>NC_141755.1:40970030-41570030 GCF_982258835.1 Parasteatoda tepidariorum
TACTATAATTAAAATTATCAAACTAAATGGTTAATGCGGTGTCAAACAGAATGCGACGCAATTTCAAATAACTGGAACGGTGGAGAATTGCTTACTTTTGTTAAAAATAATACATAATCATGTTTATAACGCAAGTAATGATATGTAATTTCAAAATAAATTAAATTTACATAACGTGAAGGATTTTTCATTTGTCTGATATTACTTTAAATTTAAGTTATTGGTTCTAAGAATATAACATATCTATTGTACTAAACAAAAATTGAAATTTCGAATTATAATTCACTTTGCTATCAAATATACTGAAGTTGAAAGAGAAAGCTTCCGATAAATTTTATTCATATGTAAATTTCTATTCGAGTTCATACAAGTTTCGTATTTCTAATGAATCATTTTCCATGAAGTTATCTTTTCTCTTTTAGGGATAAAAAGATTTGAGAAATAATGCTTTTAATATTTAGCATATTCATTCTCTTTTTACTTTGATGATTTTTTTTTAAAGTTTACTTGTTTTGAAAAGCTTAACATTTTGTCTAAACGCCTTCAGGCATTTCATGAGTTTAAAAAAATATGTAAGAAATGACAAAAGTATGACAAACATGAAGATTAAAAATATTTTTTTATAAAAAACTGAAATCATTGAAGATAGATTTGTAAATATTCCTAAAATTATATTCTTATTTCTCGATTATTTTTTTAGACGTTTTACTTAATACTTTTACAAAGAACTCTTTAAAAATATTTATGAAAGTGTTTATTCGACTTAAAGTTAAAACGTCTTTTCCTTTAAATTTCGAAACGTTATTTCAATCTTCTTAAATTCGAAATAAAGATAGGTGTTCTCATTTTTCAGAATCTCTTTCCCTTGGCGGAGAAAAAGAGTTTCTTTTCTTTTTCTAAAATCAACGAAAGCATTTTGAATAATTTGATTCGTTTTTTGTTTCCGAAAGTAAAAAGAGAGAGCGTTGAATCGAGTACCTAGAACCTTTATCGGGATATGGCTAAAAAAGACCGAAACGAAATTCTTTATCTCTTCAAGTATTAAGTGCCTGCGGACAAAATTTAAGTTAGATAGCATTTTTCAGAATTTGTATTTGTAACAAATGAACACATACTGAGAAAAATTGGAGCGTTTCTATGAACCCTTTTGAATTCTTTTTACCGATATTAGTTTATATTTTATCTTGTTTTTAAACTAGTTAAATCTCTTTTGGTTCGAAAAGATTGCAGACCTCAACACCCTTTACTCTTGCATTTCTCAGAAAAAGTGGATTCTAAAGCATTGGTGATAAACGAGTGTTAAAAAGTGGGGTAACTTGAGTTTATACTGTGGGATAAGTGGAGCGTCTCCTTCAAAATAAGGTCATCATGGCAAAAAGAGAAAATAAATGCGTTACTTTTCGACTTATTTACCCCAAAAAGGTTTTGATTTTGGGAAGTATATTTTATAACTTTTTGAAATGTCGGGTAAATCAATGGTCACACTGCAAAAAATGAAAAAAGAGAAAATACTGACGTTTATATATAAATATATATATATATATATATATATATATATATATATATATATATATATATATATATATATATATATATATATATATATATATATATATATATATATATATATATATATATATATATATATATATATATATATATATATATATATATATATATATATATATTATATATATAAATATATATATTTTTTTTTGGTTGTTTTTTTGTTTTTGATGAAACCATTTCCTGGGAAATATTCTCAGTGATTATTTCGTCATTACTTAAAAACATTCAGCTCACTGGAATATCAACTACGCAATTGTTTAGGAACTACAGTACAAAATAAAAGGATCTTGAGTAAATGATTACTAAGTCATCACCAAAAAATTCAGCCCATATATCCAAATAGAGCAGCACACGCTTCAACCCTTGCAGCATTCTGTATATTGGATAAGCTGTATATATGTTAAACTTTATACTTTAAATGTTGACGCCAAATTTTGCAGCTTTTTTAGTTTAAAATTGACATGATATATCACTCAATATTATTCAGCACTTTTAGAAAACAAACCTCACCATAAAATAATAAATATCAAAGGTCACACTAAAGTGGCAGGTTTTTAGAGCAATTTTTGTGCGTAAT
Organism: Parasteatoda tepidariorum; assembly: GCF_982258835.1. Classification (NCBI taxonomy): domain Eukaryota; kingdom Metazoa; phylum Arthropoda; class Arachnida; order Araneae; family Theridiidae; genus Parasteatoda; species Parasteatoda tepidariorum. Next base: position 40,972,177 of record NC_141755.1, read on the forward strand.
TTACTGCATTTGTGTAATTTACTGGATAGTGTATGTTACTTGGGATAGTGTAATTTACTGGATTAAGTATAAAGAGACTTACTAGTAAAACGTGATCGATCGTGAATTAAATAAAAATGGAAGTAATGGAAGTGCAAAAATAATGTTAAGAGATATTTTTTACTTAAATTGCTTGGTATTTAAAATACTATAAATTTTTAATTAATATTAATTTTAATACTATCTGCAATATAAAGATCTTCAAATTATCAAAAAATGCTTTTGATAATGCCATTAGTATTTTCGTCAAAAAAAACTATTTAAAACGTCGAAAAACGAGTTATAAACATTAAAAGTTATTATTGATTTTTTAAATTACTTGAGTCAAGCTCAATTTTCTAAACTTAGTTAAATTGCATATCAATATGGTTATAGAGTGATAAAGATGCTTATAAAATTATTTAAGACAAACACAAATTTCCAAAAATTTAACCTTATCATAGAATGTAGCTCTCATAATGAGCGAATTTTAAAATATAAAACAAGCAGTGTTACTTGAAATAAATAATTCCTCATTCGCTATTAGTCTAAGTATCTTAATGAACATAAATTTTAAATGATAGTAATTAGCAAGTACACACCTTTAATTGAAAATTAATATTCTTTGCCTTAATGCATTTTAAAATAAACTAATGAAGTATAAAATTGATGTTGACATTTTAATTTCGGTGCAGTGTTATTTTACTTACATTATAATTAGCAAGAAAAGAAATACAGTAAAAAATATCACTCCAATTATCAAGAGAAACAACTAAGCATTATCTATAGAATTCCTTGTCGTAACTTGAAGGTAAATATTTTGTGCTACTTTTGATAAGAACTATTTTACTTGAATGAAGCACATCATCTGCTTTTATACAGTTATGTATGTTTTTTTTTTCTCACGTGACGTATGTTTTTTTTTTTCTTATTTGACGAAACTTACGTACAATTCGAAAAGCTCTCTTCTTAAAAAATGCCCAATACCCGTAATTATAACGAATTTTATCAAAATTAGTAGAAGGGACAATTAATTTATTAGGTATTTGAAAGGTATTGGGTTCGATCCTGGAAAGCGGTAGAATACAACTCTTTCCGCACTCATGGTGTCCCGCAGTGGACTGTTCGTTAAGACACGGTTCTCAACAGATCACCGAAGTCAAGCATCACTGGCTGCGGTCAGTGTGCGGGTGGGTGACCACTTGGTTTGTCTGCGTAGGGACCAAGGGTGCGCGGTATTGGTCCTCGTTAAACTGTTCTACCGTAAAGTGCTCGACTTCGCTTGCAGGTCGTTGGGCTACCAAAGCGAGGGTGCCATCCTCTCTGCAGAGGATCAAAATTGTGATGGCATGTCTTCGGATCTTCCTCGGGGGTGTTTCCCAGACCGTCGCCAATAGCCCATTGTGCAGCTCTAGTGCGACGTAAATTAACTACAACTACAACAACAACACTCAGTGGTGACCACGTACAACGAACAATCAATTGTTTTTTTTCTTGGCTGATGGCAGTACTGTATTATTTTGCATGCATTTGACAAAAAATCTAGTCTGGATTTCGAACGGTCCTAAGTAAAAAGAACTTTTCACGATCATGACACATTAAGTTACAGTCAGTATCTATGTCTGTCCGTAAAAATGGTCAGACCTGTATTTTTATGGTCATGATAGTTTTACAGGGATAAATTAATTTTTATAGTCAGTGAACCGTACCTCTTTGCCTCTCCCCGACCGCGGTCTAGAGGTAAATTTTTTTCTTTTAGTGTAGCTTTATGGATAAGAAATATTTCCGATCCTCCAAAAAGTTAGTTTTAGCTAACTAGAACATATATTTTTGAAATTAAAATGAATACGTTCAAAGAAACTTAAAATGGTTTTGAAATGAAATGAATAATTTATTTTTTGCATAAGCTTTCTATGCCCTTCATAAATTTGGAAAAACTCCGGATAATATTTTTAAAATGAAACATTATTTTCCCTGGGTTTCAACTTACAGATAAATAAAATACCGCGAAGATAAAAACATGTTTATTTTACTGAAATGTAATATTGTTCATATCAATTATTATTAAAGTGAGTAAAATTACTGTAATTATTCACTTTAATAAATTATTTGACTCATGCTTAATCTTATTCATATCAATTACTATTAAAGTGAATAAATTTACTGTAATTATTCACTTTAATAAAATATTTCACTGCTGTTTAACCTTGTTCATAACAACTACTAGTAAAATCAATAAATTTACTAGAATAATTCCCTTTAATAAGTTATAAGTGGTATAAATTTACTACAAAATGCTCAAAAAGTACATATTATTGAGTTTTTTTACGGGTTTTCCTTTAAGCGAGGGAGTATTTTACTCATCCTGTCAAAAAAAGTTGCCCAAAAAACGAAAAGGAACATTTTGGCAACATTTTACTCAATATCTGCTTTCCTCAGATGGGAAAGACAGACCCCTGATAGACGAAATTAACTCAGTTGACACAATTGTCAATCAATAACTTGAATGCAGCAATATTGAACTATTTTCTTCTAAATATTTTTTCTAAGTTTTCTGTTTGATATCTCTGTTCCGGCAAATATGAAATAATAACCTGGCTGTGAAAAAAAATCTCACTTTTTTGGTTAAACGTTTTTAGTAAAAGAGAAAGGCTGTAGTATCTAAAGATGTACTTTATCATACATTTTTGAAGGCAATTTTAAAGTATTTCATTAAAAAAATGATCCGATATCTAAATTTTTTTATTTTATTAATACAATTAAAATTAGAGATAAATATAAGGTCAGGATTGCAAATTTGTAACTGAAAGAAATTTGTGAGATAACTTTAATTGTATTTTTAATATGACAAGTTTAATCTATACGTTATTAATATAATAAGAAGGTGACTAAAGAGTTAAGCCAAGTACCTAAAATAATTGAAGATGCAGTTTGTTTTATTTATGAAACTATTTCCTGAGATTCATAATTAGTTTGAGATAAACACATTAAAATGATATATATAACACAATGTTAGCAAAACTGAATTGAAGGTGTTTTTGAACAAAACGACGCAATGAAAATCTGAAATTATATATAAATGACAAATTATGTATTATATATAATTATGTATTATATATAATTATGTAGTACATATAATTATGTAGTATATAATTTATTATATTATGTAAATTATATATAAATGACAAAATGACAAATTATATTAATTACAGTAAAAGAAATAGAAACATATCAAAAACAAAAACCGAAAATTTTAATTTAAAAAGGAATTTGTAGGAAAAAATATGAACTATGCATTTTTAATGTGAAATATTTAAAAAAGTAGCAAAATTATTAATCATTATTTAGTAAACTAATTACTTTCATTAATAGGTTTTAGTACTAGTATTAGTAATTATTTAGTATTACTAGTTTAGTAAAAGAACTGAAGAAGTTACAGATATACTAAGTTTGCTTTAAAATTCTTTTCCGTGATATCTTTTGTTTTATAATGGATTTCATTGTAATAAACAAATAGATTTTTTAACCAAATAAAAATAAAACGACTAAATATCAAACATTTGATTAAAAACCTAAACTTACTAACTTTTATTTATATGGACAAAAAATAGAGGTAAATAAATAGGGAGAACTGAAAATTGTTCCTATTTATTTAAATAATAGGTTGCTAAAAAAGTGGTAAAATTACGAATTATTATTTAATAAATTACTGACTTTTATTAGTAGTTTTTGGAATTAGTATTAATAATTATTTAGTATTACTAATTTAGTAAAAGGACTGAAGATGTTAGAGATGCACTTTGTTTGTCTTAAAATTTGATCTTCGTAAGATCTATTGTGTTTTAAGATGGATTGCATCGTCATAAACATACCAACTTTTTTACAAAATAAGGAAGAAGAAAGCGGACTGAATATGAAACATTTGAAAAAAAGCTAAACTTCATGACTTTTATTTATTGTTTTAACGCTAAAATTTCATAGCTTTTATTTATATTGACTTTTATTTATATAGAGATAAATAAATAGGGAAAACTAATAATTCTATGAAAAAAACTATTAGTTTGTAAAATATTAGTTATGGATGACTAATTCGAAATTAAAAAATTCATCAAAGAGTCAGTTGCTTCTTTTGTAAACTTCTTTTATAAGTTTAAAATTATTTTGCAATAAATTTCATAGTTATACGTTAAAAAAGCATATTACCTTACAAAAACATATAACGTTAAAGAAATTGACATAAAGTGTTTTTGAAATCAAGCAGCTAAAATTTAATAACTTTAATTTATTGAAGTAAAAAACAAGAATAAATAAAAAGGTAAAACTGGATTTTTTATTTCAAATAATTTGACAAATACGAATTATAGGTGGCTAATGAGAAAGTGAAGTTAAATAATTGAGTAAAGAATAAGTTATTTCATTTATAAGCTTCTTACACAAGGTTTAAAATAATTTTGAGATAAATGTCCTAGTCATAATCAAACTAAATGTTATTTTTCCAAAAAATAATGCTTGAACTTTTTCGGTTGAAATTTAGTTGAGCTGGTTGGTTGGTTGAACTAACAGAAACTGAAAAGTTAGTTAAGGTTATTAAAACCATAGAGTTAAATTAATAATATTGATTAAAACTATATATTTAGCACTATTTATTTGTTATTACCTATTTGCGCATAAATAAAATAAGAGGTAAATAATGAGTGAGAAAATTTTATACGAAAACTTTTATAAATGTAAATAGTGAAAACTAGTAACTGCACTGCGAAAAAAAGCGTGGTCAAAACAAGAATATGGTAAAATTTTTATGTTCCAGGCTCCACGGGCGCACCGAAACACAAGAAATTTCACTGACGCATTTTCGTAATTACTTTTGGTTAAGTTACTAGAAAGTAGGATTTTGTTACCATGCTGCTTTTTAGTAAATGTGGTAAAAGTTAGGAGCATTTCACAAAACCAATTTATCAGGTTAAATTTAATTTTCAGATTGTATTTTTATTAAATGCGTCATAATAAGAACTACAGTTTTTGAAAACCAGAATTTCTGTCAAATCATTACCATACGAACGAAAAAAAATTACGAAATGAATGATTTATATACAGCATATTTTGGTTTTATTCGAAGAAATATGTTTTTTTTCTTCTTTTTTTTTTTACCAGAAACGTTAGTGACATGCAAGTAATATAATTTTATCAGAATTTAAATTGATTTATTCATGTAAGCCTCTTGTTGATTTTTTAAAATTAAAAGTTTTAAAAAAGTAAAAAACCACGAGGAGCTACTTTTACACGTTTAATTTATTTTTTATGAAAGACAATGGACAAGTTTCTGAAGTGCATCAGTTATAAGATTAATATTTGTATAAGAGAAATATTTGAAAACCACTAAATCGAATAATTTTATTCTTATTATAAATCCCAGAATTCAGTTATTTAAAGAATTCATGAATGTTTTCTCCATTATACGTAAGAAGAACTTTTCAATGTTTTCTTTTTTTTTTGTAGTCATACTTGAGCTTAAAATACATGGAAATATCATGCTTCATGAAATGGTAGTTACTGCTAAATTATTTTAAAAGAAATTCTACCTTCTTTGAATGTAAAACAAGTAATTAAGAACCTATTGTTCAGAATTCTAAAGCTGTGGTTTGTTATGAAAATTAATAAAAACAATTATATTTAATACACTTAATTGCATTTATTAATTGAAGCGTAATATGTTTTGGTATTAAAATAAATAATACATGTTTTTAAAAATTTTGAACAAAGCTGAATTTCCGGCGAAATTAATTTGACTCTTCGGTAATAATTATATGCAGTCGATATTTTGAAAAACTAAAAAGTTCGCACTGAGTTTTACTATATTTTAGGGGTGCACAATTTTTTTGAATGAAGGGCAACTTGCACAGCAGGTTGGCTAACGAAGGGCCGCACATGTACTTGGACATGTTAATGACAAATGTAGTAATGTTTATTTAGACATTCGCGCTCTATTTTTTATCAATAAACTTAGTAATATATTTGTAAAAAATTAAAGGTGTTCCATTATTAGAAATTATTCAAAGTTAAAAAACCTTAAATTTTTTTTTTTTTTTTTTACCAAAAAAAAAAATTTCTATTTTTAACATATGAACAATAGATTTATCAAAATAACTAAACATTGAAGAAAAGAAAAGTTTTTTTTCTTATCATATCACGCAATACGAAAATTCATTTTAGAATTAAATTCTAATAAATAAATAAAAACTGCAATGCCCACAAAATGAAAGTAGGAAAAATTTAGTCATAATTAAGTAATATAAATTCAAATTAAATATTTTAATTGAAGAAAATTTATAGGTTTAAAACAAAGCCTAAAATAAAAACAAAACTGTGATAGTTAAAAATAAAATTCAATGCTTATTTTGTAATGTACCTTATTATTTCATTTTATTAATTATTAGATTTTTTTTATTGTAAACATTTTCCTTTTTTTTTCAATCGAAAAAGATCACTTAAGCAACAAAAAATTGAAATCTTAACTACAAACGGTGAGCAGTTTAAAAATTCACGTTTTCCTCCATTTTATGAATTTCTCAAGTTGCAATAACATTGCATTTAAATTAGGGGTGTAACGAGTATTTGGCCCTTCTGTGAAAAATTCAGTTGGTTGAATGATCTGTCAAATATTCGGCAGAATATTTTTTAGAAATTTATTTTTCCAAGTTTTTTTTATTTTTGAATTTTTATAGATATTACTTTTTTTAAAAAAAATATATATATATATATAATCAGAAGTCAATTTTGTCATTTCTTCGATAATTTGAGAATTGAGAAGGATTTTTTTCCACTTTTTGCTGTTTTTATTATAACCCAGCATTTAAACAGAACGTCTCATACTATTAATTTATTATCTCTCTTTCCCTGTACTGTAATATAAATAACCAGTAACATAGAAAAGTGTGAGTTTCAGCATTAAAGTTTTATTTCAGGAACTAAGAGAAATTTGTTTTTTTCTGCTCTTCTTTTTTTAGGCATTTTTATTATGACAGCATTTTTTTTATTAAATATTTTTTTAATAAAAAAAAATTATGAATGCGTTTTTCCAGAAAATATTATTCTGAGCATTGAAATTTTAGTTTCAGTGTTGCTATGCTTCTAAAAGATTTTGCTATTGGGCCCCAAGTGTACAGCATTCAGTCGATTTTTTCTTCTTTTTTTTGTCGAATATTTGGTTTTTGATCAGATCACAATTCATTATCACATTCGACCAAATCATATTCGTTGCGGAAATAAAAACGTTGAGGAAACAAAAACGAAGGAAAAATAGCTGGGATTTACGATAAAACTGTACCGAAATACCGTATCAAAAAGTGATTATTTAATTGTGCGATTAACAATCACGTGTCTTAGTAACAGCATAGTTAAATAACGGGATCATCAAAGTCATGTGGAAAAGTATAGAAATAATAGGTGGGAAATTACTTATATTTATGCTGAATTCAGCACGAATAAAGCTTGTCAAATGCACGATTTAAAATTTGCATGTCGTAATAGAATAATTGAATTTTTTTATAATACGTGGGAACGCATAGCAATAACAGCCGAAAGAAATTGTTGAAAAAAAGAATTTAAAAAAAAAAGATAAAAAATCACTTAGATTTAAGGTGAAATCGTCTTAAATGAAGTGCACCAAAAAGTGATTATTTAAATGGGCGATCTGAAACTCGCGTCGTAATAAAAATTCGAGATTTTCGAAATCACGTAGAAAAGTGGAAATAACTGTTTAAAAAATATAATTTATATTTACCAGAAAATCGGCTTAAAGAAAGCGCATTAAACGTACATTTACTAAAAAATCTGTTAAAATTGATTGTGTCAAAACGTGATGACTTAAAAGTGCGATTAAAAATTGCCATTTTGAAATTTTTTTTATTGTGTTTAGAAGCTCTCGCGGCCCGCACTTCAGTAGTCGAAGGGCCGCAGGTTGTGCACCCCTACTATATTTAAATTGTGTGTCATTTTATAAAGTAGCCTATTTGTAATGGTCAACATTTTTAAAAAATATGAAGTTACCCTTAAGACTTGACATAAATTCAATAAAAATTAGCGGACAGAAGAAATAGTTTTAACTAATGTAAAGTATTAGGTTATTCTTAGAAATATTTTCAATGCATCGTTGTAATAATTAAAATCTTATAAATGATTTTAAAAAAATTTCAGCAATTTTTCACTTAGTAAATCTTAATAAAACTTGTTTGCAATAGTAGGAGTAGCTTTCAGAGCCTGGTAGCATTATATCTACGATTAAAAGCAATAAAAATTTTTTTAATTTTATATTAAAAATGCAATACAAATTATTTCACTAGAGATATTTTTAATACTTTCAAAAGATTAATGAGTTTAAATCTAAATCAGGAAGTTTTTATACTGGCTAGTGGCCAGTTGTAGCATTTATAACTGTAGACATATATGACATGTTTTTTTTTTTAGAAAATTGAAAATTGTAAATAAAAAAAATTAAAAAAATTTTGATATTGTTAATCTCAGTCATTTTTTAAAGTATTTCTCAAACTATGGTGAAAATTATAAAGTATTGCTAAAATCAAGAAACCTTTTATAAAATAAGCGTGAGATACAGTAATTTTAAGATATTTTAAAATATTCGCAATAATTCTTTACTTATTTTAAAAAAAATAGTATTAAAACCTACAGGAAGTGCATGTTTGACGTCAAAAGAGTTGATAGGATGGCGACAGGAAAGCAATTTTTTAAACGCCATCTATCATATTTAGTCACCCTGTGACGACTATAAATTTTACCCTCAATCAATTACCTACGAAAACTTCGAGAGAAAAGCACTTAATGAATATAATTTTGACTTTAAGGCAAGAGAGGAATGCCTTAATTTCTACCTAAATCTGGTTACTAATACGTGGAACAGAAATATGGCACGCTTATATTCAGTGAAGTTCATGTTTGTGTCTAATAATAAAGATCAAACTAAAAATTTTATTATTGATTCAATACAGGTTGTATTGTAAAGGAGTTGTATTTTTGGAATTCTTATAAAAAAGGAAAGCAAAAAGTTATTATTACTTTGGGGCGCAAATTTACATTTACAAATGGAAAAAAAACAGAAAAAAAAAACGAAAGCTATATTGAAATCTGACAAAACTCAAAGCAAATGTGATACAAAACAAGAGAGGTTCGATTGCGGGGAAACAGAGAGGAGTTGGAAGATGATTATTAAAAAGACGTCTAAGCTTTTACCATACTAAACTTGTTTTGATGTTTATGACATCCATTATTCCTTTACAATGTAAATATATATGGCATTCACACATGGCCCTATATCTACCCTTAATATTGATTCATAATATTAAAACTGGGACGGGTATTACATTACAAGGTACTGTAGTACCCTATCAAAAAAAATTATTTTAGGTCGATTTGGGAGCTTACAATGTGGCACTAAACTATGAATGTATTACAATAGTGTCTTAAGTATATATAAAATCGAATAATAGTATGTATAAAATAAAATAGAATGTATAATAGTATCTTAAATAGCATTAAAATGAGGAAATCATGTATAGGCGTATCAGGTATAAGCCTTTTAATTGTTTTTAAACCTACAACTTTAAAAATTAGATTGCAACAATCAAAGTCTATCTTAAAGCCAAAAACAATGACAGTGTTGCGAGTTTCTTACATTTTCATGGGAAAGAAACGTGTTTTTGCTTTTTCTTTTCTTTTCTTTTTTGTTAAAAAGTGAAGAGAGAATTCAAAAATAATCAAAACCATGCCGACGTATTATTTCAATGGCCTCTCTGATGTAAAAATGTACCTTCGGAAAAATGTAGCTTACCAAAGCATTGACAACAACTCTCCAAAATGAAGGGTAAAATCATCATTTGAGTAATACCGAATATTATTATGGAATACTAGTAATGCACATGAGTAGAGACGGGATGGTTTACACAGGAGAAGAGCTCTCATCCGACAATGAGATGACCTAGGTTTAAATCCAGTGGTGGCTGTTCGGAATAAATTCTGCTCCCAGCTAGCATTGATCACAGTGCTGACGTAAAATATCCTCAGTGGTAGACGGATCATAGAGATTAGAATCCCCTTGCCTTTGGACTAACCACGGGATGGTGGTTTTCCTTTCAATGAAACGCAAATGTGGGTTAGTTTCTATCAAAAAAATACTCCACTAAGGATAGTTTGCGCCAATGCTTGATCTAAGAGCTTCCTTGTCTTCAGGGTTGAGTTCAAAATTACAAGACTGCGGAGTTAAACATTGATGGTCGTAAGCTCAGAATCGGGTCACCTGTACTACGCTGGTTATAAAATAAAAATATACAGGAATAAAGTTTCGTATAAAATACTCAAAATTTCTTCCTTTGCTATTTTTTCACAAATACCCTTTTCTCATATGAAGCTAAAATTTTTATATCATAATTCATCTTTTAATCATCAATTATCATTTCTTTTTACTGCACCAACACAGATTATTCACAGGTAAATATCTCTTCCTTTTTTTTAAAAAATCATTAAAGATTAACAAAAATATAGTGGTTTATAAAAATAATTCCAGGACAAAATTAGTACATGAATCTTCTTTTCACTGATTGTTGACTTTATTTTGGACTGAGAAATTGAATAACGAATTTCTTTATATATCAAGTGTTAAGACTATTTTTAAAATATTGTATTTTCATCTAAATTCTCTGAACCGTTTTAGAAACTATTTACTTATTTTGTCAAGAAGTTAAATATTTTCGGAGAGAAATTGGTTCCGCCATTCAAAATGAAAAGCTCTTGAGTTAAAGTATCTGCCCTCCCTCCCATATCAAAACACTTCTCTGTCAATGTAAAAGAGTCGACACATATTGATCAGAAGAAGTTTCATATACAAAATGCAGCGTTATAATTACTTCTAAATTCACTTCAAAATTAAATGTAAGCAATTATAAAAATTAATAACAAATTTAATTAGATTGACAATAGTTTGCATGCACAACATTTAATAATAGAGGTCCAGTTACAACTAATCTTAAACGAAACGAGATTTTCGAAAGTAAGATTAATATATTATGCATTTATAAGGGGTACTTGGGGGTGGGGCACAGTTAACATTTTTCTTAAAATACGACAAAATAAAGCAGCAAATTTAAATTCCTAATAATTTTTTTCAAATGCCCGCCTGGGGAATGACCTACGTCATACAGGCATTCGAATGGCAGATTTGTTGGCCACGTTTCCTCCAAGGGACAGATAGCACAGAGAATGAAAGAACAACCCTGCCTTGCCCGGGATTCGAACCCGGAGCCTTCCTGATGCAAGGCCAGTTTCTTGACCCCTACACAGGCGGGTCGGCTGTCCCTGATAAATAATACTGTAAAAACAGTTAAATAATATTGTGTAAACAGTTAAAAATGTTAGTATATCGTCAGTAAAAATGGTGACAACATTCTTTACATCAAAAAGAGGATATTCAGACTGTTAATTGTGAGAAAAATCATTTATTGATTGCTTTCGCTTAATGCGGTTGATCAACCAGAATTTCGTACGTAACAACTGGGCCGATGTTTTAAAGCTGGTTAGTTCCCTGCATAAGGACACACACTATAGCTGAGAGAGCAAATCATTTGTTAATACCATGACCTGCTGAACGGGAGTTCGAATCCTAGTGTTGACTTCAAAATTTTTTATTTTTATTTCTTCTTTTCAAGAATACTAGTGTTCTTTTCCAGCAGAAATATTCCATCTACCAAAAGCTCTGCGTTACCCAATCAATGATACTGGATTATTAGAATAAAAAACTCTTATTCACGCATCGATGAGTTGCTTAAAAAAAGTTTAGTATTTACCATTTCTTACGATAGATGACTCCACCAGATGAACTGATTGAGCTGCATTCTACAGTTCATTTGACAAACAGCAATTCAACCACAGAAACCCAATGTCCAGTTCAAAACGAAAAGCATAAAAAAAAGCTTAATTTAAAATCCTATGTCCAATTCCAGTTAAATTTCCTTTTTACAACTTAAGGATCGTGCTAGTTGTAAATGGTAGCAAAACAGTGTAGTTTTGTGAACATGCTAGTTTTAAATGGTTTCAAAACGGTAATGGTAAAAATGTTCCTAACAGTAAACTTGATGATAATTGGATGGACAGACTGTTGCTGATTTTTAGAATGAAAATTCTAATAGTGCGAGCTGTTAGATCTAACAGTGCGAGGCTGATCAGTGATGTAGCCTCACAGAAAGATTCCATCGTAATTTTCAAACATATCACAAAATGTTTTATATTCGAAACAGAAACAATCTTTGTCTAACAATAAAATGTGAATCAACAGTTACGGATTTACAGAAAATGTGTATTTTAATTTCACAGTAAATTTTTATAGTTTTAAAGTTATAGTAGTCTTCTAATTTTTCCCCCATTTTTTTTTTTTTACAGTTTTGTGTCTTAGTGACTCAAAACTTAGTAAAGTCATTAAAGAATCCACTGTAAGAGGATAGCTTTCGCGACACGTTTTACAAACAAATACATTCTTACATATATTATTTATTTCTATTTCTATTTATTTTAGCATTTCATAGTCTATAGAGATAAACTAGGATAAAGCATTTAGTTGTTTTGATTAAACAGAAAACTAGATCTTTTTACGAAAGGAATGAAAAACATCAATTCAGACTTAGGTTTTTAAAGTTTTAATTTTATTTTGGGTTTTGAAGATGTGCAGTTCGATGAAGTAGCCTTTTTGTAAATAAAACTACAAAACACAAATCTATATATATATATATATATATATATATATATAAGTTCAACGAAGAATAAAACAAAGAAAAATAAAAGACATATGAAAAAGGGGGGAAAGAATAAGTAAAAAATAACAAACAACAGTTTATTAAAAATAATAATCAATAAAAAAAAATTAAAAAAAAAAAAAAAATCATGAAATGTTAATTAAAAAACCGGAAAAAAAGGATATAATCTTTTCTTCAGCCCACACGATTATATCCGCAAAACAGAGTGCTTTCTGATATTGTATCAATAAAGCCAAAGCTAAATAAATTAATACAATAGTGTGAGGAGCACTCAAAAAATTTTTTTAAAAAATAACAACAAATGAAATAGATCACAAAAAGTACAAATAAGTAAAAATAACATGAAAAAACAGATAATAAAATAAAATAAAAAGAAAAAACATTAAAAAGGGGAGACTATAAAGCGAGCAGCAAAATCAGTTCAACTTACATGGACGAATATTTTTCAAGAATGATTTAAAAATGTTTTCGCAGAAAGATTGCCAGATTACAAAATATGAAAACAAAAGATGAAAACAAAAGCGCAAATCGAGTGTAACAAGAGGGTTTTAAAGTGTCGTTCTTACTGCACTGTTGAAGTGATTTGTTATTCTGAGTTTTGATTTGTTAGTTACCAAGGATGGGCCCGAAATGGATGTGCGCAAGGTAATATTATACTGGATAATTTTAAAAATTGATCATAAATAGTTTTAGAAGATAGATGTTTATTTAAGAAAAAGTATAAAATAGAAAAGAGAAACATAAATTGCCTGTTTTGCAGATAATTTTAATTTTTTCTATTTTATACTTTTTCTTAAATAAACATCTATCTTCTAAAACTATTTATGATCAATTTTTAAAATTATCCAGTATAATATTACCTTGCGCACATCCATTTCGGGCCCATCCTTGGTAACTAACTTTTTGTGGTTAACTTATTTGTACTTTTTGTGATCTATTTCATTTGTTGTTATTTTTTAAAAAATTTTTTTGAGTGCTCCTCACACTATTGTATTAATTTATTTAGCTTTGGCTTTATTGATACAATATCAGAAAGCACTCTGTTTTGCGGATATAATCGTGTGGGCTGAAGAAAAGATTATATCCTTTTTTTCCGGTTTTTTAATTAACATTTCATGATTTTTTTTTTTTTTTTAATTTTTTTTTATTGATTATTATTTTTAATAAACTGTTGTTTGTTATTTTTTACTTATTCTTTCCCCCCTTTTTCATATGTCTTTTATTTTTCTTTGTTTTATTCTTCGTTGAACTTATATATATATATATATATATATATATAGATTTGTGTTTTGTAGTTTTATTTACAAAAAGGCTACTTCATCGAACTGCACATCTTCAAAACCCAAAATAAAATTAAAACTTTAAAAACCTAAGTCTGAATTGATGTTTTTCATTCCTTTCGTAAAAAGATCTAGTTTTCTGTTTAATCAAAACAACTAAATGCTTTATCCTAGTTTATCTCTATAGACTATGAAATGCTAAAATAAATAGAAATAGAAATAAATAATATATGTAAGAATGTATTTGTTTGTAAAACGTGTCGCGAAAGCTATCCTCTTACAGTGGATTCTTTAATGACTTTACTAAGTTTTGAGTCACTAAGACACAAAACTGTAAAAAAAAAAAATGGGGGAAAAATTAGAAGACTACTATAACTTTAAAACTATAAAAATTTACTGTGAAATTAAAATACACATTTTCTGTAAATCCGTAACTGTTGATTCACATTTTATTGTTAGACAAAGATTGTTTCTGTTTCGAATATAAAACATTTTGTGATATGTTTGAAAATTACGATGGAATCTTTCTGTGAGGCTACATCACTGATCAGCCTCGCACTGTTAGATCTAACAGCTCGCACTATTAGAATTTTCATTCTAAAAATCAGCAACAGTCTGTCCATCCAATTATCATCAAGTTTACTGTTAGGAACATTTTTACCATTACCGTTTTGAAACCATTTAAAACTAGCATGTTCACAAAACTACACTGTTTTGCTACCATTTACAACTAGCACGATCCTTAAGTTGTAAAAAGGAAATTTAACTGGAATTGGACATAGGATTTTAAATTAAGCTTTTTTTTATGCTTTTCGTTTTGAACTGGACATTGGGTTTCTGTGGTTGAATTGCTGTTTGTCAAATGAACTGTAGAATGCAGCTCAATCAGTTCATCTGGTGGAGTCATCTATCGTAAGAAATGGTAAATACTAAACTTTTTTTAAGCAACTCATCGATGCGTGAATAAGAGTTTTTTATTCTAATAATCCAGTATCATTGATTGGGTAACGCAGAGCTTTTGGTAGATGGAATATTTCTGCTGGAAAAGAACACTAGTATTCTTGAAAAGAAGAAATAAAAATAAAAAATTTTGAAGTCAACACTAGGATTCGAACTCCCGTTCAGCAGGTCATGGTATTAACAAATGATTTGCTCTCTCAGCTATAGTGTGTGTCCTTATGCAGGGAACTAACCAGCTTTAAAACATCGGCCCAGTTGTTACGTACGAAATTCTGGTTGATCAACCGCATTAAGCGAAAGCAATCAATAAATGATTTTTCTCACAATTAACAGTCTGAATATCCTCTTTTTGATGTAAAGAATGTTGTCACCATTTTTACTGACGATATACTAACATTTTTAACTGTTTACACAATATTATTTAACTGTTTTTACAGTATTATTTATCAGGGACAGCCGACCCGCCTGTGTAGGGGTCAAGAAACTGGCCTTGCATCAGGAAGGCTCCGGGTTCGAATCCCGGGCAAGGCAGGGTTGTTCTTTCATTCTCTGTGCTATCTGTCCCTTGGAGGAAACGTGGCCAACAAATCTGCCATTCGAATGCCTGTATGACGTAGGTCATTCCCCAGGCGGGCATTTGAAAAAAATTATTAGGAATTTAAATTTGCTGCTTTATTTTGTCGTATTTTAAGAAAAATGTTAACTGTGCCCCACCCCCAAGTACCCCTTATAAATGCATAATATATTAATCTTACTTTCGAAAATCTCGTTTCGTTTAAGATTAGTTGTAACTGGACCTCTATTATTAAATGTTGTGCATGCAAACTATTGTCAATCTAATTAAATTTGTTATTAATTTTTATAATTGCTTACATTTAATTTTGAAGCGAATTTAGAAGTAATTATAACGCTGCATTTTGTATATGAAACTTCTTCTGATCAATATGTGTCGACTCTTTTACATTGACAGAGAAGTGTTTTGATATGGGAGGGAGGGCAGATACTTTAACTCAAGAGCTTTTCATTTTGAATGGCGGAACCAATTTCTCTCCGAAAATATTTAACTTCTTGACAAAATAAGTAAATAGTTTCTAAAACGGTTCAGAGAATTTAGATGAAAATACAATATTTTAAAAATAGTCTTAACACTTGATATATAAAGAAATTCGTTATTCAATTTCTCAGTCCAAAATAAAGTCAACAATCAGTGAAAAGAAGATTCATGTACTAATTTTGTCCTGGAATTATTTTTATAAACCACTATATTTTTGTTAATCTTTAATGATTTTTTAAAAAAAAGGAAGAGATATTTACCTGTGAATAATCTGTGTTGGTGCAGTAAAAAGAAATGATAATTGATGATTAAAAGATGAATTATGATATAAAAATTTTAGCTTCATATGAGAAAAGGGTATTTGTGAAAAAATAGCAAAGGAAGAAATTTTGAGTATTTTATACGAAACTTTATTCCTGTATATTTTTATTTTATAACCAGCGTAGTACAGGTGACCCGATTCTGAGCTTACGACCATCAATGTTCAACTCCGCAGTCTTGTAATTTTGAACTCAACCCTGAAGACAAGGAAGCTCTTAGATCAAGCATTGGCGCAAACTATCCTTAGTGGAGTATTTTTTTGATAGAAACTAACCCACATTTGCGTTTCATTGAAAGGAAAACCACCATCCCGTGGTTAGTCCAAAGGCAAGGGGCTTTTGTTTTCATATTTTGTAATCTGGCAATCTTTCTGCGAAAACATTTTTAAATCATTCTTGAAAAATATTCGTCCATGTAAGTTGAACTGATTTTGCTGCTCGCTTTATAGTCTCCCCTTTTTAATGTTTTTTCTTTTTATTTTATTTTATTATCTGTTTTTTCATGTTATTTTTACTTATTTGTACTTTTTGTGATCTATTTCATTTGTTGTTATTTTTTAAAAAAAATTTTTTGAGTGCTCCTCACACTATTGTATTAATTTATTTAGCTTTGGCTTTATTGATACAATATCAGAAAGCACTCTGTTTTGCGGATATAATCGTGTGGGCTGAAGAAAAGATTATATCCTTTTTTTCCGGTTTTTTAATTAACATTTCATGATTTTTTTTTAATTTTTTTTATTTACTGTTGTTTGTTATTTTTTACTTATTCTTTCCCCCCCTTTTTCATATGTCTTTTATTTTTCTTTGTTTTATTCTTCGTTGAACTTATCTAATGAGTTCTGTTTACTTGCAGCTTAAGCGCAATAAATGACACTTATTGTTTTTCTTAACTTTCTTCGTGTTTTCTTGTATTTATATATATATATATATATATATATATATATATATATATATATATATATATATATATATATATATGTATATATATATATATATATATATATATATATATATATATATATATATATATATATATATATATATATATATATAAATAAATAAATAAATGAATGTCTGTGTGTGTGTGTCCTTTATAGATTTCTAAACCATCCGACTGAAAGCCATGAAATTTGGCATACAGATAGTTCAAAGCAAGAGAAAGGTCACAATCGACATAAGAACATTCTATGATAAACCACTCGATCTGGAAGAGTGAAAACGAAATGAAATTTTCTGATTGGTTAGGCATTAGCCATTGTTTAAATTTAATGATTCAGTTTAAACAATAAAGATAACATCAGTGATAATTGCTAGCTTATAGCTCTATTTGATCAAAAAATAGTTTATTGCAAGTATTTAAATATTTAATTATTTTATATTCGCTGTGTCAGATAAATTCAATGAACATTACGTGCAAAAATGTCATTAACCTGGTTTGTTCATCAAGTTCTTTAATTGTGTTGGTATATGCCTTTCTGTTTTGAGCTTGATTGCATTGTACTGATCTAATAACTTTTTTTTATTCACCCCGTGCGAATAACGAGTATTCAGAGTTAGCAATAAATAAAAACTTTCAACTTCTCTTAGGTATTAATTAAAATTTATATTTATAAGACTAATAAAGCGAGTAATTAATGATTTTGTGAGATTTAAGCTTATAAGCTATGCGTTTTCTTGTAAATTTATTTCGTAAATTGCAAGATCAGAAAAAAAACCTTTTTTAGTTAATTAAAATATTTTAATTCATTAATGAAATTTTAAAAAAAAAATGGTACTAAGTAATTTAAATTATTATTCTCAAACTTAGAAAACGTATTTATTTTTCTTAATCACAGAAATTTAATTTAATGAGGCAAATGCTTTCTCAAAGTTGCTTCAATCAAGCAAAATTAATTTTAATTTCAGAGACCACACAATTATTTTTATTTAGTTTTTAATTATATTATAATTAGGAAAAAACGATGATTTAAAATCTTATTTGACTTAAAATGCCTCACAGAAACAGTTATTAACATGAGAATTTACAATAAAATTAACAGTTGTAAGAAACGATAAGCTATTTTGAATGAGAGCATAAAAACGCATAATGAATTGTTAAGAAATTAATTCCTCCAATTATGGAAGCAAGTGAAGCTGACACTATCTGGAAATAGTGCATACGCAGCACAAAACGTCCCTTTTACGTTTCAGAAATTTTTTCGCAATCTTTTTAAAATTATGTAATGAATGTTTAAAAATGTTTTTTGGGATGTTTTCTTAGAATGAACCCTTTGGGCTTTATGCAAGACATTTGTGGAAGTTAACCAATAAATAACGCGAAAATAATTTTAAAATAAAACATACGATAAATATTGAAAATTTAGCTGCTTTTGGTCTTTTAGTAGTCCATATCTTGCAGGCTTGTCACAAAAACCGTGGTTCAAATAAAATTGGAGAGGCTTATAAAGTCAAGTGAATCCATTCATTAGTAAATTTTGAATTAATGGTAATTTTCTTATATTTTCGGTTCTTTTTTTGTTACTTAATAAATTTGTGCAATATCTTAAAAGCAAATGTCAGCTTAAAGTTTCCTACGTCGCAAAATTTTTTATGACGTATTTGATATGGTTAGATATCTTTCTATATCCGTAAATGAAAGTATGAAAGATACCACAGTGCGGTTGCTGGTAAAAAGACATTTACTCTATTTCAAGGAATAAGTAAAAACACGTATGAAACTTTTACAAACGGTTTTTTACATTTTTAACATAATAAGAGTTGCATATTAAATAAATTGTTTAGGCAATTTATAGTATGCATTTTTATACTTATGTTTATAGTCATTTAGTTAGTCATTATGATTAGTCATTTTTATAATTATACAATTTAATTTTATTCAAGTAGTAGATACATACCTGTGAGTTAATATGCATGTTTGTTATAAACATAGTTAAAAATGCTGATTAATAAAAATTTCTTTCCTATAATTTTGAATGCAGGGTTTTCCTTAGCACAATCATTTTAAATCATTAAATTCATTAATCATTTTAAAAAGTACGAAATATTGCAAAAAATTATTATAAAAGCAGATTTTTATTTAAAAAAAACTCTTATATTGCTAAAAACAGAATAATTATAAATATCTAAAAAAAGTTTATTTATACCCTGCTATGCTCTTTAACATTCAATATGCTCTGGGATTATGCAGTTTTTAAGAAATCAAATGCGTGAAAGCAACAAAAACAAGATTTTAAAACCTTAGTTTAGTATTCCATGAATGTAAAAAGAATATAGTTGATATAATTTAAATATTTTTATTAGTTCCTTAAGTCAGTGTATCGCTTCTGGTTTCAAAATACTTCTTAACATCACAGTAAAAAAAACTCTGATCAAGTTACGGTAAAAAGTCCTGCCACTCAGGATGCCGGTACTTTTTACCATGAAATCTATTTTTACCGGAATATGTTGCGGAACGAAAAATTTGATATGCTGTGATTTTAAATGTAATGATATGATTACAGTAAAATCACTGAATTACTTTAATTAAAAGTTGCTGTAAAAATAACAATATAATATTACTATAATAATGTATTTTACGGATGATGCACCCAGAGTGCCTTTACTTTACAACGTAATTTGATCCTGAATTTTTACAGTGTAGTTAAAATGCACAAAACAGGAAATTTTATGAAGGGTTTAACCAATCTGGGTCATACATAAAACTCACTATTATCAAAACCCATGCAATCTATGAGTATACAGGCTGTTGCGTAAAGGTCGCTTTTTAATATTTTTTTAAAACTCTTCCTCCAAAAGTATACTAAAGGTCACAAATTAATTATTAATCCATGATAAAACAAAATTGCAATTGATATTTAACTAGTTAGTGTAGAGAGGTTGATATTGTAAAAAGCAGTAAAACAGGTTTAATTGGAGGTTGAAACTTTAACTTGTCTTTTTTTTTTGTCTGCATATTTCATACTGACATGTTTCCCTATTTCTTACATTTTCTTTCATTGTCGATTTATCATTAACTTATTTCAATTATAATTCGTGTGATGAGGATAATAAAAATACACATTATTTCAGTTTTTAGAAATTTTTAGAAATACTATGTAATTTGCATGACATTGAAAATATGGATGAGAAAAAAAAGGAGTTAAAGCTATAGTATCTTAATATTATTATTATCATTATTAAATGGTAATCCAAATAGTTAAGACAAAAGCTTAAACTGTGAATTTTATTATTTCTGATGAATAAAATATGTTTATCATTTTTCAGCTAAAGCGAAATAGTTTAATATCTTTAATTATAAAATATTTTCACTCTTTTCAAATAATTTTTTTAGGCCAATTCAAAATTAAGAAAATGTTTTTTACTGCCCTGATTCACAGAGAAGATTTATATTTAGATATTTTAAACATGAATAGCGTTTATTAATATTTTAAAAGCATTTAAAAACAGGCACACCTGTAAAATGAGAGTAAAAGATAGGAAAAATAAGTTTTAACATACTTTTTTCGTATGTGAATTTTTTATAATTCCATGAAACAATCAAGAATCTTTATAAAACAATAGCTAACTTAATGTAATCCATGCTTAATTCATACTTTTTCATATAACTAATAGAATTATTTTATAATTTCATAAAGCAATCGGGAAGTTTTGTTAAACAAAAACAATCGGGAAGTTTTATAAAACAATAGCTAACTTAATTTAACCCATGTTTAATTCATACTTCTTTATAAAACTAATAGAATTATTTTATAATTTCATAAAACAATCTGGAAGTTTTATAAAACAATAGCCAGCTTAATTTAATCCATGTTTAGTTCATACTTCTTTATATAACTAATAGAGTATATGATTGGCGGTATGGTGTTTTTAAAAAATAATTTCTAAAAATTTTTTTTTCTTATTAAAAAAAAAAAAATTTTTTTTAAAGTTTAAGCAATTATTAAGGTTGTGAACTTATCAAATTCATTTTTATAAACATTGTATTACAAGTATTTTAAAATATCGCGCACTTTTCAAGTATTTCAAAATCGGAATGGTTTCCAAATTTTTTATTTTTTTTATTTAATGCAAAGTTTAATAAAAAAGAATGTATTTCCGTTCCTAAGTTTGTGATTGAATTGAATAATAATGCCAAAATGAAAATTTTCGTTGAGAAACCTTTAAATGGTTTTCTTTTGAATGATTTAATTTTAATATATTTTGGAAAGTGATAATGCTTTATTATCAGTCTTTTTTGTCACTTGAGATCAATTTTTGATATTAAGAAATTTAATCATGAAAAACATTTTATTAAACTACTGGATTCTCTTAAATGTAATATTTTGCTCCAGTTGAATTAAACTAGATGAGCACTAAAAACTCCCTTCTGTACCAAAAATATTGATAGAATTTTTCGAGTCTTTTAATTTTTTCTGTATAGAAATGTAGTTTTTTTCCTTTAACATAACATTAATAATAATATTTGTCATCATAAGAGTGATTTATTCCCAGGAATGTGTTTATCTTCATTGATATTAAAATTTTTAGCAAATGTTATTAATAACATTTTAATATTTCGTTCTGCTTTAAGAAATTTATATTAATAAAATTCTTTAGTGACACAAAACATACTTGACTGATTATAGAATTTAAATACTGTTTGTAATTCATATTCATAACATTTGTGCAAAATATTATGAAAAAGAATTTTCTTGAAGTTAAGTAATCTCTTCCGTATTTTGAAACATTGAAAGTTTCACTGTCAATATGTAAGAGTTTATCACATTTTGTTTTGAATGAATTATGTGTTTCGTGTAAAAATGATGAATGTTTTAAAAGTTTTATAATCGCACGTTTAATTTTGTTTTGACTAAAACAAGAATTTTCTGAAAACTGCCGAGAGAAAGTATTTGAATGTTAAAATTTTTTGCAAAATATTTAATTCTTTATGAGATGTTGATGGATTGCCTGTGACCATTTTTGGACACTTTCCTTGTCACATATTTTTGGAAACTTTAGTGGGAGACTGAATGAGCACATAGATGTGAAAAGGCTAGGTGAAAGGTGATCTTACAAATGCACAAAAGGGCTGAAGTCAGGGGACCATGGGGGCCAAAGTGAAGTCTCCATTCTGCTAAAACAAACTTTTACTATACTAGAAGTATAATAGGACGCAATATCATGTTGAAAATTCCCAGCTTATCGAAGTTAAATAATCCAAACTCTAAAGGCCTGGTTTCTTAGGACAGGACGCCGTCAGCTGGAAATCAGCGTTAACCTCTGATTGGTCCATTTGTGAGTTTGATAGTATACGTCATTGAACGCTCATCTTGAACTACAATTGCCGTCAAACTCAACTGCAGTTGGATTACAACGTGACGTTAACCACAGAAGCAATGGCGGACAACATCCAATAGCACATTGAAATCAGCCAAGATTTTGATTTTGTCATTAAACATAGCTTCCTCATTAAACATAGCACTCTTCATTTAACTCAGCTATAATGTGTTTTTTCTTGGACAAAGTCATTATTTGTTCTCTAAAACACTAGTCGACAATAAAAAAATCAATACAAATTCAAAATAAATATTTGTTTACGCTATTAACGCATGCGCAATGAGAGATAATGTCTGCGTTGGACCGACTGCACAAGCTGAGCTAACAAAAAAGTATTTTTGTGGCGTCAGCTCTACGTCAACTTTCCGCTGACGCCCAGATAAGGCGCTAGTTCTAAGAAACCAGGCCTTGAGCTAACAAACCAATATTTTGTTGGCGTCAGCGGCACGTTGACGTCCCGCTGACGCTCAGATAAGGCGCTTGTCCTAAGAAACCAGACCTTAAGATATATTTAATTAGAAACCTGTTAAATAACGATTCAGACTTCCATTCAAATGAAAAAAAAAAGATACCTGTCAGCATTACACTAGACGCCAAGTGGCAGCACTGTGACGAAATAAATCATTTGCATAAAAACGTCAAGAAGTAATAATTAATTTGGTTTTGGTATGTATTATTTTTTTTATGTAACCACTTAATCTTATAGGAAACACTTAAACTTATATCTATCTAATTAGGAAAGTATTTATTCCCCCTTATGGGAAAATTTTTGTAAAGATTTGATAGTTTTAATAGTAGCATAAATTCAAATAAATAACTCAGCAAAAATGAAATCGTTATAATTTTGATAGAGAAAGTTATACTGCATTCAAGAATATGGATGATTAAAATGTATCTGTATCACTTATTTTTCATTCAATCGACGGTCCGTGATGTTCCATCTCTAAAAGATTTTTCATGCTAGTCTACTTGCAAGCGGTTTCCAGCTTTTTGTCGGAGTACCAGTCGATCTTTTTTCGAGTTATCAAGCCTCCATTTGCCTTGTTTTCGAGTGTCCGTTGATCTAGCAGCTTTAAAAACTTATTAAGTGGTTATTCATCCTGTTGATATCGTCTGTTCAGTTTATTCTCTTTTGTTTAATGAAAGTAATGATTATACTAATATCACTAATATCAGATTTCTTTTGTAAGTAGTATAGATATAAATGAATGTTCATAGCCAAAAATGTTTTTCTTTACTACACACATGTAACTCATTATGTTTGAAAAACATTTCTTTGAAATTTCAGAATAGTAGCATCTCTGCAATACTTAATGAAACTTTACATATACCTTATTTTAACTTTATATTTAATATTACGCACAATTTAAAAAGCTTGTTTGAGAAAATGGATAAAATTCAAAATGTATTTTTAAGAAAATGGGCACAGCTCATAAAGCAAGTTTAAGGGAATGAAAACAGTTGAAAAAATGTGCTTAACCCTAACAGATTAGACTTTTTTAAGTTAACTAATATTATTTCCATATAGCATAGAAATGAAACAAAATTTGTCATTGAAACTTGTCTAACACGGTAATGATATTTTCGATTGATCATTACTTGTTGACAACACACGATTATTTGAAGTTAAATATCTCTTATGGAACTATTTAGTTGCTGATATTTCGTTTGAGGACGTCCTTTTCATTTGAGTTTGAGGACGTCCTCGATTTCATTCCTCAATTCTTAGCTTTCGATCGCGATCAATTCTGCAAACACTCTTTAATATTGCTTTACTAACATTTTTAACTAGTTGCAAAACAAATTATAAATAGGTTGACTTTAGTTAAAATTTCATAATGTTGCCTTAGTACCCGCCACCAGTCATAATGTTTTTTTTCATTTAGTAACACTAATATTTATTATTGCAGTAAGATATGATACACATAAGAATCAGTAAAGTCATTTTTACGAGACAATATAAAGTAAGAATTAGTAATTTAAGTTGCATGCATGCACTAATTCCTAAAATAAAATGTGTTTGTAAATCGAACATACACGTTGCCGAGAGAATATTAATACGAATTCAAACTAGGTTTAAGAGAGTGGGAGCAATTATACACCATAGAACTATTTAATACTGTTTACAGGGATTTAAAAATTTAACTATAACTATACATATTACACAATAAAAATAAATATGCATATTTCTAATGGCATACTTTATTTTCTGCAAATGAAAAGCAACCTTGATAACAACTGCAAACACTCGCCAATCGTAATCAATCGTAAACAATATCACAAACGATCACTTCCCGACAATATTCAAGTTTTTGGAAGCAGAAATATTTAACGTACAGTGTATAGGGGAGTGATCTCGATGTAAACGTTTTGCATTTTTGTTTTGTTGAACCCAATTTAGAGGACAAAGGAACTTCTGGATCAAGTATTGGAAAAAATCAGTCCTCGTGGAGGACTTTTTGAGGAAACTAACCAGCATTTGCGTTACATGGAGAAGAAAACCATGGAAATCTCCCACGGTTAGTCTGACGGCAAGGGGACTCTAGCCCATAATCCGTCTACCACTAAGGATATTTCATGTCAACTCTGTGGTCAGTGCAAGCCGCATGCGGAATTCATATCATCCAGTCATCGCTGGGATTCGAACCCGGTTCACCTCATTGGAAAGCGAACGCTCTATCCTCTGAGACATCGCGGCCCCATAACAGCATATAAATGTTATTTGCATAAAAATATTAACTGTAAAACGGCTAATAAGATTAGACTAACTTTCTAAATAACTTAAAATAAAATCTTAAAATATAGCGCAAAAATAATAAAAAATTAAATAATGTGATTTGCGCCAAAAAATAAGTATTGTGAATTGGTTAATAAGATGGAACGCCAATTTAAACAACTTTATCTAAACATGTAACGTGGAATTACGTTATTCTAATGATAATAATAATAACAATCCTCTAAAACTCTGAATTTAGAAAACAAACAAAATTAAAAACGTATTAATAAAAGTACAGGTAAATAAATTTAAATTAGGGATACAAGAAAAATATAGAAAAGCAATACATTTATGACTTTTATTAATTTTATGCTGATAACAACCAAAACAATATGGAACTGACGTGACCACCACGTGATTACCTAGCCAATAGGAATGCATAGACAAGAATGGAAAACTGCGACACCTTCACTAGATTTTTATGTAAAGTAAGCTAAGGTACATAAATCAACATACACCATACAAATTATTCATAAAGTATATTGTATTTACAGGAGTATGTAATATGTTCAATCGCGACTATTTGCACAGATCTAATTGTATTCAATTCTAGAAATATGCTTTATAAATCATTTTATCACCATAACATAACATTATGAAGATTTTAAACTTTCTAATAATGGACAATTTATCAAAATCGTATCAGACAAATGTTTCATAAATTATTGCATTACCAGTCACATTGTTACTCCTCTTTCATAAAATCAATGAGACAATATTCCATTTATACCCACACAGCATTTCACCTTTGAATTCAATTATTCGATACCCGGGGCATTCAGTCAAAACATTACTAATTGCTCAAACAAAACCAGTCTTTATACTGAAATGGCTCATAGATTTTGCGAAACTTCATTGATTATGTTCTATATATGTAAATTTAATTCAAAGAGTTTATCGCTGTTTGTTCCAAATAACCTCTTTTACATTCTTTTGGAGAATGACTTGATTAACCAGAAACTTAAATTTTTAAGGTTGACTTCATCGGGTCTATGCATTTAACCTCTTGAATGTTAGGAAAATTGCGTTAGATTGGAAGAAATTTTTCGTGACTTTTAGATGTTGCATCAATTGTTTTCTAATTAAATGGTCATAATAGTTTCGATACCTTTTAACACACTGCTCAATAGGAAATTTCTGTAAAATTTGGAGAGTTGACCGTTAATTTATACAGCTAACTCCTTTCTTTGAGGAAAAAAAATCCAGACACCATAAATTTCAGTAAAACTAGTAGGGTTGATCGTTAATTTATACGGTTATTATATTAAGCTTAATAACTCAGAAAATGTACCTTACGTAAAATATAAAATGGGCTACTCTAAATAACTTTTGATCTACTGATTGGATCCTCACGTTTCAAAACTCAATCTCAATGGTTCAAGTGGGGGACACCAAATATGCTAATTATGTGCATGTGCTATTATGCCAATGTGTAGGCGATAACTTACGAAATCAGACACAAAAACGCACTTTCTCAGAATAAACATATTTTTTTCTACGAATTCGGATTTCTGATCTCTCATATATAAGGAGTAGCTAAAATTTGGGAAGAATGGTCCCAATAGTTAGGTCACTAGAGCAGTATAAAGTTTGGTAAGAAAAAAGTAGTGGTGCTGCTGAAACTGAACATGGTTCTTAACAGTCGAGCTGTAAAAGATGCATTCATGACATTACTATTTTCACTTTCTTTAAAGATACGAATTTTGTTAAAAGCATCATTGCAAATAGTGGGCGGGATTATTCCTTCAGTATACCATTACACAGAATGCAGATGGTTTATTATTTGAAAACTCCCAGAATGCACTGAATTGACGCAGACAAGTGAAAACGCAGCTCCATAAAACATTTAAAAATGCTTGGTTTGTTAGGAATCCAGTGATTTTGCGACAAAATAATTGTCAAAAATAAAAATTACGAAACGATTTGTTAAAAGGATAAGAGCAATAGTGTACAAGTATGGTTATTCAGTAATTGATAAAAGTCGAGGCCAAGGAGCCTGTCTGCAAGCAAGTACAAAAACATCCACACCGTTCCATCGTACAGTGCAAATAATTCTGAAAAAAATGTAAATCCAACTGTTGGTGAACTAGTAAAGTGCATTGAAATTGCACACGAGCAAATAAAGAGTTTCGTCAAACAATCAAATTTTGCGTTTTATCAAAAAATCCCGATATTTTGTGAGAAAGTGATGGTAAAAAGTAGGGATATGTAGCTAAAGGATTGTTGAATCAATTTCAGAGAGTTAGCTATTCTTTGCATTGGTTTTTCCATGAATTAAAAAAAAAATCAATTTTGAGACAAATAAATTCTAAGCTTTTTAAAATAATGGGATTTTTTGTTTTGAATTTTTTCTGATAAGTTTGAGATAACATCTGAGATATGACGTTTGAAAAATAACAGATATATTTCAAATATGTCAAAAATATTTTAAAACTATTTCAATGGTAATAGTTTTAAAATATTGTATAAAAAATGGTATTTTTCCATAGATAAAAACATTTCTGAGACATTTTGAAATGTTTTTGCTATTAATTTGTGCAACATTAGTTGCTTTTCTGAAACATAATTTCAGAGAATTTTTATTTAAATGTGTCCTATGGAACTCTAGTTCTTTGCCTCTTTGGGAAATCTTTACCTTTTTTTAAATTCCAGCTACTTTAGTTTTTAAATTCCAGCTAAGTTTGGAACCGATTAAGTAGTGAAACACTTAAATACATGAATTATCTGCAGCGTTTCAATTCACCATTTTGGCAAAAAATAGTTGGATTTGGCATTTTTGGTGTAAAAATGCATAAAAATGTTCTTACAGTATACACAGAGATAGCAACTTTTTAATCATAAGAATGAGTTTTATATATGTGTAAATAAAATGTTAATATTGTAGCAAGTAATTCTTTTAAAATATATTTAAATTTTAAAATAATCTGAATTTTTTGCCAAAAGCAAACTTAGTATTAAAATAGTGACATCAGAATCTCTAGTATCAAAAATGTCTAGTATTAAAAAATAGTGACATCAGAAAATATTAAAACAGGCAAAGTATCAAGTATTCTTCTTTTTTTATCTATTTTAAGTTTTATTACTTTTTAGATGGAAATGTTCTCAGATTTTATCGAAAACGCACAATAGAAAGAAAGTAAGGTAAAGATCTTCATTTCATTTTATCATTCTCTCTTCTTTCAACTTAACCATATTATTAACTTTTGAAAATTTGTTCATTTTTATTTTTTAAGTCTTTTTCTCAGACATTTTGAAGTCATCTTCTTAAATTATGGATGAGAAAAAAAACTAATGAGAATATACTTTTTAGGTTAAAAATAAAATGCAACATGAGTCTCATTATATTTTACCCTTTCATGTACAATGTATATTAATTTAAAAAAAAAAAGAGAATTTATTAATCTCTTTTTTTTTGAATCAACGAACTTCAAATATTTTTGTAATTTCTTTTTAAATATTATACCTGGTAAATTAATATTTATTATGACGCTTAAATACAGAGTTTCATTTTAATTTATTATATTTTTAACTTTACAGAAAGACTAGTTTCTTAAAAATTTTCAATTAAGAATTCAAATAATGAAAATGCATAGTATAGTATATAAAATAAGACTTTTGTAATTTTCTCTATCCGTAATTTGGGATGCTGGAATAGATACAATGATTTAAGATACATATTGAAATTGACAAAGTTATTTAATGTGTTGATTTTATGAACTCTAAATTAAGCCTGACAAATTTCTGTGCTGCAGATTAATTTATTAAAATATGCTTCCCATATGCATATGCTTATTAGAACATTTTGGTGAAACTACCGTATTTGTCTGTAAATGACATTTTTGGTAAAAAAAAAAAAAAAAAAAAAAAAAAAAAACATTATTCTGATAATAAAACCAAAATATACGGTACTTACGCGATTCATTTAGTAATTTTTCTGTTCATGTGGTAACGGTTTACTAGAAATTCTGGTTTTAAAAATGATAGTTTTTTTATATCAGACATTTTGTAAAAATACAATTCTGGAAGGAAAATATAATGCATTTCATATCCTACTCTAAGAAATCATGAAAAATACTAAATTTTACCACATTTACTACCAATCAGCATGGTAATTACACCATATTTTATTATTAATTTTACCGAATGTCATTACCAAAATGTTTCGGAAAAAATTATTGAGCTTCTTGATGTTCCTTTGGAACTAGAAATGCAGTAAAGTTTACCACATTCTGATTGTTTTAACCATACTTTTTTTCTCAGTGTACGTAAAGATTGTTGACAATTGTTAGCCTGTCTCGATGAAAAATCTCAATATGAACTTATAGACATTTATTTCTCACTCTACACACAATGTCAACGCTGCAACATTTCACAATGTCTCTAAAGCATTTAAACAACACATTATATACTCATTGCTTTGACACCACACACTTCTAACATTTCACGTGTTGTAGATGCCGTTTTGTCTCATTTAGAAAAGAAAATGATGCCCACGCATTGCTCCAATTCACAATGATTTACATTATTTTTATACTGTTTGTGTTAATTATGCTTCACCTCAAACTTTCACATAAATGTCCTAATTTAGCCACTATGGAGCACAAGTTTCTGTGTGCTTGTGTGAGCGCTACACCCTAACCAGTAGCAAAAGTTGTAATAGCTCGAGTCTATGTTTTTAATTATTGTTAAAAAATTTTAAAACAATGCTGTCAGAATCACACATATTCTTAAACATGCATTGACACAGATTCTTAAACCCTTATTTCAGAAAATAATAAATGATGCAGAAGTAGCAACAATCATAAATATCACAACTTGCCAATAGCTAAAAATATGTTCATAAAAGATGTATATTCCTATCTTCCAGAGAGGAGAATTATAACGGTAACAAGTACAAGCAATTTCAGCACTTTGTGCTCTACTTTTTTGTACTCTCTTATATATATGAGCGTTTTTTTTGTTGAGCGTACGATGCAAGGGGACTGGCATCAATACTGACTATTGTACTGACTCTGTAGACCAGGAGTGGTCAAGCTCTTTGATAGTCGAGCCATTTTTTCAAAATTTAGCATTTTTCGCGAGCCGCAATTAAATACGTATTTAAAAGGTACGCAAAAAAGGTATTAAATTTCCTTTACAGAAATTATATTTATTGAAAACATATAAATAAAAGCACAAAATATGTGTATTGAATTTAAACATTAAAAATTAAACACATTTATCTTACGTCTCTTGACAATTCTTTAAAATTTGGTGAATAATTAGTGACAGCACTTCTCAGTAATTCTTTGAGATGCTGGTTAGTTAATACTGATCGGTGTTTGGATTTCACGAATTTTAAAGTAGAATAAAATGATTCACCTAAGTACGTTGTTCCGAATATTGAAATAATTTGACAATCAGCCATTTTTAATTCAGGATACTTCGATTCTGGTACAAATTTCCAAAATTCAGTAATCGACCTCGACTTATATTTTAACTGTAGTGCTTGATCCTCTTGTATCTCTATTGATTCTAATTCTTCAGATGCTTTTTGGGTCATAATTATATTGGAAATGGAAAACTCACCTTGAATTACGTTAATTTCAAATGGGTTCAGAAAAATATTAAAATATAATAGCACAAAAATGAAAAGGGTACTCGGGTACATTTATCGAGAGCCACAAATAATCCTTCAAAGAGCCGCATGCGACTATCGAGCCGCATGTTGGCCACCCCTTCTGTAACACTGTAGACTATGAATAAGGAGGCTGGGAGATCAATAGTTAATAAGTTAGGTCAAGAAGGTTCCCTACCAACCTTTTGAATTTGCTCCGAGGTTTGACAACCAACTACAAACCAAAGCAGTTATGCAAGCCAATTATGCCTTATTGATTATGTTTTTGCAATAAAACTTTTAATACCATCAATAGTTTTTATATCATAAATCTTTCCACGTACCATTACTTGTTTATTAGGAAAAAATTGTTTTATTAGAGAAAACTTGCATTTTTATGATGAATGCTTTGAATAAACTGAAAGCAAACAATTTCATTTTATTAGGGTTCTTTGTAAGTGTCAAACAGTACATACATAATGTTCCAAAATTTGACCTGCAAATTCACAGGGGTGATAAATAGCATAGTGAGGAGGAAACATTAAAACGCAGGAACTGTGTTGCATGTTTCCTTGATTCGCTGGTTTCAAAATCCATGAAACCTGCATTGGATTTACGCGATTTTCCCCTTCTCAACGTGGTTTATGACCTAATTTTCGATTGAAAATCATCATCTTTTTGCTGCTTTTTATCAAGTCTCTGAATTTTTTGGTCGAATTTTGAAAAGAACCTTCATCTGAGTACAATGCAACATACATAATAAACTGAATATGTGATTTATATTGGATAATGTGAACGTTTTTTTTTAACTACTATTGTTTTTTTCTACAAATTAGAAAAAAAATTTGCGATATTACTTAATGTATTTTGAGTACAGGTCAAAAAGCAGGTATTAGGACTGTTTTTAAATAAAAAATTATAAAATTGCTTTTTTGTAGTATTAAGTGTTTTAGAAACAAGAGTGAATTTAACTACTTATTCTGAAGTTATTAAATTATAAGCAATGTTTTAACTGCCCTGTACTCTTTCAAATAATAATATTGAACCTCTTTAAACTCTTTGAAAAATCAATTAATTGAATTATTGGTTGGAATATTAAATTTAAAAAAATTAAAAAGTAACAGAAATCTAGACTACTGCGTTATTAGGAAATCAATTTTGTTAAAAAAGGAAAAAAAAGAAGAGAAGAGTTTTGCAATTTATAAGAGTGTAGCAATTTATAAAAAAAAGCCAAGTTATATCGAACAATGAAAAAATAACTATTTCATAATTGTTTTTTATTCAATTTATAATTATGTTATTGCTTTTATTTCTACTTGCAAACATAAATTTCTTTTTTGTGATTTAATATTCTTTATATCGAGGAAAAAATTATTAGTATTTTTTATTTTGCTAAATCATTTACTCGAAAACACTTTGAAAGAGTGCCAAATTTCATTAAAGTGTAAAAAATACTATAATCCAGTTACTTTGCTGATAGTTTTGGTTAATGTCCCGTACAC
The DNA here is from genome assembly GCF_982258835.1 of Parasteatoda tepidariorum. Classification (NCBI taxonomy): domain Eukaryota; kingdom Metazoa; phylum Arthropoda; class Arachnida; order Araneae; family Theridiidae; genus Parasteatoda; species Parasteatoda tepidariorum. The sequence goes on from NC_141755.1 coordinate 41,004,813, forward strand.
CATTTTCTCAATTATAGTTTGCTTTATCGAAACGTAAGTTAACGTATTATTTCTTTTATCCTCCTTAATTACTTCAGTCAAAATTAAATGCTAGTTTTACGTCTTAAGGTCTAACTATTTTCACTTGATATAAAACGGAATTTTTTTTAGCATTTAAATGAAATCTTTTCATAAAACCTATGTTAGAACATTCTAAAGAAGTAATTAACATTAAATCTAATGATTTAAGAAAAAGAAAATACAATTTGAAGATTTTCGCTCGAAATTAATTTCAGTTTCTGTCAATTTTCAATTAATTTTTCGAAATTTTAAAATAAGATTTGGCTTTATAATACGCAAATAAAAAAGCATTTAAAAGTGAAAAATTTTAATCGAAATTGAGGATATAGTTTTCTTAAAAATATACTTTTATTTCGCAGACAAATGTCATATTTAACTGACATTTTTTGACGAAAATGAACTTGGGTGTTAACAAAAAGGCAAGAAAACCTGGCATTAAATTAAAGCGAGATGCGAATCCCTGCAGGGGAGTTTTCTTTTAAAATAGAGATTGCGAGGCGGACAATTTACCGATATTTATTTGAAGGAAATCTTCTTTTTTATCAAGAAGTATGAAAACGGTATTAAATTGTCAAACTTCTTCATTAATTATGTGGCTGCCTTTGAAATGTATCTTGATTCATTTGTATTTTGCAGATGGACTCGGAAAAAGATTTCATTGCATGATAAGTAAACTTTCTGCTCCTGCATTTATTATTTTACTTTTTTGGTTATTCCATTTGAAAAAAAAATGAAATTGATTCATTTGCAAGAAGCAGATATTGAGTAGGATAAAAGGTGTTTCCCGAAGTAATGAGTTTTCTCAATTTAACTGTCATGACATGCATGTTAAATATTCAGATATTTTGCAAAAAAATAATATTTCAAACAATTTTCGCCTTTTTTTAAAGTTGATTACCTAGAAACCAATTTGAAAATTTTATTAAGAAATAAAAAGAGTTAAATTTAAGCAAACAATAGTTTCTGATAAAAAAAAATTTGAACACACCAAACATACACTTTGCTAAAAACTGCTTTATATGTTTGAATAAATCAAGGATGATTTTTCAGATTTATTTTTATTTGGTAAACCAAAAAAAATTTTATTGATGAAATCCAGGAAAAAGGATATTAGTTCGACAGTAATTCGAAATGACAATTGCAATCTAAAAGCATAAAACAGACTGAAGTGATTCATTGATTTAATAAGGAATCAAGAGTCTATGAATCAGCAGATTACTAAATCATCCTTAAAAGAATCAAAGAATTAATAAATCATTAAATCAGGGTTTGAGTAATTCGACGCATGAGTTAATCAATTTCAAAATTACTGATGAGTGAATCAAGGAATGTGAAAGTCTATGAAGTGACGCTTCAATGAATGAATGCATCTTAAAATGAGTGAATCAATGAATTTTGGTTAGAATTTCTTTGCGGTGTTTAATAGTAAAATATAAACACTCATTCAGTTATGCTTATTTAATAATCAATGATACATCAAATCAATTAATTAGTGATCCAGTTAATGAGTAAACCAATGAATCAGCAAATCAATTTATCAGTCACTTTACGAATTCAGGAATCAATGAACTCTTGAATAAATGAATAAACTTTTGAATGAATAAATCAACTTTTGAATAAATAAATGAACTTCTGAATAAATAAATAAACTTTTGAATGAATAAATCAACTTTTGAATAAATAAATATATTTATGAGATAATGAATCTATGGAGGAAGAAATATATGACAGGAAAAATCAACAAATCAATGTTAGTTTGGTAGCGCTGATAAATAGCAAAAATAAGAATTACTGGTCGGTTATGATAAATGACAAAATTTAATCTATTGATATAATCTTTAAACACAATTATAACTGAATTTACATTTAAGCTATTGTCATGGAAATATAAATATTGTTTATTTGTTTTCAAGCACTTAATCACGATTTAAATGCATTCGAAGTAACTATACCGCAAGAGCAGATATCGAAAACTAATTCGTCGATAACATTTAACAACCATAAATGTTTAACAAATATGGAGTTTAAGTTTCATTGTTTCCATAATGCAATTTACTACCATTTAAGTTTTCGCTATATTAGTAGTGTTTAGAGCCTGAATATAATCTAAACTATATTGCTAGTTTTGTATTGTTTCCTATTTAACTGAACCTATTATTTTTAGAATAAAAAACCGTGTTTTTATAAAATATTTGTTGATTACCCGTTATTTGTACTGGTTGGAGAAAAAAATCTATAAATCTGTACTAAAAAGCACTGCAAAAATGCATCAAACTGGAAAAAATATTCCAAAACAAAAAATAAAGCTAAATTTTTTTAGATTTATTTATTTATTATTACTTGTTTCCTTTTCCTGTGTCTTAACGTTATCATGTTAAGAAAAGCACGTTTTTAATAGTTCATCTCATAAAAATAAAGAACAATTATATACATCATCGATTTGCATGATGCTGTTGCTCAGAGCCAACTCATGTTAGTCTATATTTGCCACAGTAAAGTGATTTTTTCCGGTACATATCCCTTTCGATGGGAAATAAAAATACCTGTTTTCACATTATCTATATTAAAGGCGCACAGTATTTGTACAGTTTTAAAGGGTAATAGCTGTGCTAATCTAATAGTTTATATTCATCTTAACGCATTCGTTACCTATGATAACTGCATCAATTACTATAGTACTAATAGTTCCTATTACCAAAATTAATTATACATCATTTACGTCATTATCAGTAAGACCACTATTTTACATTTCTCCTAAGCAAATTTCTCGTAATTTTGCTTCTCAGAATATTGTTTTTTTATTTAAGCTATTACCGTTGATTTTAAATTATTTAGCTTTATAAAAAAATTTTTAAAAGCATAACTTTAATTACATAAATAAGTGTTTTGAGATGACTATAGAAACACAAATTTAGTGACATAATTAACACATGCTACCACAATTACTTTTTTTATTGAGCTCATGTGACATAACGAATGAAAAAAAAATGTTAAAAAAAGTATAAGAAACTCCATTTTTAAACGAAAAGATCTCTAAGTTAACAAACATCACTGATGTTATCTTTCGAATATTTAAAAGAAAATAGAATCGTTCTTTTTCAAAAAAAGGCTAGTTCTGAAGCTAAACACGCCAAACACAAAAATTCCAGCTCATTTGTCCTATTTCAAAACAATATATGAAATTCAATTTGAAATTGTGAGATAAACATGATTTTGAATAATCACATAATATTTTCCGTTGACTCGCAGGTTTCATATTAACATTATTTTAAAAATCGAATACAATTAAATCTGTTCTCACGCAAAGGAGCAGTTAAATTTAAATCAATGAGCAGTTTTTTATTACTTTATTACTCATCAACCATTCGCCTAAATGCAACAGCAAAATAAGTGTGAACGCAACAAATAAATTGGAAGTTTTTTACGTTACTTAAAACATAAGATGAGTTAAAAAAAATCTTAATTGGTTTCCTCGCACAGAAGAAAAGTAAGGACTTTTCAAGTAACTTCATTAGTGCGGTTCTAAGCTGCAGTAAATTACAAGATTGACAACCACGCTTTAATGACTAAGAATTCACCCAAATTCATTTAAGAATTTTTTCTTTTTTCCGTTTTTTGAACTAAATAATAAATCACTCTAGATGGAGTGTGCGATTATTAGTTGAATTTGCTTTAATAGAATATAAAGTTAAAACTTCTCCTTTAATCAACAACTTTTGCAGAAAATAATCTTTTTTCTTTTTACTGGATAAAATTTTTTGTTTCAATGAAAAATAATTCTGGAATTTATGGTTAAAATGTTAAATCAATAAATTTACTTTTCAAAATATTTTTTTACACTTCCACAAAAGTTTTTTAGACTTATTCAAGTATTTATTAAAGGTAAATAAAACAAAATAATGTATAAATGATGAAAATTCACTCAAAATAAGAGATTATTTAAGGTAAGAGAAACTGATAGTTAGTTAAATTGATAAATCAATAAATTTACCATGTTTATAAAAAAATAAAACTTTTAAACTAAGACAAAAGTTTTTAGAACTTTGCTTATTTCAAGTATTTATTTGAGGTAAATAAAAATGATATATAAATGATGAAAAATTACTCAAAAGAGTTTATTTAAGGTAATAGAGATTGATAGTTAGTTAAATAGTTAAATCAATAAATTTACCTTTTCTTAAAAAAATATATATATATTAGGTTTTTAAGCGAAGACAAAAGTTTTTAAAATTATACAGTTCAAGCGTTTATGTGATGGAAAGAACGGAAATATTTATATATAAATCATGAAAATTTACTCAAAAGTGATTATTCAAAGTAGGAGAGACTCATAATTAGTTATATTATATATATATATATATATATATATATATATATATATATATATATATATATATATATATATATATATATATATATATATATATATATATATATATATATATATATATATATATATATATATATATATATATATATATATATATATATATATATATATATATATATATATATATATATATACATATAAATTTAATGTGTTTTTCGATATATTGAAGGATCCTATATATAGAAAATAAGTTTTTTTTTATTCGGGAAATTTCAAATAATGCTTGAAAACTGGAAAAAACCCAGAAAATTAATTTGTTTAAATTATATTATTTTTTAAAACTCGTTTTACGATATTTTCACGACAGTTTAGCATAGCAAAAGTGTTCTATGTACAAAATCATTTGTCTTTCTTTGTAGAAGAACTCAAATTTCAAGACCGCCTAACTCCCTTGAATATTAAGCTATAATTTTAAAACTCGTACCGAAAGTAGGCCTCTATTAACCGAACCAGCCTACTAGAGTAAAATTTTATAGATAGATTAGGGAGGTCGCAGTGATCCCTTCCGTCTTTTGTTTAGCTAATCGGGAGAGGGTAATTAAAGCTATGTAGTAGCAGGAACACCGTATAAGCGTGGTCCAACAGCCAAGACCATGTGCTAGTGACTTGCGATAGGAGCGAGGGGAGACGGGTTCGATCCTCGGTTTTTCTTTTTTTTCTTTGTCATTATACAGTACAACCCCGCTATAGTGAACACGGTTTATAGTGAACTCCTGGATATAAATGTTCGGTCCCGTGCCTTACTATACAAGTATAATGTTATTTTTTGTGGATATAGTGAACCAAAAAAATGAGGAAGTTGGATATAAGGAACTTTTTTCTGTCTTCGAATGATTTTTTTCTTCATTTTTTTGTAATAATTTTGAAATTTCTACTTCAAAATAAATATATATACAGATTTTTAAAAACCATCTATAGAGGGGAATGTAGCGATAAGCTGTTTTTATCTCACTTTCCCATCACTAAACAAACCAAGTAGATGTTTCCAACCCAGACAGATGATGTAAGGTGTCAGTGGGAACAATCTGCATTTTCTGTCAGAAGGAATGAGTAATTATTCATTAATGGTCAAAAGGTTGGACAATAATATCTGCTGATAAGGCCCTCATTTCAACTCCTTTTTGCTCTCAGTTCAGTTAAAAAAAGCCAGCAAACAAATTTCTCAAATTTAACTATGGCGAGCAGTAAACGTAACCGTTAACGTAAAACGTAAGTAAATGTATACGTAAAACGTTCTCCTTTGATTGGACAAATTTAAAATGGATGCAATCAAGCTGATATTTGTAGGGAATATAAACTATCCAAATCTACAGTTTGTAACATATGGAAAAATAGGCCATTAATAATTTCTGCTCATGAAAAAAATTTAGATGGCAGAAAAAAGTTCACAAAGCAGATCACTAAGATGTTGCAGAAGCATTACTGAAATGGTTCAGCATTCGAAGAAGCCGCAATCTTCCAGTATTAGAACAAATTTCGATGAATTTGCTAAGCGATTTTATGAGACTACTTTTATGGGCTCGAATGGAAGGTTAGACAGGTTTAAAAATCGGAATAACAGAAATTCAAGAAAAATTATCTTAGAGTCGAGAAGTGTTTCCCTATCTGATGTTGAAGATTGCTCATCAGCTAAAGATTACTAATTTTATTTGTACGCAAGACGAAGAGTAATAAAAAAAAACAAATTTTTTGCTTCAGTCATTTATTTGAATAATGTGTAATAAAAGGGAGGAGTTTGGGAACCATTAGATAAATTGCCTCCGTTACGGATATAGTGAACCGAAATTTCAGACCCTTGAAGGTTCACTATAGCGGGGTTTGACTATATATATATATATATATATATATATATATATATATATATATATATATATATATATATATATATATATATACAGAGAGAGAGAATATTAATTTACAACAGATACTAGGGATTGATTCCTGATTTTATATAGATTTTTACATTATATGCGTGAATAAAGTAAAATTTCTTTTTCATTTCTTTAGTGCCTTATTAAAGTGTTTTATTAAGAACAAATACTGAAAAAAGAGAAGTGTGTGAATACCATTTCACAAATTATAGGTTTATAAGCTTTCTTATTATTTTGCGAACTGGTCAGTTCATTCACGAGTTTATTTCGTTTTCACCCATCGTTCCATTCCTGCATTCATTTATATTTTTTCTCATTCTCATATTTACTCACAAATCAATTTGATATTTGAAGGCCTCATTTTGTAAATCGAAAATAAATGGAATGTTCATTATGATAAAAGCAAAATTTAAGTAATATTAACATTTTCTAATTATAGTACTCCAATATCTATATCTTCTCTTTACAGATCAACTTGTATTTATAAATCCACACAAAAGCTTTTTTTTTACTTACATTTTATAATCTTCTAATTTTAAGTAATTTAATAAAATAATATGTAATTCAAAATAATATACTGTAATAGAAATAAGAGAGAAATAATATAAAAAAAGATAGTTAATTTAAAATCAATGTAGATATTGTCCAATTTTTTTTTAAAAAGGAACCAATTTAATAAAATGTGTCTCATAATAATTATAAAAAATTATTATTTTAAAATAAAAATAATATTTTAAAATGAATATAAAATTTTTTACGAATATTTGCTTAATTGTACTTAAACTTTCACTTTGTAACTTGTATCGTCTCATTCGAAACACCAATGAGATCGAAGTTATTCTGTATTTTTTTAACAATAACATTTAAGGTTATTTATAAAGTCGCAATTTCTAATAATGTAGTTTCCATGTAAAATATTGCAAGGAAGCTGTATTTTGAGTGTTTTCAAGGAATTGAGTTTTCCAAAATTAACAAAGTAGTGTTTTCTAACAATGTATTTTTCTAACAATAACAATAATTTATAAAGTGTCATCAATGAGAAAATAGGAAATAGTGTTGTATTTTGGACCGAGAATTGTTAGGAAAAATTCTTAATGAACATTTTCAATTTAGGCCTAGTGTTTTATAAATGGACATTTGCACTGCATTATTAACGGAGTATTTAGATTTATTATTAAACCAACATTTTTGTTAACGAAATCAGTAACTTTTAAATTAGAATAGAGTTTGGTTTTTCTTAAAAAAACAATTAAGTTTAATTTTAATAACAAAGAGACAATTTTCTAGTAATTTAAATAATAAGCTTCGATAAAAATTTTAACAAATTTTTATCGAGGCAAAATGTTTATTGCCTTAATTTGATTTGGAAAACATTGGAACCAAAAATAATTCTGTTGTACTAAAATAATTGAAATTTAATGATCGATAACAATGCTCAAATAAAGCTTTTAAAACCTGCCTCAAAATATATATTTTAAATACTTCCACCTAATTGAATAATTTTAATGGATACACCGGAGTATAATATCATAAACAAACTTTGAAAACGACAACTAATCAGTTACCAAAGTTTGTTCAATCCATTACTCTTAGTGTCTAATGAAATTTTGCTTTTGAGTGGTCTCAAAAGAAAGCTAGTCTTTTCAGATATCAAATGATTCTACAAAAACTTTTGAAGTAAAAGCTTTTGAACGTTTGCTTTATTTATGGTACAACTTATTTGAAGCTTCCAAAGCGAGATATAATATAATATCCTCTTTTCTTAAATTGAATTTTAAAGATATTCTTTTTATCATTACTGTGTATGTTTCGAGTTTTTAATTGGAAGTTTATGCGGATAAATGTATGCACAAATTCTGCCACGCAGTCTAAGAAATCATTAAAAGGAAGCAAAACGAATGAATCAGTTCGGATAATAATTTAATAAGTAATTCACATTTCCTTTGGATTTACTTGTACTGATTGCACCAATTATTTGAATATTTAAAGTAATAATTTTGAATTTGAGTTAAAAGGATAATTAAAATATATCAATCATTTCAGAGATTCTAACGACGAATTTGTTATCAATTGTTATTTTTAAGAAAGATTCATCAGCATAATTGAGTCATTGTTGAAATCAATTTAAATTTGAGTCATGTTATAAATAAGGGTTGATAGAAATAAATTATTTAATTTGGAATACGAATCATATAGTGATAGGAAACGTGACTAGAAGAAACAGAAAATATCAAGATCGTGATTTAAAACTATAAACCTTCTGATTTAATAATCGAATTCATCACATATCTTTTTTCAGTAAGTGGCAACACCATGCACATGCTCATATAATTCCTTTACGATCTGTACAATGTACTCAGTACAGGCATTGTAATCTTAACATTTTTGATTGAATGATTCTACAGACACTATCTATTGATATGAAGTTTTCTGTTGTCCGAAATGAGTTTTTATGCGTAGATGTTTATTTTTTTAAAGAATAAGTTATTTGTTTCATAATTAGTGATGAATAGCAAATCATAATGAATTTATTGCTTTGTATTCAATCTAATAACGTTATAGTTTCAAAAATATCTCAGAATACACGAAAACATCTAACTCCTACAACAAACTTTTTTTTCTGCCAAACTATTTATCAAAATGTTTCTTAGTTGGGTAAATAAACCTCTAAAACTTACATTCTTCATCAAGCATGAGTTAACATGAGTTAGAACTAATCTGACTCATGCTATGCAGAGTCAGTCGTATAGTCATGCACTAAGTTTAAAGATTCGTAATTCAGCAGAAACACATTGAATTTCGATATCCTTCAGGTATATTTAATTGTAGATACATGAATAAAGTGTTGATCACTATCTATGATCAAGAACAGGCTTAGAGAAATATGTTGCTCAAAGTGATGACATTTTTTACCGGAAACTACTCATTATTGAGTTGAAGTATGTTTGTTCGAGACAAGTTGAAATATTATTATTTTTCAGGTTGCTACGCGTTTGAAGAGTCTTACAAAAAAAAATATCCTGATGCAGCAATACCAAAAACCTCTATTAAGGAAACAATTAATTCACTGTATCTGGACCTTTAGGACAATTGGATTAGTAGCTGTCAAGAAAAGAACTAAATGATTCTTCATTTATTATGAGACAAAACTCAGACAAGTTGAAACTAAGTCTCTGTTTGTATACTTAACAGAATTGGTGACGTCAAGAACTAAGTGCGTTCGGCCGGTGTTATCATTTGCTGTTGGTTGATCATGCTTAGGTCATGACGTCATTCTCTTTCTGTAGTACTGTGCATAATCTTTCTGTACATAAGTTTAAGTTGGAACTTGTCATGTTGTATTTTTTTCATTGCCTTTCTGTTAGGCTGTTCCTCAGGTTAACTGTCAGATTAAAGAATGTTTAAAAAATCTATATGTTTTTAAATAAACTTTTTTCTGTGAAACTTAGTGCAACTTGTTAGAAATAAATTAAACAATCGATGCATAAATAAGTGGGATGCTTTAATTTTGGTTTTTATCATTAAAACATTTTAAATTTTTTCGCAAAGTTTTCTTTTGTATTTGTAATCAGGCTCATTTTATGCTAAAATGTTTTTGATTGAAGGTTAATATGTGTATAAATTTACATAGCCACATAAAAAAATAAACATGCTTTTGAAAAGAAAAGCATAAGGACTTTAATAACTGTAATACGCTTTTAAATTCAAGTTAAATTTTGAGATCAACTTGTAAACTATGAAAGAAAAATCTTCTAATTTCCTGATTTAAAATTAAATCTACTTGAAAGAGCAAAATTTTAACTATGCAAAAAACCCAAATTAAGTAATATTTTTAAAAAGGTTTGTCAAAAAGGTGTCACTCTCAAAAAAATTGTGTATGATCTCAATATGTACTAATTAATATGTATGTTTAATAATATATATGTTTTTAAATTTTCTGAAGTGCTTGTACATTTTATTCTACATTAAAATTCTCCAAAACATTGTTAATTAGTACACCAAGAAAAGAAGTATGGTAAAAACTACTTGAATATGGTAAAAATTACCGTGTCTCTCGCTCTATAAGAGCACGTACAAGCTCGGTAATTTTGCCAAAGCCTTTGGTAATAATTCTTTTGAAATTAACAAGTAAATATTTTTCATAACTTGTGATAAATTTCGGTAAATATGATAAAGTTTGGTAATTTATCATGGCACCTTCGAGCATTGCATAAAAACTATTTATTCGGTAAAATTATATTGTTTTTTTATACTATATGTGTGGTAATATGAACTATAATTTTGAGAACCAGAATTTTCAGTAAGCAATTACCATAAGAGTAGTAAAATTATCAAAAGAATGATTTAAAAACCGTATATTTTGATTATTATTCCTAAAAATACATTTTTTTTTACCAGACAGTACCTTAACTATACTGGAATTTTTTTCACCGTTTAGTTTGTGAAGGCTTGATTTGGAACGATGATTTTCATAAATTTTAATGTTGAGATGTCTTGACACCTTTTTAGTTGAAATTAATTTGTCCCTCAAAAAATTAACTATATTTTAAACTGTCACACTTGAACACCGCTTTGATACTGTTCGGGCATAAGACATTATAAAATTTTGAAAAAAAAGTAAATTTCATTGCCTTTAGATAGATTGTACTATCTATTGCTTAAAAAGTGAAAGAGACTTCTAAGATAAATATTAAAGCCAAAAAAGAGATAAAGAAAGCAAAAATATTTCGTATTGTACATTTTAAATTATTCAAAACCATATTTTTCCTGCAGTGAAGTAATAATGTTTTCTGTGTTTTTAAACTGTTAGACTGTCCTTAGCTATTGAACCACTTCGAACATCATTGCAAATTAATCTATTTTTTACCTGCAAGATCTAGATATTCTAAAGATTTAGATATTTTTTTCAGTGTTTTTAAACTGTTCTTAGCTATTAAATCACTTCGAACATCAGAACAAATTACTTTACTTTTCACTTGCAAGATCTGGATTCTAAAGATCTAGATATTTTTCAGCTAAGTAAAAATTTTTTCAATATTTTCAAATTGTTTTTAGCTACTAAAGCATTTTAAACATCATATCAAATTAATTTACTTTTCACTTGTAAGATATAGAAATTCTGTAGAATTAGATATTCTTCCATAGGAAAGTAACATTTTTTTCAGTATTTTGAGACTGTTCTTAGCTATAAGAACACTTTGAACATCATGGCAAATTAATATACTTTTCACCTGTTAGATTTAGATATTCTATAATAAATCACTGGAAAAAAGGTGAAGAAATCCTTAAAGGCTCTTTTCAACAATCGATTTCGCCTTCCTGATTGATTCAGCCGTCAGTCCATCTTTAAAGAAGAAAAAAAAATTTCGCCAAGAAATTGCATAGTTGTCACGTGTTGAATCCCAGAAGATATCAAAAAGTCTCGATACTCCGAAATACCGTATAAAAGTCAAAAGAGTTTTCATGCATATTTTATGCCTGTTTTGTAATATTTTTAAACCACCACTCTCAAATGTCACCAGAGAAAACGGAATTTTATTATAATCAATGTAAAATTGAATTTTTATTTATTTTTGTGCTTTTTTTCTCGCATTTGACATATTTCTTAGAAAAGAAATTTCTGAGATGAATTTAAAACTTTTCTATTTCTTAAAAAAATCTCTTTACAAATGTTGGTTGTTGAGAAAGTTTAAAAATAAACTCTGCTTGAAATTTCTACTTTTTTTAAAAAAATTTTGTACTTTATTATTTAAACAAATTTGTTAGTTGCATTTAAACCAATTATTAGAAAATATAAATAATTATGTAAAAACAAGTTAAAAGTATACAGTAATTAAATTATCCTTTATTAAAAAACATAAAAAGGCAACGCTTTTGATTATGCATCGAGCAAAAAAAGGATGAGTACAGTAAAAAATTACCTTGTATATACTATATGCACACCACATGTATATGCATACTATTTGTACTATAGGAAAACCAAAATACTTAGTACATCTTACCGAAGCACTTAGATAATGACTTTGGTAAATTTAGCAATAAAATATAATATGGTTTTATAATATGGGATAAAATTTAGTAATTTTAGCATGATACCTTAGATCATGACATAGCTAATAAAAACCGGTTAGAATTACCTTTCAGTTTTGTATTTCTTTGCAAAATATGTATTAGTAAAAACTATAACTTTAAAAACTAAGTTTTAAATTAATTTTCAGATTCAGATTAACCGTTACCAAATGAAAGGAAAAATTACCAAATTAATTGCTTAATTATAGTATTTTTTGGTTTTATTAGCCAGAATTATGTTCTCTCTAATCAGAAATGTCACTACCATAGAGTACTGTAATTTTACCAGATTTGTTTTTCTCCGTGTTTAAGAATTTTTACTTTTTTTAAAAAAATTAACAGAATTTTCGTTAAAAAAATTTCGTTATAATGTTACTTTTTACAATTTTTCATCATTATTTTATCAAAAGTTGATTCATACATTGGAAACTGGATGTTGTTATAATTTCGAAAAAAAAAATAGATATCAACGACAAGAATCAGAAGAGAGAATAAAAATTCCTTCTAAAATTAATCACTTAAAATAAAAAAATAAAAACATCTTTCATTTATTATTTGCTTATAATTATTTAAAGCAGTTAACTTTTATTGAGAAAAATAAATAACCTCATCGCTTATCACACTATAGAAAACAGGGGTCCCTGAAATAAGTTTAAAATTGAAGATACATTTTATTGTAATTAAATTTAAAGCATTCTCACTAAAAACTCTTAGTATAAAATATAAAGTAAATAAAATTGGGGAATTCAAACCCTGCTTTAAAATATATTACTGTCTAAATTCCTTTTAGTGTTTTTTTCAAAAATATTTGACTTCTAATTTTTTGCCCATCCACTTTTAATCTTGAAAAAAAATTATATATAGTATAATTGTTTTCATTTTGTTCAAGCAGAATTAATTAGAAATTAAAGATGTTTTTATATAAATAAAAAAAATCAAATGCAAGCAGGTTAGTTCCTAAATTTTAAACATTAACAAACAATTTCAAGATTTTGATAATTATCTAAACTCTATTACATAACTGTAATGTAAATTACCTGAATTGAAGTTTTAATTTTATAATAATAATTTCAAAGTCAATCACAATTTTAGACAAATTAAAGTACTTTTTATTAATGTTAAAATGGCCATTCATTTATAAATATGTCCAACAAATGAAACATTATTAATTTCTTCTTAACATAGAATTAATGTCAAATCTGCATAATTTATTTATTTACTGTTACAGAATATAATTAAGAAAGCATTTAATTAAGCGTTAAGTGCATTTTTTCTAAAAAAAATATTTTCCATAAAAACTCTGATTATAAAGATATAATATTTTAAAATCTAATGAGTAAAGTTTTGTAAAATCTGTAGTTAGAAAATTATTGTCTTCCCTGAAGGTATATTCATACGAATTAACCTTTACTCTGGGAATATTTATGTCGCTAGTAGCAGATTATCAACAGGGGACACTTTTCTGACACCTTTTATGTTTTATACTTCCTTTACGGCCATAAACAATAGTTTTATGTATTTAGTGCAATATTGATTAGCTTCTCAAATGCCACTAAAACATTTAGAATTGTAGTACAAGTAAAGTTAAAATGCTGTTTCGTCATTTTATCATTTTCTTTTAAAATGAGAGTACAAAATTAATAAGGTTAATAAATGATATCTAACTAAGACATTAGTTCTAACCTCTTCTTCCGGTAGAAGATTGCCTTTTAGAAAATTGTGTTAAAAATAGTTTAGATCGAAGAATTAAAATTTGTTATAGTCTGCATGTAAAAACGTGAAATTTGAAAAAGTTTGTTAAAAAATTTCCAAATCGACTAAGCAACTTTTAGTGACAGGTATCGTCTCCCTACACATGGAAAAAAAATTTTAAACAAGAAGTTAACTAACGAAAGTTTCAAACTATAAATATATTTTTCAAAGCTTAAATGTTTAAATGCAGAATTGCTGATTCTATAATTGGAAGCTATATTTCTTTAATAACTGATTTAACTTTTTAGTATATCTCAGTACTTACTTTTTGTACTGAATACGTTTCGCTTAACGGATTCAAAACTACGATGATACGGTTCTTTTAACTGATTCAAACTGGTTGAAAATTGTATTTTAATTAATTGTCATATTTCTAATTAATTCACTAATTAATTGTCATATTTGCGATCACCTCTTCGAGCCATTAAGATCGAATCCTAGAACGTGTACATCATTAGATAAAAAGTCATTCATAGTGGTCCGTTTTTTCTTCTTTTTTTTTTGCTTTTTTTTGGCGCACTGTACATTTCTGTATTTCTTAGGCTTTATTCACCTAGCTTTTTGCTTTCACCTACGTAGCACAAAAAAATTTCTTATTTTCCTTTCGAATTCTCATGGTATTTATTCAAATAAAAATAATGAAATCTTTATATTATAGTTAATAATTAGTCAGTAGTTATCATAGTGCCCCAAAAATATTTATAGTCAATATAACATTACATTGAAGGCGAAAGATGCAAAAAATATAAGTAAAAATACGACCAAGCTTTGAATTTTTAAAAACCCTAATTGCTTTTAAATAAATAACTTTCACAAAACGAATTTTAAGAAGAGCACTAAAAGACCTTCTTTGTATTTTTGCTATAATTGTTCTTAAAAAAACAATCAAGAAGATAAAAATAGTTCAATGAATAAAGTTTATCTTTCTTAAAAGATTTAAAATTAAAAGAAAAAAAAACTTCAAATTCTTTATATGATTAGAATTACATAAAAAAAACTATTTACATTATTCTAATCCTTAAAAAATATTTACTCCAACAAAAAGTTAGCGAAAGTAAATTTTACGTATTTTTCAATGCATCATGCAGTTTTTTTCTACATCAGTCATTTACAGAAACCTAATAAAATAAGATTATAACTTATATTTTAATAAATTTTTTTGAAGGCATAACATTTAATATTTTTTAAAACAGAATACGCGTATTTTATTGGCGATACTCTGATAATGTACCAGTGGGGAACAATAAGCGGCTTATGAAAAATGAGGCTTTAAATGCGTTATTCAATAATTACTTATAAGCATTTCAGAAAAATAATGAATATTTCTTTATAAAAAGGTTGAAAAGTAATTTTGTTTAATACATAAGTCATTTAATAAGATCTTAAGAATACTTTAACAAGAAATTAGCACCGCTTTCAAAACAGCATTTATCTTACATCGTTAAATTAATTGCATTAACTAGATCATTTAAGTTATTTTTTGTTGCAAAAAAATATTAACTAAGCAAAAAAAGGAAATATTCTACACTGCGCGAATTTCCTTTCTAAAATCATGGTAAAATAACCAGCAGTAGTCTGTCCATCTGTTAGCCATAAAATTTATGATTAGGAACATTACTTTTCCCTTACGGTTTTGAAACCGTTTGACAAGGTTAAGAAACCGTGAATATAAAGCTTTACAGGTTTTTAACCATTTACAGCTAAAACAGTTTCTAAATCGTAGAAATAAAACTTTGAAGGACATTGGAGATCAGTGAATGCTGCACCATTCATTTATAAATGATTGATTCATATTCTAATAGCTGCCAACCAAATGGTCACCCATTGAAGAGTGCAGGACACTAGAAACTCTGTATGTAATGACGGAATGCAGAAATATTGTGGTATTAACGCTAGGAATCAAATCCCTGTTTAGCCGGTCATGAGATACACCGATTAGCCCTCTCAGATTAGCCTATATACCCAACTGCAAGAAAGAAAATGGCTTCATAAGGTGAGCTTAGTTGGAGTGGATAGAATTCTGGTTCATAAACCGTATTAGGTAAAAACAATCAAATAACTTTTTTTCTCACACTTAACAGATTGAATATCATCTTTTTTATGGTTATTTGACTGCTTTGGCTTAATATGGTAAAATAACAATTATATAAATTGCTATTTAACCATTTTCCCTAGAAATTCCTAACGAAGTATATTTTTAAGTTATTATTGAAATTTTTTTAGACAACTGTAGATTACTTAAATTTTCACGACACTGAATATGCATATTATTTATTGATTTGATTAATATATCATATTGCAATACATCTCCACATACCAACAAAAAAATGTATTTATATAATTCGAATCTCCCCCAAACATAGCATGATTTGGGAGAATGATCTCAAAATCTCGATCTCAAATCAATCTTTAAGGAAAATTTTGTTATATTAAAGTCTATTATTCATCAATGTAATTTGAAAAACTATACTTAAAATAAAAATATATTTAAAGAATATATTTAAAATTAATTTAAGGGATATATATTTAAAGAATATATTATATATAAAATATACTTAAAGAAAATATATTTAAAATAAAAATATAATTAAAATAAATATATATTTAAAATCAAAGAAATACTTAAAATTTTTTAAATAAAAATATATTTAAAATAAAAATAAATTTAAAATAAAAATATATTTAAGATTAAAATATGATTTTTTTCAAGGAACTTAATACAAAATCATTTGTTGATTAAATTACAATTTTGCACTATAATACATACTCACTACGCCAAAACTGATTTTATTTATTTTGGTTCTCAAAAATATATAACGTTATTTCCACATGGTTTGAAAAATGCGTCTTATTAAAAATATTTTAATTTTTATAAATGTATTTTTCATAAATATATATAATTGGTATAAAGATATATTTCGTTATATGCATATTATTTGCTAATTTATGAAAAATTTTGAATTCTAGTATCTATCCACATTACAAAATTTAAACTTATTTATTTTGAATCTACGAAAAGAAAGCACGATTTTCATGTGTTTGATCGTAAAAAAATTTTAACTTCGTCTGTTTGGAATACATTTCCAAATATTAGATTATAACAAGTTTAAAAATATTGTTTATCTTTTTTTAGCATGCTTTTGCTTCAATCAAAATAATTGTCAATTAATATTTTAAAAAAAAAGAATGAACAAAATTATTAGTATTTCTACTGTAGCAACAGCATGATATTAAAATTTTCATATTTTTTTTCATTTATTTATTCATTTGTTTTTGTATTTTAAAATATTATAAGATATTTCACATTAATTTAAATTTAACTGCATTTATGAAATATTAATAAAGGATATTATTATTTAGACTCTAATTTTTCACCAGAAAAACTTAGATTTAAAATACAAAAAAACCCATAGCTTCCCAAACATTTATCATGAGTGTCTTTATATATTAAATTGTACATCACCAATCGAATCAAAAAATTATTTCAAAAATGCCCAAAACATAAAAAGAAATCATCATTGTTTTCTATTAATTAAATGTAGTCATATTTTTTTTTCTTCTTTTCTCTATTATGCAAAACATTTCGAATAAAATCTTTTGTCTCTCTAAACACATAGATAATAAATTGCGCCGTTTTTAAGCTCCTGTGACTAATTATATTTGAAAAATAATCTTTGTATAACGCTTTAAGATAATGCAGCTAATCATTAGCTTTATTAACAAGAAATTTTTAATTTAGTAACAATAGTCTCATTTTTGAAATACTATCACAGAATATATAAACATTTAAAAAAGATTTAACTTAAAACAAAAATTCTCTTTAACTTAACAGCAGTTTAAATAAACTTTGTATAACTCTAATTAATTTAATTAAAATGAATGTTTGAAATGATAAAAAGGAAATTAAATAGCAAAACTGAATAAAAATTAAACAAGACTGAAAAGATTTTTTTTCACAATAAGTTAAAAGTGCGAAAAACAAAGAACCAAAAATAGAAAATAAGAGCTACTTTTAAAAGTATAGTAGTGAAGGTGATGAAAGGAATGAAAATAAAACGCTTCTTAATGGACATTTGTTATCTAAATTAGGAAAGAGTACAATAGTGATTTCTGTCAGTACTTCCATAGACAGGATTGGCCCTAATTTAGTTTTTTATATGCTGATAGATGACTTGTCTTCTATAATAGCGCGAAAGAAATCTCCAAGGAAATTATAGAACGACAGTTTGTAAAAGGAAATTTATAATGCCTGAAAGTATGTGGATTCAGAAAAGGGTGTGAATAATTTCAATGAAAATAAACTTTATGGTAAAGTTACAAAAAGTGGAAAGTTCTTTTGAATCCTTTAGGTAGCTTAGTGAAACTTACAAATTTAGTATTTGAAGTTTATAGTTTAAGAAAAAGAGTATACTCATACTCATTAAGCAAAAGTGTGCACCCATATATATATATATATATATATATATATATATATATATATATATATATATATATATATATATATATATATATATATATATATATATATATATATATATATATATATATATATATATATATATATATATATATATATATATATATATATATATATATATATATATATATATACATATATATATATATATATATATATATATATATATATATATATATATATATATATATATATATATATATATATATATATATATATATACATATATATATATATATATATATATATATATATATATATATATATATATATATATATATATATATATATATATATATATATATATATATATATATATATATATACACAAAAGTTTAGACTCACTCTTGAATTTTTAAAAATGAACAAATAACAAAGTCTTTAAACTGAAAATCACAACAAACTAACTTTATTTTGATAAATATAGGTACACTTATGCTGTAAGGTATGCTATAAATTATGTGGTGTGCTGTAACTGCATGTATAACTTATGAATTTCATCCTATCTTGGATTCTTCGAAATATACTCCTTTAGCTTTAATCATAGCAGTGCATATTTTTGGCATTCTTCTATTAGTTTTTGCAATTTTCTAGTTTAAGTCCGGTTACAGCAACTAAGTAAAGATTCCTGAAATTTGTTTTGATTGGTACATTGCATTTTTCTAATAATTTCATTTAGTTCATCCCACAATAGCTCAATAGGGTTAATATCGGGTGATTGAGGTGATTGAGGTTAATATCGGGTGATTGAATCAATGTATATCAGTACTTTTTGCTTTTCTTTTGATGCAATGTAGTTTCTACACAATTTCGATGAATGTTTCGGATCGTTATCTTGCTGAAAAACAAATCCGTGATCAACGATTCTCTGTCCACGTGGAAAAGCGTAATGCTGCAATATTATGTGATAATATTTTTTATTTGTTATTACCACTATTCTTAGAAGATCTCCAACTTTGTCACCGGTAAAACATCCCCAAACTGTGACTGAACCTCTACAATGCTTAACAGTTGGTAGTAAACATTGATTTGTCATATGTTCACCAACTAAACGACGAACATACTGCCTACGTTTGCTCCCAAACAACTCTAATATTGACACGTCAGTAAAAAAGCATTTGGCCACTGTTCTAAAGACCAGTTAACATGTTTCTGAACTCATTGCAGTCATTTAAGAATGTTTTGTTTTTCAAAAGAGGTTTTCTAGCAGCTGCACAACCTTTTAAACCATAGTCGCGAAGTCGATGTTGTACAGTAGTTACTGACACAGTTTTCTGCCTAATAACATTCAATTTCTGACGGACTTCTGGTGTTGTTTGAAACCTCTGCCACTTACTTTGAATTCAGATAAACCTATCCTCATGTCTGGACATTATTCTAGGTCGCCCTGATCGTTGGAGGCTCTTATTTTGGCCAGTTCCTTTCTTCCTTTGCAAAGTTGTGACAACAGTGATCTGAGAAACATTAGTTTTTAAGGGCAATTTTTCCATTTTAATAGCCTTCTCCGTGATGTGCATTGATAACTGCACGTGTTTCGACACTTATATCTGGTTTTTGACCCATATTTCTGTAATAAATAATATAAAACGATTTAAACTTTTCTTTTAATATGTCCAAGTTATTATGGTAAGTCTATTATATCAAAATTTTAAATGTGTTATGTACATGAAATTAACTTATAATGAACCTTACAAAAAAGATGAAAATTAAATTTTTATAAACTAAAAATTAATGAAATTTTATAAATAAATTAAACTTTTCTTAGAATAAGTATTTACATGCACTTTTGGTTATTTCATGATCAACTACAGAATCGATACAAAATGAAAAAATAATGAACAGTTTTAAAAGGAAATAGCATTTTGTGAAGTTTGTTGATGTTCATGTTTGATAAATGGCATGTTTAAGCCAAAAATATCTAATTATTTCTGAAAGTTTTGAAAAAAATACAAGTGAGTCTAAACATTTGACCGGTACTGTATATATATATATATATATATATATATATATATATATATATATATATATATATATATATATATATATATATATATATATATATATATATATATATATATATATATATATATATATATATATATATATATATATATATATATATATATATATATATATATATATATATATATATATATATATATATATATATATATATATATATATATATATATATATATATATATACTTACTCGAAATACAATGGAGTGTACAGTTGCTAACTTAAACAAATCCCACATTTCAGCAGTTAATCGAGATCTAGATACCTACCCACATTACATCACTTGCAGGCATCCCATTTTGTTTTTGCAAATATTTAAAAAAATATCGTCTGTGGTGTTTGTTGGCTTAAAGCTCAATTAAATATATAATGCGCTTTGACATGACCTTAAGAAATTATAGTTTTTCATAACATTTAAGCTGGGGGCAACTGCCTTGTTAAAAATTGGTGTTCATCAAAAACAGTGCATGGGGTAGTGAAGATCACTCATATTCTTTACACTACTTATAGCTAATTAACCGCCACCATTTTTGTTATTCAGCAACACCAAAATTTGTAACTACAATAAGGTAAGGTATAAATAAGAATCAGTAAAGTTACTTTTATGATACCATATTAAGTATTTTACCGGCGAACTTTCGTTTTTGCCGATTTATTCCTGCGTAGAGGACTACAAATGTCAGGCCAATTCTTTCTGGATGGCAAACTAACTATGGGTAATACTTTTTGAATATTACCAGTTTATTTCGTGACAGCAACATTGATGTTTTTGGGGGTGAAAATAATTCTCATAAGGTGTGAATGTATAAAAGTTTCGTTTAAGCGTATTCCATTTTAAGTGTAAGTATTATATATAAACTGCATTCTTTCAGTTATTTATGGAAGCTCTATATGGTGTTAACTTTTTTTTAAAAAGTTATCCTTTTCAGAATTTTTTGTTAAGTTCACCATTATATTCGAAGAGATATAACGCAACAATTCTTACAGTGCACGTTTTTCAATATTTAATTATTTTTCAACCATTATGGCAGATAAGTCTAATGATCAACCGAGATTGCATGGAGTCGGTATTTAAAAAGTTATCTGCAACAATGTATTTATTTCGTTTATAATTATGCTTTTGAATTGTGTCTCACTGAAATTAAATAATTTAAAACTAATGGTAGTTGAAATTAAAAAAAAATTATGTACAAAATAAAATTAGTGGAAATTAGATAATCGTATAAAAACAGCCTTACAACTAATGCCGCCAAATCGTACTTAAATAAACTTTAATAATATGTGCGATTGGTATAGTGGTAATAGATTCTGTTTAAAAAAATGCCAAATTTACAAAGACAAATGCCAGGTTTAAGATACTGTGGTAGTAGGTTTTGTATGGCTCCCGAAAGCAATAATGTTTAGAGAAAATCGCTTAATTGTGGCAACTTTTGACTATCATAAGATGACCTCAAGTTTTAAAGCAAATCATATTGAATATTGCTAATCTTTACTATGATGGTTGTATAAATTCTTGATTTATAATAACGTGTTTTTCCATATAATAACGTAAAGTTACCAAGAATTTCGAAAAATAATAATAAATAAAGGAAAATAACTTTGATTTAGCATAATTAATTGTGTCCATACATATATCAGTTTTGTTCATGATTTCGTAGTGTTGATCAATCTTGATTTATGGAACACTTACTGTTGTTTATCCCATACAAAAAAACGGGTTTTATTAAATATATAGGCATGCTAAATATATTTTACTGTAATTGAACCATAAATTTACGATAGAAACTAAAATTTTAACGCAACATGTATGCATAACGGGAGAAATTGTGGACCATTAAAGTCAAAAATAGCTGGGTATGTGATTTCAGAAATAATCGAACACATAAATCTGTAAAAAAAAAGCATTTTAGTTATCCATTCATCAAATAGATATTATATGGAAATGATAAAGGAGCTACATAAATTTTATAAATGATATGTATCTTTTCTTGATAAGCAAATCAGAGCATACATTACATTTTTAAAAAAGACGCGAGACATTTCTTCCCTATACATAACATTTTTATCTTGCTTCGATAACCAAACTGACAGTTCGGAAGTGTTGAGAGCACCTGCATACATGGTTTGCAGGTGAAAAAGAAAAAAATGCATTTAAAATGACCACATGTAGGTGGTGACAGGGTAATATTTCAAAGTGTCGACTTTGTAAAACGGGAAAGAAAACAAAAAATAAAGTTTGATATCCGGAATAAAGATTGGATGAATTAAAATTAACGACATTTTCTCTTCTAGAATTATTGATTTTAGAAGGATTTAACTCAAAACATTTATTAGAAACAAGTGTAAACCGAAACTTAAAATTTTAAACATGATTTTTAATAAATATTATGAAAATAAGTTCGCTTTGTACAAAAAAAAGTTTGATATTAGGGATAAAGATTAGAAGAATTAAAATTAAAAATATTTCCTATTATTGAATTAGGGATTTAATAAAGATTTAAATCAAAACATTTAAAATCAAGAAATGTAAATAGAAATTTAAATTTTAAATCTGATCTTTAATAAACGATATAAAATTAAGTTTTCCCTTAAGCAAGGAAAAAAATTGCTATTCCGGATGAATTTTAAAAAAATTACTTTTCCCAGACCAAAATTATTAATTTTTGAAGGATTTAACACAAAACATTTCTTAGAAACAAATTAAAACCGAAATTAGAATTTTAAGCATGATCTTTAATAAACGTTATAAAAATGAATTCACTTTTATGCAACCAAAAGGTTTGATTTTCTGTATAAAGATTGTAGAAATTAAATGCAACGATATTTTTTTCTACCGAATAGACTATTATACAACAATTTAACTCAAAACATTTGTTTTATACATGTGCAAACATAAACTTAAATTTTAAACATGTTCTTTAATAACTATTTTGGGTCGGAATAGTTTGGTTCGCCGGGATAGCCAAGAAACAGGTCTCACACTCGTAAGAACGGGAGTTCGAATCCAGCCGATCGTAAACTCCCGTGTAGTAAATGGTGACTGGCACAAGTTAAATATGTTAGGTCACAAAGTCCTCTATATTCTCATAACAAATTACACCTCTGTGTCAGCTGAATTAGAGATTGATCGCTCTCTGGTTCAGGTCAAAATTATAATCTGAGGATGAATTAATGCACCGGTCCGCTCTATTAACGGGTGTGGCGTATGGATGTGGCAGAATTCGCATTCTTGACCATAGATGGCGCCACTAGGAAACAAGAACAATCGCACCCTTCTGCCTTAGTGACTGACGACAACAACAACAATAACTGTTTTAATATAAGTTTTCTTTTATTCAAAAAAATTGCTTTTCAGGTTAAAGATTTTATGAATTAAAATCAAGGATACCTTCTCTTATTTTTAAGAAAACAATGTGATTTTATTATTATAAAATTTTATAGTGTTTCATATAGTACGCTTTGAAAATAATTAAAAAATATATATTATTGTGTATCTCACCTTACCTATTCAAAAAGTTTATTTTGTTTCATTTTCTTTAAAACTATTTGATTTCCACATCTAATCTATTTGATTTCTACAGCAGCTGTTCTAACACTGTTTTCTACAAAACAGCTTGGTGAATTTGCATCACAAACTTCTGCTATTTTAAACGAAGATGTAATGAAATAAGAAATCTCAAAGAAACAACGAAGAATTGATACTTTTTTTTATTCGAAAGAAAACAACAACAAGAGAGAGAACAATCTCCAATTGTTTTCCCCATTGTCAGACGCAGTGATTGCATCTGGAAAAGTCAAAGACAAGAACTAAAAGAGAATTTGCTCGCGAAAATGCCTTGTTATGAATTCACATTAGAATGTAAAAAAAGTGCATATTGTGCATTTTCTTTAGTAATTTATGAGAGTTTTTGCATTTTATTTTGTTGCTTTATAGATTTTTCTTAGTATTTTGGATAAATCAATGGAATATAAAAATCTTAGAATAAAATGCTTGTTTGAGACTATTTCTAACTTCATTGTAATTTATAAACATTTTGAATTTTTGATTCTAGAGAAAACTAAAACCGTATACTAAATTGCAAATCCTACTAAAGCAGAAACTTTAATTGATGAAAAATATTAGAAAAATCCTAATTTCACTCAAAACAATATGTTATGTACTATGCTTGGTTTCCCATTTTACCTATTAAGTTATAAAACATTTTAAAATTAAAACCTTGAGCTTAGGAAGAAAATTACTTGTTTTACTATGAAGGAGATAAAATTTTTATCATTAATAATTTTCTTAATTTCGTATGGAATCCCAAATTTTTTTTCGAAAATCCAAAATCTGAGAGTAGTTATGAAATGCCCATGAAATTAAAAAATCTATCATAAAACAAAAACTTAGATTTCAGAAAACAATAATTTTGCATTTGAAAAGATTCCAAAATTCTCTATTTTCCAACTGTTGGGAAATATTTTTGTATCTTAATATTTGTTATTCCTCTAAAAAACAAACTTACTTAAAAAAAAATTTATTAAATTGAAAAAAAATTTATTGGACAGCTTAATTAGTTTAAAAAGTTTTTCGATGAATGACTTACCTAACATTTTTTGAAATTGAGAAGCAGACTAATTTGCACCGTGACCAAAAAGTTCTCGCACAACTTTTGAAGCACATTAAAAGAATATATAAGAGTTACTGTAATCTCAATTCCTTTCAGACAATTTAGCGTAAGGTAAATAGAGGATATTGCAAGCTTATGTGTTTTATTTTATTTTCTAACCGACGTTGAACAGTTTATTTTGGGGTTAATGACTACTAATGTTCAACTCCTAAACCTTGTAATTTTGAATCCAAACCAGAAAACAAGGGAACTCCTGGATCAAGTATTGGGAGAAATTTACCTTTGTGGAGGACTTTTTGATGGAATTAACTTGCATTTGCGTTATATTGAGAGAAAAATCATGAAAAACACAATTAGCCTGACGGCAAGGGACCTCTAACCCATGATCCGTCTTCCACTAAGGATATTTTACGTCAGCACTGTGGTCGGTGCGAGCCGGGTGCAGAATTCGTATGGAATCTGGCTTCATTGGGGTTCGAACGTGGTTCACCTCATAGTAAGGACGACGCTGTATTCCCTTAGTAACCATGACCTAAACTTATTTGTTGTACTTCTTACAAGTTTTCCTTACCTATGCGCAGAATTAAGAAATTTAATAAAATTGTGATAGGTAATTTTATCAAAGGACAGCATCTGAGCCAATTTTCATAAACTTGAAAGTCCTGTGGGTGAAAGGAGATTTCATTTATCGAACTACCAGAAGGTATAATGAGATCTCTTCAGTCAATGACAGAAGAAGATTTGGCAGGTCGTGCTAAAGAAACTTCAAAAGGAATTAAACAAAGGATACGACGTAACGGACAGAGATCTGCGAGAAAGCTAGCCCTGGAGCTCGAAATATAAAAGTGATCAATGTTAAACAATCTAAGAAAAGGCTTTGGGTGCTAAGCTTATAGAAAGAACAAAATTCAAGCTTGAAATTCAAGTCTACTAAGATGAAAAGCAGGCAGAGAGTGTAAGAAATTCTTGTATGGCACGCTGATGATGAGTTTGCTCTTTAAGACAAGAAATTATTTGTTTTACAGCAGTCTCATTCCCCAGAATGATAGAGTATAGTTAATTTATATTTATAACAAATCTGGAAGTAAACATTATTTTTCCCGGTATTGAAATGCATCATCTGTGATAGTTGGGGGGGGGGGCGATTTAAAGAAAAAAAAAAGCAAACTCTCGTTAGTTTTCCTTGAAAAAGAGGTAAAAATTAATTCTCAATGTTATAAAACGGAGTTTTTTTTCCAATTGTCCAGAGTGTGTATGAGGGGAGTATCTGTGTTTCCAAAATGATGATGTTCCTTCTCATACCACACGTGTGGTTCAGGAGTGGTGCAGGAAGCATTTATCTGACTTTTTATCGAAGAATGAGTGGCCTGCCAACTCTCCCGGTCTAAACATACTTGCTTTGTTTGTTTGGTCACACTTGCTCTCCTAACTTAATTATAAAATCATCAATCTGAGTTAATTCAAAAATTTAATTCTTAAGATATGGATCGAAATGTGCCACATGTGATGGATTTTAAGAGAGACTTAAGCTCCTTAAAAAGTAAAAAGTGGTACTATTGCAAAGTATAATATTATTATTATTGGTAATATAGTAAAGTATGATAATAGAGTAATGGTAACATTATTATTGTAAGGATGCTTGTTGCTACTTTAATTTAATGCAAAAAGTTTTTGCATAATTTATTTTGTATTACTGTAATAAAAATTAGAAAATGGAGAACTAATTGGTCACCGTGTAGTAATATGGAAGCAATACACCGAATTATACGTATTTTAAATGTGTATTTCATCATTAAATGCTAGTTTACTAACGTGTTTATCTAACTATACTAAGCAACTTACCATTAACCAATGCTTTAAGATATTAATGTGTTTTAAAAAGGCTATGCTTATATTTATTTTTCAAAACTAAACAACTAAAAAAAATAATCATCTATTTTAAGTTTGCTTAGTAAATGAAAGTTGTTAGTAAATGTCAAAAGTTCATTGACCTTTTCATAGCTAAAATGTATTTAAAAGATTATAACGAATAGGAAGTACACTCGTGTAAAAATATGAAGAATTCTAATGTAGTACAAATTTCCATGATGAAAAAAAGCAAACTTACTACCAATCTCAAAGTTTCCTTGACATTATCATGCCTTTTGGGATTAGCATGGGGATGTCCTTTCCAACCGTGACGAAAGTTCTCCGATCGTGGATTTTTGGAATAAAGCCAAGTTTAGAAAATGTTGAACAGTCAACCCATTTTATAAAATATCTATTGATCACTTAAGTAACTTAAGTTTCTCGATTTATAAAACTAATAAATGGAGCTTAAAATGTTTATCCATATTAATGTTTTTAACAAATATAGATTGAGGTTTTAATGATAATGCTTCAATAGAAATATCGAAGCATGGAAAGTGCAAACATAAGCTATTTGCATTCGAAAGTGATTTTAAATAGCTTGTTGATGATATGCATTAATGATTAGTTTTCATTTTGTAGATAATAAATTATGCAAATTTTAAGCTTTAAAGTTAAAATAACAATTTCATTTTATTTGCATAATATAATATATTATAATATAATATAATGTAATATAATATAATATAATATAATATAATATAATATAATATAATATAATATAATATAATATAATATAATATAATATAATATAATATAATATAATATAATATAATATAATATAATATAATATAATATAATATAATATAATATAATATAATATAATATAATATAATATAATATAATATAATGTAATATAATATAATATAATATAATATAATATGTATTTCAATGTAATGCAATATTATATGAAATTCAAATAAAAACTTCCATCTGTAATTTTATCTCATGTAAAATATTTGCTAGTAAAACTCCAAAATGGAAAAGATGACTATTTTTCTTTTAATTATACCTGTAAATATTTATTGATCTTCTTTTTGTTGTATGTTATTTAATAAAATTTATGATAAACATATACTTAAAAATATTTATTGATAATAACGAGTATATAATTAAAAAATATAGCTCAATTTATATGAGCGTACTTTTTTAAAACAAATATTAAAATATAAAACAATGCTAGTCTTGGGAGAATGCAGAGACATGCTGCACTTTTTTCCAACGAAAACATTTAGGTATCAATATATTCTTCATAATTGTTTCTGGGTACAACAAGTATGAGTAATGCACGAATATCAATGCTTTCGTTATTATTGTTTCTAGATAGATAATTTAGAATGTTTCAAAGTTTTGACCTAATATAATCAAACACATTATTATATACATGGAAATCTTGTAGCTATTAATGCTTTTCTGTAACTTGTTATATTCTTCCAAGCCTTAAAATAGTACATGAAACATTACTACGCTCATACCTTTTTATTTACAATATAAGAAAAAAAATATATAATTCAAAATGATTATATACTTCAACGACTTTAGATAAGTAGGAATGAAAAGGGATGTGGACAAAAAACGTTAACTGAGTTTGAACGCGGGATAATTGTAATAATTTGGCCTACCAGTGCATTTAAAAAAATTATTGCGGTATTTTACTGGTAAATGCTAATAAAGGTTATCAATCATTCTAAATATTTACCGAAATTATTTAATTATCATCACTTCTCAGCAATATTCTCTCTTATTTTTACGTTTTCAATTTCGACAATTGTTCTATACATTAACCAAATTTGTTGTCTCCTTATTATTTAATAAAATAATATCATAATATTAAAATTCTCATAAATGATATTCGTGTGCATTATTTTGTAATAACGGTATTAGTCAGCAAATAAGTTAAATTTACTTTATAATTAATTTTATGCAAAATTGTATCATTTAAACTGTATCAAATGACTCATTAAACTGCATCAACTGCAAAACTGTATCAGTCAACGAATTCAATTAAAATAATGAGTGCAAAATAACTGTTTGAGAATCTAAATTAATTTTCATGACTAACATTCGACATTCTGAAACTGTTGTGTAAATTCTCCCTGAATATGAAATTGAACTGTCCGAAAAATTGTGTGAATTGTGCGTTCATACACGATTCAAAAGGGGAAATCTAAATACTGAAAATCGAATAGTTCTACACCAAACTCTCCTCCTTTCACACCATACGAGAAATATTTTCCCTTCCGAAATCACCAATGTCTGCGAGCTTTGAAAATTAAAATTCAAGAAACGCTACTAGAATAGCGTTAGTTTACAATCAGGAATATGACAGGGAGAGTTTGTGTTTTTTTGTTTTCAACGCTAATATTCATCAACCAAAGTAAAAATCCACCATTATATATGAATGCATGCTTTAGTTGTGCAATAAAGATAATTATATTTTAAATTTAAATTTCAGTGAATTGTAATTGAATGGTTTTATAATGCATAATTACTGTTCGCTTCTATGCTCTCTTAATATTCCCTCTGTTCTACGCTTATGTTTAATTAATAAACTTATTTTATTTTAATAAATATTATATATATGCATCCTAAATTAATGATTCTTGCTTTATAATGTAAATATAAGTAATAGTCTACATATTAAGTTATCATATAAGTAATTTAACTGATTCCTGTGAGTAACAAATCTTACTGTGATTATATATTTCATTGTTATTGAATAAAAAACACGGTGTCGGTTTCTTTACACGCAGTAGTATGAAACAACATTCCAGGTGTTTCACTACACCTGGAACTATCCTTGGTTTTAGTGTAGTGGAGCACCACTTTGGTGTAAAGTAGTTTCCACCATTTTTGGTATTAAATAGCACTAAACTTTTTTTACAGTGCAGATAATCTGCGAACTTCTTATATAATATGCACACTAGGCAGTTGGTAGAAGTGTCAATAAGATCTTTGCAGGAAAGGCAGAGCCGTTTCTGTATCCTCGAATTATTATGTTGTTTATTTATTTTTCTCTACGCTCAAGTTACGATAATCGAGCTATAAGAAAAAGTTGATAAAATCAATGATCAATAATCTTACACACTTTCACAAAAATAATAAAATGGTTTAAAATATTATTACAACTAAGAACATTAACATAATGCATTTATTTATTTTTCAATACCAAGGGAATCAAGTCAATAAATGCAATAAAACATCAACAAATCAATTGATAGGATGAGAGAAACAAAAGATTGAATTTTAACAATACGGAAGCCGTTAATGCGCACTTTATCCAGGTAAATTACGGAAACCTCTTGAATCAACATTTTAATGGTTTCCCCTTGTTAATCTGCTGTTTAGCTAGGTAAAGTGCATATAACGCTTTTAATGTTTTAGCAATAACGCACATAAGTCTAGATGTATTAATGCGTCTATCAATAAAAAAGGCGAACTTCCTCTGGATTCTAACTTTAAATGATTTCAATTCATTTAATGCAATCTGAAAATGGCAATTACGTTTGTTTCATATGCTTGTCTTAAGATGTATTTATGTTTGTTTTAAGATGTATTCATGTGTGTATCAATAAATAAGGAAACCTTTCTCATGATTCGAATTTTAAGTGATTCCAAGTTCTTTAAAGCAATCAAAGAATGGTGATTACGTTTGTTTCATATGCTGGTCTCAATCAAAAGTTATCGAAAAGTTTTCAAGTTTGCACAGGTTAAAACTTGATTAAGATTCAGAACAACTTTTCGTTTCTAACGAGATATACATCGTATGAGAAGGAATTAAAAGTGTAGTTCAAATTTGTGTTCGATTACTTTAGACCATCATATCTCAAAAGCTTAGACAACAGTGAGCGTGATGAAAATTCTAATGGATTCTAATGGATTAATTCATAAATGTTCCCGGATATAAATCTAAAGAGCTGACCAATAAGCTGACAATGAGATACGTGATGTCAGGACCTAATTTTAAGGGTACTATATTTTAGTTCGAAGCAATAAGTATGTTAATAAAACTTGATTCGAGTAGGTAGCCTTGATAAGGAACTAATATATTTATAGATTCTGAACTTATATTGAATGAGATTAATAATATATTTTCAATACAAAAAAAAAAATAAGCAGACATATTTTAAACATTAAGATATCAATGAATTTATGTATTTCTTTTTAAATTAATATTTGATTTAGTTAAATTTAAATAAATCTTTAAGAGTTAAATTTGTGATGAAATTTCAGATAATTTCAATTCGAAAAAATATTTACTATAAATAAAACATTAATTTTAATTAAGTGATAAAAGTAAAATAGCAAACGTAGAGTAATTTGTTATTATCTTCATTATGTTAGAATTCTCATTTGTTTCCAATTTTTTAATCAGTATGCATTCTAAAGAAACATTTCTCGTCAGAAATATTTGTTTCAAAATATTTCTATAATTTTTGTACCGGTTAAGTAATACAAGTACCAAAAAATATTTTTATCAATTTTTTAAATAGGTGCGATGTTTTACAACGAAATTCAGGAGTAAAAGTACCCTCTGGAAAATGTTTCTTAGTTAAATATTGTTTTGATGCATTGAAGCACACTTACTAATCAATCATTGATTTGTTTTCAAAAATTATTAATTAGCATTTCAAAATTAGTAATTCAAAAATTAATCATTTGTAGTTCTTTATTTGCTTCTTAAATTTAAAATAATGAAAAAAAAATTCCCAATTTTTATATTCTTAAGATTTTTTTATTTTATCTCTTTCAAATTCTATTTTATATTATCTTATCAAATCTCTTTTTATATTTATATATCAATGCGATCATTTTAAATAGTTTGCTTTGGACAAAATCGTAGAAAAATTACTTCATCTATCTAATAGGTTTAGCAAGATGAAAAATATTTAATTGTTTTTTAATTCAACGAGCAGTGTCTTAAAGTAAATCTTTATTGAATAAAGGCGAAAATTTAGAATGGTTTAAATAACATGTGAGAACAAAAAAAATGATCAACCAAATAAATTTAAATTTTTTAATGCCGCGACCTTTCAGCCTTTACTCATAATGCTTATAGCTAATATAATGCTTATAGTTAATAACTTTTACCATCATAATACTTATATCCAATATAGTCAGAGAAATGAATGTGTTTAAGTATATTTGAAATTGTGTGTAGTTTCAAACTATATCCTAGAGTTTTTCTATGCTTTAGAAATTTTTTCAATTCCTTTATTTATAAAAGCATTTTATTTACATTACGATAAGTGTTATAAGCATTGAAAAAATATATTACTGAAATAATTTCAAAAAGACTGTTCCGTCACCTTTTCCTTATATTGAGAGAATAAACTAATTTATATAAGAAATTTGATTAATAAAATATAACGCACAATCCCCAATCAAATAAATTTCAATTTATCAAATTGCCCGCTGCACTTGTACCTTCAACTGGTAACAGACTCGACAATGTGTTCTTGCTTCATTAAGGACAAAGTAAGAAAGCTGTTATTGTTCAGAGAATGGCTTTCTTTTTTAATTGTTGTGCTGATATATTGCAGAAGGATTGGACAATGGTATATAAATCTAAATTGAAATCCTACAAAAAATGCTCCAAAATTATTTCCCATTATATCAAACTGTTTAACTTCAAATATACCAAGAACCAGGGTCCATTATATAGGCAAACAATTTATATAAATTTATCAACTAAAAATATTATTCTATCATTTCTTTCTGAGTGCATGCATTCATAATGCGATTGTTTAAGTAAAAATATAATTGGTTTTACCCTCGTTAGTCGAAATATTTATTTCTAACGAAAAACTATGTAGAAGCTAAGAAATTTGATAACTCTGAAGAATTTGATCTGAGAAATTTGATAAAAAGAAAATTGAAGTAATTTAACGGACAGTTTTAAACCGTATAAATATCTTATTGTTTAGGACTCATACATTTTGTTCCATGTTCGGAATATGAAGGAATACATTTTAAAAATAATTTAAAATATGCAAAATGTTCTTATGTATGTTCTTAATTTACCATTTTTTATGTAACAATTGAAAATTTTAATTAAATCTAATTAATTTTTAGAAGAAATTTTTACAGATAAATTAATTTTCATCGAGAAAGCTTGTTTCTGCATTAAAAAATTTTTTGTGACTGCGGAGTTACTTTGAAACTTTTACGGAAAAAACTTGTTTTTGTATGTTAAAAAAAAATTCAAATTCTAGAAATTTACTTCATAAGTTTTACGGTTTTGCACACCTAACCAAACTACCAGCTTAAAGAAGTAAATTTTCGAGATTGTTTTTTGCAGTATTCAATTTGTAACACATGCAGCTTTTTTGACTTAGCAAAAGTTCTAATTGATTATATATGTCTGCCAAATTACTCTCTCAAACGATGACGTTAAATTAAATTTTAACTAACTATGTTCTTAAGTCTTTCAATGAATCAATTTTTTTAAAGAAGTCATATTTAAGTACTCAATAGGAAAATATAAAATTCTTCAAATTGAAACCA
Organism: Parasteatoda tepidariorum; assembly: GCF_982258835.1. Lineage (NCBI taxonomy): Eukaryota > Metazoa > Arthropoda > Arachnida > Araneae > Theridiidae > Parasteatoda > Parasteatoda tepidariorum. The sequence continues at coordinate 41,038,477 of NC_141755.1, forward strand.
TGAAGTTCAGCTAAAATTACAACAATAAGCTTTCAAAGCCGTTTCTTAAATATCATTTTAAAGAGGGTCATATCTTCGTGCACCAATAGTAATAATTAATGTGTAATAATGACGAGAAAAAACTAAATTTATTTTAAAGACTTATGACATATTTTGGATAACAATTTTATTCTAAATGCAGAAGATGAGCTTCAATATTTATACATTAAATGCAGAATACTTTTTACGATTAGATCTAATTTAACTGTTTATTGATTTAATAAAGAGAAAAGAAAGACTCGATTATATGAATAAAAGAGGTTTAAATAAATTATGTTTAGCAAAGGTTTAAAAACTGAATCGATATTAAAATAGTGCATTAAATAAATTTATTGTAAACAATAAAAAGCTTTCAAATTCCTATCTATTGTACTTTATCTAACATTTGAATCGTTTAGTTTTTTTCAGTCACATAATTTCGTAAGTCTTTTCTGTTATGTAACGTCAACATTTATCACTTTGTTTGCTTGATATTTTTCGAAATATATTACTGTGCTAGATTTTAAAGATATATTTTACTGAAATTGATTTTTGAGTTTATTTTTAGTTCAATAAATATAATATTTAAAGATGCTTATTGGTTTGAAATGATATCTTATAAAAATATAATGACGATCATCATACTATCATTTATTGCTTTATTTCATTAAAAATGTGTGTAGTTTCAGAATTTTAGCATTTGCTTACTGCAGTAATTCAGGCAAAACCGGAAGAAAAAAAATTTAGAAAAAAAGATTTGATTACTTACATTATTATAAAACAAATATTAAAAATTTAAAAATTTGTTGCTTAACTGAATATAAAAGTAATAATGAAATTTACGTTTGTATCAAAATTTTATCTAATCAAAATTTTATATAACTAGGAGGCTCCGCCCCCTGCTCGCTAACGCTCGCCAACCCCCGAGACTTACTACGCAATCCTATGTGGTTCACGCCGTGAACCATGGCTCGCTGCGCTCGCTCGCCAATGAACACAATGTTCTAGCACAAAGACATAATATATTATCATCAAAGACACAGTATTTTATCATCAAAGACATAGTATTTTATCAACAAAGACATAGTATTTTATCATCAAAGACATAGTATTTTATCAACAAAGACATAGTATTTTATCATCAAAGACATAGTATTTTATCATCAAAGACATAGTATTGTACTTATGTAGAAGAATTCTACCAATGTTCTTATTGGCTTTTAAAAAAGTATATTAGCTATTTAGATTGTACATGGTGAAAAAATCAAAACATTAGGTAAATAAGAAACATATTAGCAAAATAAATTATCAAATATTGCTTCACTAATATTCTGCATTTTAAAGCGTGAAAATTCAATGCATAAATAAACGCGAAATATAAAAAAATTCAATGCATTCAATAGAAACACTTAAACGTTTTCTAGACGTTTAGGTAGCTCCCAGTAGAAAAATATCAATTCAACAGCGGCCTTTTAAAGCATTCTCACTTCAATTAATTAATTAATTCCTAATTGAGTTTAAATTAAATATTGTCATGTTTTTAGTGCATGAATCTGAATTGAACAACCTGATAATGCTCACTCTGGTTATTGTTATCTGGTTGCTCACTACGTGCTCTTGCGCACCGAATCCAATCAATTAAAAATGAAAACTGTTGCCAGCGCGAGAAAAGAAATATCATCGGTTTTATTGATACATACATACGTACGTATTAGCGTTTTATATAATAAGATTCTTTAATATACGCTATTCAGCACATAAAGAAAATATTCATACTTTATTAATTTTTTAAAAAATAACTATCATAGCAAGAATAATTTCCCAGCATTAAGAATGATTGGGCAATACAAATTCTAGGAAGGGTTTATTTTTATACAAACAAGAACAATGAAAATGAATAACATATTTAATACCTCAAGATGCAAGATCAAAGGATTTACATCTAGTACAGCAAAAAATTAATGTTTAGGTATGATTTGAATTTCTATTTAATTTAAAAACAGAGTGAAATAGATAGAGTTAACTTTAAGAATGATTACTATTATTATCACTATTATTATTATTATTATTATGAGCAGTTGCGGTATTTTGAAATTTTTAAAGCAAAACCAAAAATGCGTATTACTTCATTGCAATTGATTGATATCATAAATTATACATAGTTATTCCATACAGTGTAATAATAAAATTAAAAACAGTACAATGTCAAGAAGTAATTAATTACATTAAGAAATAATTAGTTTTACTTCTTTGTATAAATTTAATCGTGCTTTATAGCCTTGCTCATGATTAATTGTACCAGGTTTTCAACTATTTTTTTATTCATCACTAATAAAAACAATACGTTAAAAAATGCAGAAAAAGCAATAATTGTAGATAATTTGTTTTATAAAGAGTTCTACAAATAACGCATTTTTTTATATTGTAACACAAAAATTTATATTTGTTGGATTGCTTAAAGCTGTTGCAACGAATTGCTTATGATTTTAAGCCAGCCGAGTTTCTCTCAATTGACTAACCCTTTCATAAACCATGATGATTATGAAGTGCTTATGTATTTCAACTGATGAAATATTTAAATCTATATCTCAACTGCAAATGGAAAACTTAGGACTTCGCAACCCACAAAGCTTAATCAGAGTTTAATTTTAGAGTTTAATTTATTCAATGTAATTGTATCGGTGTTGAACCGATAATTTCATATTTAAATTTTATCTATGTTTAAATTAAGTATATCTCCTATTTATTATTGGAAAATAATGTCTTAAAATTCGATAGAGGTAATGTCTAAGCGAGTTTTTTTTTGTTGTTTCACATATTTTTTTATTATTTTATAACCATCGATGAACAGCCGACCCAATTTTGAGTTTACTGCTACCAATGTACTAGGCCGCAGCCTTGTAGTTTTGAACCCAATTCAGAAGACAAGAAAATTTTAGGATAAAATATTGGGAGAGATTTGTTTTCGTGGAGCGTCTGGGTGGAACTAACAAGCATTTGCGTTACATGGAGAGGAAAAACAAGAAGATGACCCACGGTTAGCCAAATGACTCTAACCCACGATCCACTGAGGATATTTTACGTCAGCACTGTGGTCCTAGTGAGCCAGGTGCGGAATTCATATCGCGCAGCCATAGATGGGATTCAAACCAGGTTCATCTCATTTGGAAGGAGAGCTCTGTATCCCCCACCACGGCTCTCTTTTACATATTATTTAGGTGGGGATTAATAACGCCTTTATAGGAGGGGCTGTAACGCCTAGTTTAGCAGTACAGACTGCTACACTGGTGTTACTTCTCCGACAAGTTCATATCACAGACAGTTCTTTACAACAAGGAACAACAAGGAACAACAACAAGGAACAACAAGGAACAGAAACTGATTGCTATTGTTTATCAGCACGAATTGTTATAGCAGCATTACTTAACCCTGTCTTTCATATCACTGGCCATTCACTTTTCTTACATTGTATATGCGATGCTATTATTCATAGACTGCTATAGTTCACTCTTTTAAATTTTCACTGTTGCACTGCCTTTACTTCGCTGACACGTTAATGTGACCGATACTCACTTTGCCTGCAATAGGATTAACGTAAAAGAAAAACAAGGACATATTACTTTTGTTCACCAGTATAGATTGCTATCGCTGCATTAATGTAATTTACGGTTGCTCTCATTTCATAAAAACCTCACGTTAGGCAAAGTGCATCGATATTATAAACAGCAAATGACAATAAAGACAGATTTCTATTGCTCACCAGTTCAGATTGCTCTAGCTGCACTGAGGTTAATTCGCTGACGCTTTCATATCACAATTCACATTGTCTACCGTGCATCAATATGATTGACAACAAAGACAGATTGCTTTCGTTCGCCAGTTCAGGATACTATCGTTGAGCTGACGTTACTTTACTGGCACGTTCATATCAGCTATAGTTGAATTTGCATGTAGTACTAGGGGGCTAAGTCCCCTGTTCGCTACCGCTCACCAAAACCGATGATTGCTTCGCAATAATTGTTTTTTCTTGACAGAAAACAGTTTTTCTACTTAAGTTAAGATTATTCACTTAACATGTATGCACTAAAAGGAATTCTGTTTACTTACGCACTCGCGCCCCCACTTCCCACGTCCAAATATTACTATCTGTTAGTATTATAAACATTTAGATCTCTTGGTGAACAGAAGTGATTTTTCTAATTATCGTTTTTTAAAATAACATTTATATTCGTATGACATTATATTGTTTAAACAAATTTGATGAGTTCACAGCCATAATTTAAAATTTTCGCTAATAATAGCAGTACTGGAAAATAACTTTAAATTGGGTATACTATAGTCTACGTCACAGATCCTGTTATTCCTACTAAATTTAACTAGTAAACAGCATTTTCTGCGATCCTGATTTCTAGCAACAAGAAAGCATCAAACGAAGTGTCTTGTTATAATTCGTTACTCGCCAGGTTGGAATTGTATTAGTCTAGTTCCTTTGGAAATAATTTATTTTGTTGTTTTACCTAAGTTTATGAATTTAGTAAACATATTTAAAACTCGGTTTATTAATTAAACTAAAAGGTAAATGTTATTCCTAGTAAAATTTTTGAAGTGGAAGTAGTTGTGTTTCTTTCATATTATAAAATATTTAAAGGAAAACAATACCTTTACGACTTTTGTTAATTTTTTGCTGATGACAACCTAAACTATATGATAATGAATGGGGGAAAACTGGATCCTACCACGTGATTTTTCGGCCAATAAAAATGCGCCGACAACAATGGAAAACGGTGTTAGACCATTATGAATTTATGTTATATAGAGAAATGTAATATGATTAACAATGAACAATAGATATTACCTGATTAAAAACTTTATGCACTTCAAAAATATACAAAAATTATTAAATGACAGTTGACAATATGCTCATTTTTGTATATTTTTGAAGCGTATGAAGTTTTCAAAGAAGTTTGAAGCTCTTCAGTTTCTTGCGATTATTAACAAACGACATAGTTATAAGTTTAAGAATTGTAGATTTTTTAAAGTTAGTTTATAAAACAACATTCTCATTTAAACTTCTAAAGAGAAAGCTTAAGTTTGATCTATTTTCTTTTTAATTAAATTATTTTACTCTAATTAGAAAAAAAATAGTGATAATGTTTAAAATGTATTAAATTGATTTAGGTTGAATTAAGGAATTTATACTTATCCCTGCATAAATGATGATGCTGTATTACAGTAGTCAGTGAAGTAGTATAGGTTCTTTAAACTATTTATTTTCTAGCAATGCTAAGATTCCTTTCTTTTCTTTGTATTAATTTTTCATTAAGAAAAATTCAGATCATCATGTTTCTGTCAACAACAATAATAAAAAGTAAAAGTAATTTATTATTTTTAATTTTATTGCAATTAATCCTATTAATTTTCTTCTTCGTGCAATACTGAAAATCGCTTCTTTATCATAGACGTTAATAAAAAATAAAAATGATTAATTTTATTAACTTATTTTGCAATTTATCCTATTTATTTATTTATTATTTTTTTTGAAGTTGATAATACAGAACATTTTTTTTATCAACGACTTAAATAAAAAAGAAAAATATCTAAATTTTCAAATTATTTATAGGTTAATATAATATTGATAACAAATTTAACATATTGTTTGTATTTATAAATTTATTGCACCCAAACTTTATTGATAAATGATGGATGCAAAATACTAACAAAGGAATTATAGCATTTTAATTTTTTTTAAGTAAAATTATTTTTCAAGCATTTTTAAACTAAGAAAAAAAACTGTTTTCTTTTATCGTATGTTTCTAAATTATGCAATTGTTTTGTGTTTATGGACCCCTAGCATCGTCGAAAAGAACAAAAATTTGTTTTACTTACCAAATTTTCTTACAAAGCGTGTAGTAAATAAAAATGATGTTTATTGTTTTCTTTTTAAAATTGTTATTACATTGCGTTGCCAAGCTTTCGTCCTCTTTTTTCTTTCAAAATGAGCTTTCTTCTCGATTAGCGTCTCACAAATTTTCAAGGATTATCTTCAGCCCGAAAAAAATCTTCTTTAAAAACTGTACTTGAATATCTTTGTTTTACTTATTTTTTTACAGCTACTAAACATGCTGGTTTACATTTCTTTAAGGGTAATTTTTTTAAATGAATATAAGTATCGCCTGGAGACATATGCTTCTTTTAACATTTAAAAAAAAGAGTTATTTGTTGTATTCATAAAATCTGTAATATACGAGTTTAAGGCTGCTCATTAAATTGAAATTCGTTTAACGGAAAAGAATTGCAATTCCAAATCACGTACTCGCTTTCAACAATTAAAAGCTTTAATGCAATAAATCATTGTAATTCTAAATTAGTATAATATGCTACTTTAGAATACTCAAAGTTAAAATCATACTAAGTTTGTACATTTACGAAACTGAATACACTCAACATAACCCGTGCTATTGAGAGGTCTGACATAATGAACCAAAATAGGTTTTAATGAAATTAGGTAAGAATTTCAGGGGAGAGTATGTAGCAACTATGAGGGACAGAACACCAAATCATCGATTCACGTGACATATGAAATGACTCAAGGTTAAACGTGATGACTCAGAATATGAATTCAAAGTTTCATTAGAGGAATCTCTACAGGTCCTTTTGTCAAGGAATGTAAGAGATGAGGAATATATGCTTTCAAAAAGTTTAAAAATAAAATTCAAATATATTCACAGCCACATTTTACAAATAGTCACATTGGAAAACTTCCTAAAATAATTTCACCAAGAAGAAAATATGGTGGAAACTAACCGTATATGGTAAAATTTGCCGTGTTTCTAGCTCCATGAGAACACCAAAAGCACGGTAATTTTAACAGAAGTATTTTATAATTATTTTCATAAAATTTTCTTATGATGCCTCAGAGCATAATGTAAGAAACATTTATTCAGTTAAATTTACTTTTCAGTTTTGTATTTTTTATTAAATGTATTATAATAAGAAGTATAATTTTGAAAATCAGAATTTCCGTTAAACTGTTACCATATGCAACGAAAAAATTAAAAATGAATGGTTCGATTACCGCATATTTTGATTTTTATAGCCAGACGTGTAGGTTTTGTTATTTACCAGCAATGTCATTAACACATTTCGATATTTTTACTAGAATTATTTTCTACAAGTGAATTGCATTAAAAAATATTGACTGAATAGCTGTATTTCTTTCATTTCTTAAATTTAATTTTGAGAAAATCGATGTAGGATCTCTTTATAAATGCTATAAAAAATTAAGATTAAAAAATATTGTTGATTTCTCTTTTTAAGTCTAAACCAAATGCAGTGATTTTTGATATTTTATTTTTTACATTATATTTTCATTTTTCATAAAATAAACAAACTGAATAAACTCAAGAAGTAAACATATATTTCTGTCTTTGCCTTTTTATCCTAAGTAACCACATGTTAAAGCAATCGTTTAATGAACAGCTTTAGTTGCGTTGTACGAAAAATAATCTGCAAGTTCTAAAGCTAAACTAGTTAATCTGATAAAATTTGCATTCTATTGCCAGATTTAAAAGCGTACTTTTAAAACATAATTTTGGGGCCATCATCTTAAAGTATTTTATTTAGTTTTTAAAATAAAGAGTATATGCTATTTCTTATTCCTAGTTGAAGCAAACGTAATAAACTAAATGCCTTCAAAAGTAAGTTAACAATTCAAATTCATTCCTCTTTTCAATTTTTTATTTTTAATACTTTTAATTTTAACTATTCTCAGAATTGAAAAAGATAAAGAATTGTTAGAAATGAAATAGAATAAGTGCGATCATGTGTCCTATAATATAATAACCCCATTTATATTCAATTGAATCGAGTTATAAATAAATGGGTTTCTTAAAACCTTGTTCTAAGTAATAGATATAAAGGGAAATTATTAATTCTATTAATAGATTACTTTTTCCTTTACTACTAACCGTCAGTGAACTTATTATTTTAGACATAGTTCAAAATACTTTATTAAAAGAAAAACGGGAAAAAAATTTAAGAGAATGGACATATGATTCCATTTTCATGAACTAAAGTTATGACCAAGTTTAGTGAATTTTCTTAAACATGAATATTGAACTACGTCCAATCATTTCGCACTGAAAGAGCTTGTATTATTAAGGCTTAAGCTATTCGGTTACTAAATTTATTTTTTGATGGCGGAAAACACAGTATTTTTATTAATAAGTGATTAATGTATATCGAAATTTATGTTTGTCGATTTTGATTGTGGACGAAAAAATATGATAATAGTTATGCTGTGAAGTTTTTTATTTGATCTATGAACTGAAGAAGTAGAAAGGGAATCTATCAATGAACCTTCTTCGCATTAAAATAATAGCATAAATTACTTCTTCATTCCCTGATAAAATTTATAGTCAAAACTTTCAGAATATGGTGAAATTTACCGTGTTTCTAGCCGTATAGGGACACTAGAAATCTTGGTAATTTTTACCTATGCGCTTTGATAATGACTTTGGTAAAACTAATAATAATATATGGTTTTATAACTTGTAATAAATTTGGTAAAAGTGGTAAAATTTAGTATTTTTATTATGAAACCGTTGTGCATGGCATGAAAACTATTTATTTGGTTAAATTTACTTTTCAGTTTTATATTTTTCCCTAAATACGTTATAATAAAAACTATAACTATGAAAACCAGTATCTTTGGTAAACCACTTCCATCTGAACGGAAAAATGACTAAATGAATGATTTAAATACCGTGTAATTTAGTGTCATAAACCAAATTAACGTTCTTTTTTTTACCAGAAGTATCATTATCATACGGTGCGTAAATTTTACCAGAACATTTTTCTATATAGAAACAAACATAGAAAAAAATAAAGAAACCATATAAGGAAACAAACACACAAAAAAATAATGACTTTTAAAGTACTAATATATAACTAGAATTGTTAATTTGTGAAAAAAGTGATTTTTAAATATTTTTCAAAGAACGGTATTTTCTAACCGTCGTTGAACAGCCGATCCAATTTTGGGTTTACAACAACTAATGTTCAACTCCGTAGCCTTCTAATTTTGAACACAATTCAGAAGACAAGGAAACTATTGGGAGAAATTTGCCTCCGTGGAGGACACAATGAACATTTTTCTAGATTTGCTGAAATTTAATTTGTAAATGCTGTGCTTTTTTGAAATTTAATTTTTATGTATTTGTATGTAATTGTATTTATCACTTAATTATGCTTTTTTGGCCTAATGTTTTTTTTACCTTTGCTTTTAGTATTAAGAAAACAAACATCAAAATGACGTTTTCTAATGTTTTGGGGGAATAAGTATTTATATTAGAAATTTATGTTATAAGTATTTATATTATTATAGTAATAAAAATATAAATTAAATTATTTTGCTAAAGTTACTTGAATTCCATTTGCAATTGTTTTAAATTAAACTTTCATTTCAATATGAACGCTATTCAATGGTACAAAAGCTAATAAATTTTTATAAACTGTTTATTTTTGTTTGACAAGTTCATATAATATAATATAAATCTTTGATGCACAACTTCGCACATGATACCCAAAGACATAAAAAAAAAATTTTAGTCTAGTTTCAAAACTCGTTTTGGGCTAAACACTCAAAGGGAATTCTTGTCGAGACATGATTAAAAAAAATATTTTATATTAATGTAGATAATTTATGCAATATAAAGATTCTGTTATCAATACTTCTTTTAGTACTTAGCACTAAACGAATTGGTCGCAATATCTGAAATTTTAAAACGGTCTCTTTAAGAAGTCGAATATTATAAACGACATTTTGAATCGAAAAGCAACCTAGATTCTTTAGAAGAAGCTTATGAAGGAGCTGTTTTAGGCTGAATAATTTTCCCTTCAATATTTTTCAATCTTTAGCAAGTAAAATAAATGATGACAGGAATAAGGAAATAACACAAACAATTTATTTTACACTTTTTGGAACAGCAACAAAAACATGATGCCACTCACCACAAAACAAATATATATATACAAGAGATTGGAAATTAAATTAAAGAGGGAACATAGAGCACGCTACACACTCCCTTCCCAGTGGAAACGATTAAGAAACATAATCCTCTAAATGAGGTGGGAACCTGACGGTTCTTCCACTACGTGTGGTTTGCTTGTGGTTGTTAGAGGACGAGATTTGTTCCTGGGGTTCGCACTGAGGGTGTGAATCTGTGTCAACCCTTGGTTTGTGAGTATCAGGCGAATGCTCGGTATTGTCCTGTATAGTAAAGCATGGCTTTAGCCTATCAATTGAAATTCTTTTGACTTTTCCATTGATTTCAATATCAAAGTATTTCGATGTTCGGAGCTTGACAACGTAAGGACCAAGATAAACTGGTTGCAATGATGAAGTGGCAGCATTATTGTAGATGAATACATGCGAGCAATTCGAAAGTTGTTTTGAAACAAATACGGCTTTAGTGCCATGAGTAGTCGTTGCAGAAGGTTTCATGCTACGTATGATACTTTGTAGCCTATGCACGAAGTCTGAGTGCGTGACATTAGGGATTTTAGTAACAAATTCTCCAGGTAAACAGAGAGGACTTCCGTAAAGAAGCTCAGCTGAAGAATATCCGATATCTTCTTTTAGTGCCGTACGTAATCCGAGAAGAACAAAAGGTAAAGCGTCTACCCAAGATTTATTTTGTTGCAAATGGCATCTCAGGCTGGCTTTTATAGTTCTGTGTTGACGCTCAATCAGTCCGTTCGCTTGTGGATGGTAAGCAGTTGTCCTAGAGGTTTGAAATCCCAAATATCTGCTCAACGATGAGAAGAGTTGGCATTCAAACTGGCGTCCTTGATCGGATGTAATGCGTTGTGGTACGCCGAAACGAGAAAACCAGGTTGAAATCATGCCTTTTGCTACTGTTTCTGCTGATTGATCCGTCATAGGTAGTGCTTCAACCCATCTTGAAAAACGGTCAATCATCGTTAGCAAGTATCTGAAACCTTGGCAAGGAGGCAAGGGGCCAACAATGTCGATGTGAACATGTTGGAAGCGTTCGGGTGGGACCTTGAAGTCCATCAGAGGGGATTTTGTATGTTTCTGAACTTTGGATCGTTGGCAATCCACACATGCCCTGCACCATAATTGGCAATCTTTATTGATACTTGGCCATATGAATCTTTTCGTGATTAGTTTCCTTGTGCTCCTAATCCCTGTATGTGAGAGGCTATGAATAGCGGAAAATATCTGTCTTCGAAATTTTAAGGGAATGTATGGACGGTTACTGGGTGTAGAGACATCACAATAAATCGATTTGTTGGTTTCCGGAATGGGAATTTCAACCATTTTCAGTCTTGGATTGTTTTTCAAAATTATTAAATCATCATCGTTTTGAAAGTCTGCCATGGTTGAGTAATCGATTGGAGATGGTGTGGAGATGGCATTAATTCTAGAGAGAGCATCGGCCACAACGTTCTCTTCTCCAGCGACGTAGCGAATATCCGTTGAAAATTGAGCAATGTAACTCAATTGTCTGGCTTGTCTAGGGGAAGCTTTGTCCAGCTTTTGCTGAAAAGCGAAGATGATAGGTTTGTGGTCTGTGTAGATGGTGAAAGACCTTCCTTCCAAAATGTGTCTAAAATGCTTAATAGCAGTGTAGATTGACAACAGTTCCCTGTCATAAGCGCTGTATTTTTTCTGAGCGTCGGTTAAGGAGCGTGAAAAGAAGCTTAATGGGCGCAATTCTCTATGTTCGATTTGATGTATGACGGCCCCAATGGCTGTATCTGAAGCGTCACATGTCAGAGATATATTAGCATCAGTAGAGGGATGAACAAGCATTGTAGCATGACAAAGCGCTTCCTTGAGATTTCTGAACGCATTGCGGGAATCTTCGGTCCATACTAGAGGTATTTTGCTATTTTTGCATTTTCCGCTGAGTAATGAGGTCAGAGGCTGCTGAAGCTTGGCGCAATTTGGGATGAAACGATGGTAAAAATTTATCATCCCTAAGAATCTGCGCAAGCTGGTGGATGATGTGGGCTCAGGTACGTTTTGTATGGCATCAACCTTCATCGGGAGAGGTCTTATTCCTTCGGTTGTTATTTCATATCCCAGATATTTAAGTTTGGAAGCTCCAAAAACACTTTTTGCAATGTTGATACATAAACCATAGTCGTTTAATCTTCGAAAAACTGCGTATAAGTGTTCACGATGTGATTTTTCATCTGGCGAAGCAATTAGTATGTCATCTAAGTAGCAGAAAGTGAAATCTAATCCTGATAACACCATATTCATGAAACGTTGAAATGATTGTGCCGCATTGCGCAAACCAAATGTCATGAATGGAAATTCAAACAGCCCGAAAGGAGTTATAATGGCCGTCTTTGGGATATCTGCTTCGTGCACTGGGATTTGTTGATAGGCTCTAATCAAATCAATGGACGAAAAAATTCTCTTTCCATGCAGAATAGAACCACAGTCAGTGAGAAATGGTAAAGGATAACGATCGGGAATGGTGATATTATTAAGGGCCCTATAGTCCCCACATGGCCTCCAATCACCTGATTTCTTTAGGGTAAGATGGAGAGGACTGGCCCAACTACTTTTGGATGGTCTGCAAAGACCTTGTTGCAACATAAAATCGAATTCAGCTTTTGCTGCTTTTAGTTTTTCTGCTGATAGCCTTCTGGCTCTGGCTGTAACAGGTGCACCTTTAGTCTCAATGAAATGCGCGATGTTGTGACTCTTGATTTTATTATTGGCGAGTGTTGGGCGCAAGAGGTCTGGAAATTCTTTGAGGATGGCTTCGTACTGATTTTGTACTGTGTTTAATGTTGGCGAAACCGCACCGTAGCCCGGGTCACCAATAGAGGACAATGAAGTGATTCCATCGATTAATTTACGATTTTTACTGTCAACCAAAAGGTGAAAGTGAGACAAAAAGTCAATACCTATTATTGGTTTATTTACGTCAGCTATCACGAAAGGCCAATTGAATGATCTTCTTAGTCCTAAATCCAAATTTAGTAATTTTTGTCCATAAGTCTTAATTTTGGTTCCATTTGCAGCGAAAAGTTCCAGCTTCGCAACAGACCGCTTTTCTTTTGGTTGTGGTGGAATCACGGAAATTTCAGCACCTGTATCGATTAAAAATTGAGTAGCACTCTCCTTGTCGCGAACAAAAAGACGACACAGCTCCACCCCTTGGTTCTCTGTCGTCCGCGAGAGCCGGGGATCTAGTTTTCCCGTTGGTGGAAGTTGGTCTCGTTTGGCCAGTCGCAAGGTTTATTACATTTAAAAGCTCTTTCGCCAAACTTTGAATGGTAATAACATATACTGCTTTCTGCACTATTACCCCTTCTTCTAGAATTGCTTCTGGAACGGTATCTGAACTGTTGATGCCCTGTAAGTTGCTTTTTATTCAGTTCGCTAACTTGCAGTGATAACTCTGATATCTGTTCTTGTAGTTTAACTAAAATACTGTCGTCCCTAGAGCTAGCTAAAGCAGCATTTTGAAGCGGTGTGGCTTTTATTTCCCAGATTTTATCAGCCATTGTCGCCAATTTCGACAAATCGTCACCGCTGATTGATAAAATACTTGACATCGCCGTTGGTAATCTTTGCAGCCAGAGAGTTTTAAGAAAAGTTTCACTTACTTTATCGGAAGCCAAATTCCTCATCTCACATAATAGCTGAGAAGGTTTATTATCACCCAATTCCACTTCCGTTAATAATTTGCGGGTTTTTTGAGTTTCAGTTTCCGCGAAGATAGAAATGAGTCTGTCTTTTATGGCGATATATTTGTCATCTTTTGGTGGATCGATTAGGATATCCGACACTTGACATAGAATTTCAGCTTCAATTGAGCTAACGACATAATCATACTTTGTTTGGTCTGTCGTTATTGCAGAATTTCGAAATTGAGCTTCTAGTTGCAGGAACCATATCTTTGGATCCGGTTTCCAAAACGGTGGAACTTTGATGCTAACCCTAGCAATGGTAGATGACGAGGTGTCGCTTTTAGACTCATCTACATTTGCCATTTTCCTTTACGAAGTGATCACGTCCGGTTGTCACCAATGTGGGGGGTGGAGTTAATCGACCATGCCAACCTTCATCTATCAAAAGGTACCTCTTGATAGAATCAAGTTAGCATGCTTTATATACTAGTGAATGATGTTAAACTTTTGTAGTGGTAGTTACGCCACAGTACTCCCCCACCAGAATTTTATCTGGGATATAATTCGATGAACAGATCTCACTAGTTGATGTACTTGTGAAAGACCGGGAGAGCTGCAATTAAGGTCACCGGAGTTTTGAGTGCTGATTGTGAGAGGTGTATTAACATCACAGTAGAAGTCGCTCCTGTGTTGCCATTAGCAGTCGAGAGTATGCAGGCGTTGAGAGTGTAGGCGATGTGTGAATGTTCGAGACGAGACTGAGAAGCAACAGCGCAGGAGGTGAATGATGCATTCACAAATAGCAAGTCAACCGTTCAATGTGGACTATCCATCGAAGTAGGCGTTACCGTTAAGAGCTTGCGAAGTGGGCGTTACTTGCGTGAGCAAATCACGTCCGGGTCACCAATGAAGGAGCTGTTTTAGGCTGAATAATTTTCCCTTCAATATTTTTCAATCTTTAGCAAGTAAAATAAATGATGACAGGAATAAGGAAATAACACAAACAATTTATTTTACACTTTTTGGAACAGCAACAAAAACATGATGCCACTCACCACAAAACAAATATATATATACAAGAGATTGGAAATTAAATTAAAGAGGGAACATAGAGCACGCTACACTTAGTTCAGAGAAAAGTTTTTTATGCAAAGAATATTACCTGAGAATTTCCTGAATTATATCTATATATTCTTTAAAAAAATTACCAAACTGAAATCTTTAGAATTCTATTAAATTTCTTTATGATGTCAAAGGCTGCCAAAGATTTTCATCTATATATTTCAAAATTATCAGTCTGTCAAAGGCTGCGTATTTATAAACTTAGGCAAACCATGCAAAAAAAAAAAAAAAAGAGTTGTTGACAAAAATTCAAGATGAAACTTTTACGTATTCGCCTTCTTGAAAAAAGCTGCATATTACATTAAAAAAATATTATTTTTTTACGAAATTTCATCTCAAAGTTGATTATATTAGCAGGGTAGAGAGCCACTTTTCTCGACATCAATGCTGAAGAAATTACGTTGTTTTTTCAATTGCATTGCAATACGGCATCCTACTATTAAATCTGTATTATTTTCTTTCATTCAAACTCGCTAAGAAAATATTGAACACTTCCAAACATTTTAGCATATATTTCACAGACAGTCTTACTAGTGTAATTCAATAATTCGTTCGCTTGTCGGTCTCAAGATCTTACAAGTTTTGTATGTGCTGTACAATATGTATTTACAATATAATAGACAGTGCAATATGATATTTACAACGCTAATTGAAGATCGATTAAGTTTATGTCAATTTTTCGCCAAAAAGATGATTTGGTCACCATCTGTTGCATTTGAGAATTATTAAATTTTGAAAAATCAATAACGTGGAATATCGGTTCCGCCAGAGAGTAATAAAAATGGCCGTGCTGGATAAAAATGGTTTCTAACTGTGCACTTCCGTAGTTTTTTTTTGGTGGGGGGGGGGGTTCTTCTAATAATCAGCTATTACCGAAATAAATCGCTCTTCCTACTTGATCTTCAATTTATTATTTTCATGTTCATTTGTCATTTTTTAGTGTATAAATGCGTTGCTATTTTTTTCAAAAATGGCATATTTAGACTTCAGAGTCCTCTATAAAACTGAGAAAATTTAATGTTAATGGAATCTTTAAATTACTAAATTAAAAAGTAATTCCACTTATCTATAGATGTAATTATATAAAGAATTTGTGTGCTTGTTTGTGTCTGCATACCGGATTCAATATATTCAGTGGATTCCATTGTTATAAATCAAAATTATTAACGATTAAGTATTTCAAATATTTTAAAGATAACACTAACTATGTTTGCTAGGTTATAACTCTAATCAAAAGAATTAGTTTATTGCTCGCTCTGTATTACTTAATTATTTTTCTATTCTTTTTTCCAGGTTATCTGAATAATAAACGTGATTGTGATAGCCCAAGCGTACTACATCACCAGATTAATATTTCTAAGGTTATCTGAAACCACGCGTTTATTTTATTAATAATTATGCTTTTAAAATGTGTTACTATAAAACTAAATAGCTTAAAATCAACGGTATTTTAAATTTTAATTGAAAAGTTGTGAACTGGAAAGCAAAATTAAGAGTAAAGTGGAACTAATTCGTTGACTATGTATTGAAAGTAAATTAACGGAAAAACGACACTAATTTGCTTAAAAGAGGGTAAACAGTTGCCATACTAGTATTGATGCTTAATTTTGGTAATAGGTGCTACTGTCATAGTGGTAATTGGTGCAGTTTTAATAGATTATCATTTTAATACCCTTTTATAGGTAAAAAAATTTTTACGAGTACAAGTGAAGCCGATTACAACTGCATCAAATACCGCACATTTTTATGATAGTTTTATGATCCCTCTAAGATATACACCGAATAATCATTACATTATGACCACCCTCTATCTCGAACAATGGGTTCGCCCAGGTTTTCTTGGTTTCTTGCCCAGAAACAATGTTTTCATGGGGCACATTAGGACCCATAATCCTCATAGAACAATCCCTGACGTCTGAAAGCTACTTGAACATAGTTGCAGACCAGGTTCATCCATTCATAGCAACAGTTTTTCCTGCGGGGGATGATGTTTACCAACAGGATAATTAACCGTGTCATAAGGGTCGAATCGTCATGGATTGGTTCGAGGAACATTCCAATGACTTTCAAGCCATGTCTTGGCCCCCAAATTCACCTGACCTTAATCCAATAGAGCATTCGTGGTCCTACTTGGAAAACCAAATTCGTGCTGCCACGCTTTCCCTCACAATGGGAGGGAATTGCTGGACCAGTTGGTGAGCGCTAGGTACCAGATACCTCAGACTACCTATCAGCACCTTGTGGAACCAATGCCATGGCGGGTGCTAGCAGTTCTGAGGGCTAAAGGTGGTCCTATATGTTATTAGCAGGGTGGTCATAACGTAATGGCTCTTCGGTGTAAGTGCAGGAGAAAGTAGCTTGAGTGTGAGAAATTTTAAATACCATAAATTGCTCCAAGAAATAACATTATGCTAGAAATTATTAAATGCAGCTAGTCTATATTTTGAAGGAATCCTTATTTAAAATATTGTCACTATATTACTAGAATTGAAATATGTTAGTATTAATCTCTTTTAGAACTACTAAAAATAAAATTTTTGAACTTCGATTAATCATGTTAAAGTAATTTATTTTTAAGAATTTAGTAAAAGAAAATAAAAACAATTGATCAAAAATCTCATATACGTGTAGCAATTATATGTTGTGTGTTACAACATTAAAAATTTTGTAAAGGAAAAAGTTTAGCGTAATGTGTTGGTGCGCTTTAGGAGTAAAGTAGTTGCCACCATTTTTGTCATTAAGATAATCTTAAGTTTCTTACAGTGCAGCAAAGTCATCAGGGAACTATAGTGGTGCTAACTGATATTCAGCAGCCCATGTTGCTCTAACCTGAGACCAGGCCAAAGTACAACTAAGAAATTAGTCCATGGTACAGCAAAAATACACTTATTTTAGTTATAACAATAAGAACTTATTTCCCATAGAATGGTAGATATTTTGCTTTATACTGAATGAAAATTTGGTATCTATCAATCCTCATTCTGATTTAAAGTATAAGCAACATAGATCCTAAATACAACATTTTCCCCTATGCTTTTATAAAACTTTTGCAATCAATAATAAATTAATATTAGTTATTTTTCATTAAGCGAATTCCAAAAAAAAGTAGAAATTGGAAAGAAATTTATCTTCAAAGAAAAATCAGAATGTCTAAAATTTCTAAAATAAATAAGCTCTTACGTCTTCTTTTAATAAAATTTATAGAAATTTCAATGTTTTACCATTATTTTTTCACCATGTAATTATTTTAATGCATTAAAACCTTAAGACCTATGATGCATTTTTAAAATATTGATCGAAGGCACTTTTTTTTATTAATCTGTTTATAAATAAAACAATTAGTTTATGTACTTGTTTATTGCTTTCAGTAAACATCTTTCGAGAAAAAACCTGATCGTTCACAGTCAAACTTTTAACAATGTAAGCTTTTTTTTCTGTGAAAAAAATCATTTAAGATTTGAATTTTTTTTTCTCAAATGAAGGTCATTGTAGTAGTTTTTTTTTAATCCGCCTTTTAAATCATTTACCATGCTCATTTAGTTTACATAAGGATAATTTATTTTTCAACTAACAGTTCATTACTGTCTGAAAAAGATAAGACAAAATGAAAAGGAATTTTTTTCCATCTTATTGTTTTTTGGCCTCTAGAGTGTAATAGAAGAAAAAAATATTAAAAAAATACAAAAGAAGATTTGATTTAAAACATTTTTAAGTTAAGTTCAAAATCTTTTGTCTCTTTTCCTCATTAATGTTACTGTTTCGCACGCACTTGAGTTTTTATTTGGAAAATAATTTCTAAGATTATTTTCGGGTTAACTAAAATAATGCATATTTCTTGTCACAGTTAATTTATTTTAACTGTGACTGTTATTTTATCTTGAATGTCACCATACTTTTAATTTAAATGGAAAATGCTTCATTAATAAAAAAGCATTTTATATAAATTAAATGCAATTTCCTCTTAGATGCTTTTCTTTTTAAATACTGGTTGAGTAACGTTGCTTAAAGACAAATCAAGTGCACTTCTGATGTGATTTCTATCAAGATTTGTTTGGAAAATAATTTATTTATTTATTTTTTACTATTCATGCATAACCGTTTTTTCTTTTCTTTTAACCAAATAAACTGGAAAAGTAAATAATGATAAAAAAATATTCCAATTCTATATTTTGTTTTCAAACAAGCTACTGAAAGATAATTTTCAGTTCGTTAAAATGATGCATAATTCTTGTCACAATTTTTGCTTACTTGTAATGTCTCCATGCTTCCAATTTAAATTGAAGATGTTTAATTATTATATACTAAGAAGAAGTTTTAGATTTCTTTTTATTAAGCTAAATAATCTTTCTCAGATACTTATCTTTTGGATAAATTCTGTTAAATACTGGCGTAAAAAGAATATAAGCATACTGCTGATGTTATTTTTATCAAGGGTTTTCCCGAAAATAGATCTGATATTTATTAGTGCATACATAAATATTTAGATTCTAGTCTTTTAGACTGAAAAGAGAAATAAAAATGAAAAAACTTTTTAAGAGTATATTTTTAATTAAGATTTTGGTTTCTTACTTTTAAGCAAGAGAAAAACTGATATTTAAATTTATTTATACATCAATACGCTAAATTCCTTCACTCTGTATAGGAATGCTTGTTTAAAAAAATTGATCTAAATTGATATAAATAATAACATTACTTGATTATATACTTAAAAATTGTGAGTTTAGAGAGGAGAATTGCAAAGAACTGCAGAAATTTTTCTAAGTTCGCTTTAAAGAATATAGTTGGACAAATCATGGTTTGAAGAAATCGAGCTATTTCTCGTTTTTGGTCTAATTTAGAAAATAGATTGTTAACTTGATTAGAAAATTCAGAATTGGAAAAATCTTAAAAATTTATATCTAAAAACAATAACAAACTATAGTGCAAGATTTCGTTTGACCCCTCACCTGCTTTTATGTTATTTGCTTTTCTATTTCTCTTATTACATGCAATCTTTGCTGCTATTTGCTTTTATAATTCTCTCTGCTCGCTTGCAAACAACCTTTGCAACTTACTTTTCTATTTCCCTTTGCTAACATGCAGGTAAACTTCGCTATTTGCTTTTCTTTCTGTTATGCAGGCAATGTTTGCCATTTGCTAGCAGACGAAGAGAACAAAATGATCCGCCAAAAACAATTCCGGAACGTAATATAACGTCAAAAATAGGAAACGGGTTAATATCTTTTCATTGAACTCAAGACCAGAAAGAGATGGGTATTTCAGATCAAACTAAGCATACTAATTAAACTTATCATACTAATTAAACATGTTATTCTAATCACGAAGGATTCCTTAAACTATGGTATCCTCTGTATACAATTACAAATGTCAAGAGCAGCTTTTATATTCTTAGAACCTAGATTAAAAGCAAAATTTAAAGGTCAAAAATTCCTTTAAAAAAATTTAAAAAAAAACTTTTGACATTCCGTTTAGATGACTTGAAAATTAACATAAGTTAACTGGAATAAAATATAAATCTGCGTTAAAATTCCGAATATTTCTGTTAATACATATGAATGTCCGAATTCGCCCTTTATCAATTGTTTTTAAACATTATTCCAAAAACAGTTAATGGCATGAGGAATGTTAAAACTTAAAAAAAAAACATTTAGGAACTTATTTGTCAACACAACATTTAAAATAAAAATAATCAGATGCAATCTATAATATTATAAAGCATCAAAATCAGTAAAATAAAAACAGCTTTGTCATTGTAATTAATATCATAATAAAATACTGCCTTGCTTTAGAAAACTGAAAATGTGTTTCCAACACAAGGTACCAATTGTAACTTGCTCACGCAACAAATGCACACAGTCTTAAAATCCATGGTCTTATGATTCAAAGGTTTCCGCGTGAAATGAAGTCCTCATTAGTTTCAGTTTTAAATTAAAACTGAAACTTTTGCTACGAAGTTAAATGAGACGCAAAGGATACTAAGACCACTTAATTCTAAGGCATCCTGTACATGCATCCTGTTGTAGAAATATTACATATGAATAAAAGTAAAGTAATTTATGTTTGTTTGAATATTTCTTCAGTGAGTCGAAAAACAGTTTTAATATTGTTTACAATTCTGAAAAGAAATGTGCCCAGGCATATTTGTAACATGTTAAGCCCTGTGTTAAGAAATGTGTAGAATCGAAAATATTTAGAATATTAATTAACACACCTCATTGTGAAACATTTTGATTAATAACATTTTTAAAATCAAGTGCTGGAAGTTTCTTAAGATCCATAAGTTTTGAAAGAGTTCAATACAATTTTTCGCACACATAAATACTTTGATCATTTTAAAGTACTGTTTATTTATTTAATAGCGAGAAATATGTAGACTCACCTTAATAAGAGTCAACTTCAATTTTGCATAATTTTTGACGAATTAATTAAATATAGTCAGATTAATCGAATATTAAATATATGAATTGCTTAAAGTCTGGGCATTCAAATTCTGACAATAACTTAAAGAAACGTGAATTGAAAATTTTCAAACACTTTTAAACAAATTATTTTAATTTATCTTTTCTATGGTAGTAAAAAATTTTAAAAATTTCATGTTAAATATTCATCTTTTGTCATTTCAATTTGAATTCACTTAATAGTGAAGAAAACGTTTTACCTCATTTACTGAAGCAAAAAAAATCTTATTCAGACTTTTCATAAAAAATGTAAGTTTCTTGTTTTTTATTTTAAGAAATTCCTTGAAATCATTTATACGTATTTAATTCCACGCGATGTTTAAGATGGTGATGTAAATTTATGTTTTAAGAGAAAAGCATTAAAATTAATGTTCTATGAAAATTGTTGAATTTGAAATAAGTAAAAGTTTAGGGAAATTTTTCTTATTGTCTACATTTTATTCACAAGTTCAAATTATATTTCTTTTCAAGTCATGTGAGCGCAAATTACAAATTTTGACGAATATTTTTTTTAAAATTATATTTATAAGGGAGGAATAAATTCTGCAAAATTCTGTTCCGTTGTCTATTTTTATTCTCTTTCCAGCTCTTTTTTTATTTATACGTTTGATCATGAAATTTGTGACATACATCAATTATAAATCAATTAGATAGAAAGAAATAAAAAACATAAATTTTTTTTTATTATTAATAAACATATTTTTTTAAAAATAAGCTAAATTTCAATTAATTAATGAAAAAAAGGACAAGTAAAAACTTTTTTTAAACGGTGTCCCTAATAAATCTTCGCAGAAATTGTAATTCTCTTTTCTCATCATGGCATACAGGTTGCCATTCAACAAAAGAAATCTAAAAAAAAGATAGTTTGGGTAGGAAAAGCACCCCTTTTTTCCTACTTTTTTCAATAGTGGTAATTATTATATTTTGCAACATAAAAAATTAAGACGGTGTTTTTTGTTTTTGGTCATAAAAAAATTAAAATTGGTGTTTAGCCAAAAATACTTCGAGATTTTTTGTAGCACAAAAACAAAGTTTCTTGATTTTAATTTGCTTTCTCGTAATGTTTATCATATTTTTCAATATGAAAAAAATCAAGAGGGGGTTTTTGTTTTTGGTCAGTAAAAAATTTTCAATTAATTCAATATTTATTCTTTATCACAAAAAAGCTTCTTCACATAATTTTTTTCACTGCTGAAGTCAGACATATTTTTTATATAAAAACAGATTCATATAAGTTTTTTTTTGTTTTTGTTCTCACCACATTTGTAATAACAATATACCTTTAAATTTAAATGGTATTTTAAAACATTTTTACTAAGGCAAAATTATTTATGCTTACTAATAGATCTTAATAATCAGTAAAATGTTAAAACTGAAAGTAGAAAGGGATGGACGTAAAGTAAGCATACACAGAATTCTTTTTAATATATGTGTTACCGGCAAAGTATGAAATCCGGCATTGTTTAGAATGCCTATGCATCGTACAGAATGCCCATGCATTGTATAGAATGCCTCAAATTAGCCGGCAAAGTATGAAATGATTTATATTTCACACATTTCCTAGGCATTCTTTAGAATGCCAAATGAGAAACCGTCAAAGTATAAAATACATCTCCGATTCTTCAAAATGCCATTCAAAAATGGCAAATTCAAAACTTCATCCGATTTGATATTTATTTATTCGTGGATATAATTACATTTATTCGATATTTTAATACTTACTGACGATAGATTACATTTATTCGATATTTTAATACTTACTGGCGATGGATTAGAAGAAACATCAGTTTTTGGAGTAGAGTATCGAGCAAATATATACCGGGCAATGGCACTTGACCTTAAAAAAATATCAGTGTAGGGTATACCAAGCAAATGTATACCGGGCAGTGGCATTAAACCTTAAAAAAACATCAGTGTTGGATATACCGGACAGTGGCACTTAACTAGATCTAGTATATATTTCGGACATTTACCAAAGGTCTAGTCATACTAGGTCTAGTTAAGTGCCACTGCAGGGTATATCATACACTGATGTCTTTTTTAAGGTCAAGTGCCACTGCCCGGTATACCCTACACTGATGTATTTTTAAGGTCAAGTGCCACTGCCCGGTATACATTTGCCCGGTATACTCTACACTGATGTTTTTTTAAGGTTCAGTGCCACTGCCCGGTATACATTTGCCCAGTATACCCTACACTGATGATTTTTTCAAGGTTAAGTGCCATTGTCAGGTATATATTTGCCCGATACTCCAAACACTGATGTTTCTTCTAATCTATCGTCAGTAAGAATTAAAATAACGAATAAATGTAATTATATCCATGAATAAATTGATATCAAATCGGATGTAATAAATATTTTGGACATTCACCAAAGCGACTATGTGATTGTCAACATTCACCGGTGAAAGTCAACAACCACCTATTTCGGTCATTCACAGTAACATGCACATCATTTACATAATAACCTCATCAGGACGTTTATTTCATACATTGCCTAAATAGCATTTGTCATTCTATAGAATGCCTAGGCATTATACACAATGCCTAGGGAAAGTATGTAATAATTCTCACATTTCATACTTTCTTGCCTAAAACCATCTGGCATTCTAGACAATGCCGAGGTTTCATACTTTGCCGGTAATATATATAATTTAGGGGCTTAGTTTCAACTTCACACACAGAAGCAAATTCTGGTAAAATGACCGCACTATCTGATAATGACATTTTTGGCAAAAATAAACATATTTCTGGCTAATAAATTTAAAATATACGGCATTTAAGAAATACATTTCGTAATTTTCTCATTCAACGATTTCCCTAAAATTATAGTTTTCCAAATTATAAGTCTTGTTACCCCACACTTAGTAAAGGTTTCATTACTGGAAAGTATATTTAAACGGATAAATAGTTTTATACTATGCTCTAAGGTATCATCATAAAATTACAAAATTTTACCACACCTTATGAAACCATATTTTATTATTAAATTTATCAAACTCGTTACCGAAGCGTTTCAGTCAAAAATACAGAGCTTTCTAGGGATTCCATAGAGCCAAAAACATGATAAATCTGACCATAATCTAAACATTTTCACCATACTTATTTTCAGTGAACAGTGTCAAAAACAAACCTTGAAGCCAAGAAGCAACAATTATTGTGCAGTGGGTTCGGAGAGCAGCAGCGAACAGGATATTCTCTTAGTAATTAATAAAATAAATGTGGAGCATTAATAACTTTTCACATTATTTTTTATTAATCTCTTTTGCAGTCCAACAAGATTTTATAGCTACTAAATGCCAATTCTAGATGAATAATTAATCGCAACCGGACAAATTTATTATGACATTGAAGCTTTAATTGTAAATGTTATTTCAAATAAGTGATTAGGCACTTTTCTTTTTTGCCAACATAAACGATAAAGTCTCCAATGCTAAATCATCAAGAGCAAGTTAATTCAACTATTTTTATTTTTTTAAGTGATGAATACTTTTTAAATAAATTAAAAATACAAACTTACTTTCGCTGGTGAAATTCAAAAGCATCAGGGATTATCAAGAAAAGTTTTTTTTTTCTGCATAAAAATAGATCTTTACTGAATCATAAAAAAAAAGTTTCGGATATTAGATATAAGAAACAAGAGCGCATTCAAAAGAATTTTTTTTTTGATGCATGCATTTGTTTCAAGTAAATATCTTCAACTCATTAAAGGAAAAAAACTGGGGGGAACAAACAGTTAAAGTATAGAATTGAGTGTCTTTTGTTTTGGTGAAAATGTTCGTTTAATTTTACGGAAACCCGGTTTCTAATTACTATAATATATTCTTTGTTACCATTAACGTCACCTTCAGGTCATCGCAATTTTTGTTCACCATTATGCGATTATTTAAAAACTATTGAAGTCATTAAAATTATTGAAAAATTATTATCAAGAGAGCTCCTTGGTAGCAGCAGGAAAGAATCAGCTCTGCTTCCTAATTTTTAAGAAATAAATAAATGAATTAAAGCATTTGTGCAAAATGATAAGTATACCTATCCATATTTTCAAATGGAATTATTTTAATGATAATTTAAAACTTAATTAATAATGCTGTAAAAAATGAAATAATGTAGTATTTTTATATCCTTTAAAATTTGGTACTTTCTCCGTTTTAGTACATTCTTCAGCAAACTAATGTGAAATAGATTATTTTGAAAACAAAATTTAAATGACGGATTTGTATATGGTAACGATTATGCGATATTGTAGCGAGAATTACGAAACACCTTGGTTAGTATTAATAGCTGTTTGGCAATCAGTTTTAGATATTTAACTTGCATTATGATTATTTTAATATGTATAATATTATGTGATATATAACAAAAAAGACAAGTCAAATCAAGATTGCAAAATTTTTCACTCGATCATATTAAAAATACTTATTACATATTCTTAAATAAGATATGTCATTGCATAAACTATATGTTAGTTGCATAATTAATCTTACAGATCATGATATACCTTAATCCTGCAATGCATTTAAATGAGGAAAGTATAATTTTTATGTTAGAAATATATTTAAGCAACTTGATGTAAAGTAAATTTGTTGCCCGCAACACGCATAACATTTTGAAACTAATCATTTTAGCGTAAACTTTGTTGAAAGTATATTTTAATATAATATCTCAAGTGTATAATTCTCAAGCTGTTAAAGATTAGTAATTTAAATTATAACCTTTCTTAAAACCAACACAAGTGACATGTATACACTTATTTTAAATTATTCTGAGATGCATATTTCTTCAATGTCATTTGATATAAAAGTCTGCAGTTTCAAAATAATAATTTGCGAATGCTATTCAAATAAATATAATATCAACAGTCGAAGAAAATATAAGATTAGCACTTCTTGAATAAAAGCTAAAATAGGAAATTATTACACTGTCAGAAATTTCTCTCATAAAAAATGGTTAAATAACTATTTATTGAATGGTTATTTTATTTATTTAATCAAA
Source organism: Parasteatoda tepidariorum (assembly GCF_982258835.1). Lineage (NCBI taxonomy): Eukaryota > Metazoa > Arthropoda > Arachnida > Araneae > Theridiidae > Parasteatoda > Parasteatoda tepidariorum. Next base: position 41,064,750 of record NC_141755.1, read on the forward strand.
ACAGTCAAATAACCATAAATAAAATGGTAATCAAACTGTTAAGTTTGAGAAAAACTGTTTATTAACTGCTTTCACCTAATACGGTTAAACATCCCGAATTTTATCGCACCAACTACAGCCACCAAATGAAGCTACTTAGTTCTTTGCAACTACTGACATATCGTAGCCGAGAGGGCTTATGCATCAATCTCGTGACAGGCAGAACTGGAGTTCAAGTCCTAATATTGACACCGAAATATTTCCTCCTTTCCGCTCAACACATGAAGAATTTCCAGTGTCCAGCACTCTTCAATGCCCATTACCTTACGAAAAGCCGAGCTCCCATGTATAGTAAAATAATAATTCTTTTTTTCTTACGTTTTTGAAAAATGCTAGCAGTAAATGGTTAAAAAACCGTATAGTTTTAAAAAAAAATGTTCTTTACCCTAAACTTTACGGTTAATCAGATGGACAGATAACTGCCAGTTATTTTACCATAATTTTAGAATGAAAATTTTAACAGTGTAGGATACTATTAGGAAAGGTAAAGGTAAAAAAAAAATATTTAATATATTTAACTGTAAGTGCAGTGTTAGCCAAATTTCTTAACTATATTAACATTTATATAAAATACCCCTGCACTGCTCAAGTTTCCGAGCCACGCTGCGCCAATTATTGATATTAATTTCCAGGCTAGATGAAATGAAGCTCAATTTTACCATATTTGGTGTTTTCACTAGCTCCAAACATCAGTCGAAGGTTTTACCAAAAGTAGATTTTTTTCTTCAAGAAACAATACACCTATTTTTCTTCTTTTTTTGTAAATTTAGAGGAAGGTTGTGCCATTATTAGGTACTTTTAAAGCACTCAAATTCAGGCCAAGATTGCTATCTACCTGAAGTAATTTATTTTATGACTTGCTTCTAATCATTTTATACCACAAGCCAAATTTAAAAAGGCAGCATAAAAGAAATGAACTTTAATTAATGCAAATAAAACATCTACCTACCTAAATAAATTGATACTTGAAATAACATGCATTAGTCGTCCCGATACACCGAGATCGAGTTGTTAAGAAAACATGGCGTCGTAAACAAATATCGTTCAGTTTATAGTCACCGACAAAGTTTTGTGTATTTTACCAAATTATGGTGCAATTAGTTACACTATGGAAGTATTTCTCGATCATACTTCACTATTTATGGTGTAACTAATATAAAGTGATCTTTCATTTAACTAAACCTTGGGATAATGAGAAACTTTGCACCAAATACTAATTAAGGGTTTATCGAATTTTGCTACAGTTTACACTGTAAAAACTGGTGTAATATATATCCTAATTTGGTGTTGAAAAACTCTAAATATTGAGCTACTCATTAGTTTATTTCTCACACATTTCAAAGGGAGTATTTATACTTTAACACCAATAATTAATCAAGCTTACACTAATCAGCAGCTCGTCGGTGATGAAGATATGGTTTTTCAGAGCTCCATAAATTTGGAGAATGATTTGAGTAAATTTAAACCATTCAACTAAATTGCGTAAAATGATACTGGTGCATGTTTTAAAAGTATAACAAATGCTTTTGTACAATTACTAAAAGTTTAAAGGCGAAAAATTGCGCAATTTTAAGATAGTGACTATATGGCGGCCAAGATGGTAATTTATTTGACAAATGAGTGCTGGAGAAATGTGAGTTCCTCTAGATTGAATTTGCAAACTTGGCATGACCTATTTAATGCTAAATAAGTTTCAATCCTGCTTATTAATTAATAAAAAACTTTTTGACAATTTTATTGTCGAATTAATGTAGCAAGCTTCTCGTATCTGCTATAAAATGCATGTATGTTTCATACATACACTGAAAATATTTATGTCCTCATAAGATTTGCATAAATCTGCCAATTGAAAATCTATCAAACCAGGAACTAGACTTGGTTTTCGTGTAGTGGAACACTTGTTGAAACACCACTTTGGTGTGCAGTAATTGCCATTGATGTCTACAAACGTGAAAAGTACCTATAGTGTACGTAAATAATCTAACGTATCTTTATGAAAGTATTTTTCAATTTTAGACTTCAAATCTACTGCCAAACGAAAACAGAAAAGTCTCTAGTAAGCAATTAAAAAAATTTACTTGTTACTATTTAAGTGAAAATAATTATAAGAGCCTGAGTAAAAAAATATACGAATAAATTTTTGAAAATGTAATAAATAAAGATGAAATTCAGAATTAATTAGGTTTTTATGATGCATGACAAAAGAATTATTAATCTATTTAACAATAACTATAATGTTAAGCGATGTAAAAAAAAGGCAATTATGTTAACATTTATATAAAATACTCCAAGGTAAATAATCTAACAAATATTTATCAAAGTATCTTCCATTTCTAACTGTAAATCTGTCAGCAAATCATAACAGTAAAATATATTTACAAAATGGTGTCGGGTTTCTCTTAAACTTTGCAATCCAATAACATGTTACCATTTTTTTCTGTTCTTTCTCAAAACTTCTAAATCAGAAAAGAAGTTAAGAAATTCTCCACCTTCAGAAGGAAAAATCGAAAGATATAAGAAAAATGGGCTTAAATTTCCACTCGACACAATCCAAAAATACATTTTTCTTTACATTTTTGAAATGAAAAAAGTATAAAAGAAAGGCTCCATCAAACAGTAGATGTTGTTTCAAAATTTCAAATATACCAGAAAAATTTGACCTCACAAAATGTTGATAGTCTTATTTTATTTTTCTGGTAGTTTCCCCACCCATTGTAGGAATAGATATGTTAAAAAACTGAAAAATTGCTTCAAAGTTTAGAAAATTGAAAACGATAAATATTTCGATTAGAATAAAACATTTCCTTTTGTTCTTTTTCAAACCTTTATCCCCTGGGAATAAGACAGTTATGTGAAGAAAAAGTACCCCATTTTATCAAAGTACATATTAGAAAAATATCATAAGGACATTTTGTATATATTATGGCTTAATTAACTGATAACTTTAGAATTAAAATGTAATGAAAGATTCAGAAAATTTCAGAATTATTTTTCAATAGTGCTTCTCATACTATTGTATTGATATATTTTGCTATAGCTATATTGATAAAATTTTAAAAAGCACTCCTTTTTGCGGAAATAATCGTGTAAGCTGATGAAGAGATTATATATCTTCATTGTTTTGTTTTCCGGCTTTTTAATATTTATTACTGTTATTTTTGTAAACAAATATTACTTCAATAATTTTTCTATTCTTTTCATTACTCTTTAATATTTTCAATGATTTCTCCATATTCTTAACTTTCTTAACTTACGAGTTCTATATACTTGCAGTTCATACGCAGTAAAAAAATGTACTAATTTTCTTCGTTTTTCTCCTTTTCATTTTATCTTTTTTGTCTTTATTGTGCTATATATACATATATTATAGAACAATAAAATTAAATTTATTATAGTTTTATTTGCAGCAATGTAAACAACTGAAAATAAAAGCTGCTATTCACAAAGACAAATTCTGGTAAAATTGCTGTACATTATGGTATTGACATTTCTGGTGAAAAAAGATCGTAATTCTGGTTAATAAAACCGAAGTATATGGTATGTTAACCACTCAATTGCTAACTTCTCCGTTCATATGGTAACGGTTAACGAAAAGTTTGGTTTTTAAAATGATAGTTCTTATTACAGCACAATTAGTAGAAAGCATAAAAGTAAACTTAGCCAACTAAATGATTTTTATGCCATTAGTTAAGGTATCCTGGTGAAATAACAAATTTTATCCTATATAATTAAAACTATATATATTTTTTTGTTAATTTTATCAAAGTTCTTTCCAAAGCGTTTCAGTATTAGTTACCGAGCTTTTACGAGTTCCCATAGAGCCACAAGCACGGTTACTTTTATCATATTCTGGTAGTTTCCTGAAAGCAACATATGTAAAAGTTGTAATATTCGAGCTAAGTTATAGTATAAAATAGATTAGAATGATAAGCTCCTTTAATTGTTTTTCAAGCTTTAGGCATTTTTTAAAAGTAATGTATTTCAGCAAGCACGGTATTTCTTTCCATAATCACTCTTTAACACTCTGAAGTTGGCTTAAATTTGTGTAATTTATATAATTAAGTTTCGAAAGCATGTTCTCAACGCAAAGTAAATCAAAAGAAAAGATTAAAGTCTGATCACGTGGTCATTTTTGTCGGCAACATTAACGCAAATTTCTATTTATGAAAAACGACGAAAGGCTTCCCTTCCTTAAAAGAAAAAAAGATTTCCAAACTACTGTCTGTCTATCACGAGATAAACTGTCAGCGAGAAACTGTCATTTCATTACTGCTAAACATAAACATTTTTTAAAGACTGGTCACCTAGAAAAATAAAAAGCCGCAATTGCAACTGAAGCAGAACGATGATTTTTAAACTATGTATATCACCTTGCTGTAATGAATTATTTGGACCAGAGAGTGGACAAATAACTTAAAAATTTTAAAATTTATTAAATATTTTTTAAAAAATAGGTAATTTGGAGAGATTTTCAAACATAGAAGAAAATTATCAAAATCACTGCCTTATTAAAAGTTTTCTGCAGATTTTTATGAGTCCAGATTGCAGTATTGGAATACGTTTTTAAATATTAAAAAATTTGACCACAAGCGTTTTTCATTTCCTCAAAACTTTTTTTCCATATTGGCCTTTTGCTCCATTTTCAGAATAAGCATAGATAGCGCTAGCTTTAGATATGCTAAACTTCAGTCGTGACTGACTGTTGAAAACTCACAGCAGTTATGAATATAGCATGTTATTCGCAAAAAAAGCATCATTTCATATGACGACGAAGCATTCGTATTACAACCTTAATATTTAAGATGCATTTGGATTTCTAGACACAGACTTCTTCCTTTTTTTTTTGGTGTCGATACTGACCACAATACATCACTTGAAAAATTATGGGATTGTTTAAGAACAAAAAAATTCTCATCGGTGGAAACATGTACGACTTAACGTGACGTGATTGAATTCTGTCACTTCCTTTATTCCCATAATTTATTTGGTAATTTGGTAATCCCCATAATTTCTTGCATATCTTTTTAATTTATATCCAATGGCATATCATTATAATATTTCATGAAATTTTCTGTGTATACGAGCTTATCGGACTATTTAAACATATTTGTGGAAATAATTTTAAAATACATTAACTCTCTGAATCTCTTGAAAAACTATTCTGTTTGTAAATTCATCAGTACAAAAATAAGACTGAACATCACAATTTCAAATTCTTTAATTTTGAAATTACCAAACAACCTGATTTTTTTAATAGATGGACTTTTAAAAATTTATAGCACCATTTTGTTACTAAGTCTCTCATTCAAAAACTCTAGCCATTAAAATTGCTGCACCAGGAAGGCGACACACCACGAACGGGACATTTGCAGGACTGATAAAGCATGTTGTGGTTTGCAAATGATTAGCTTATCAGCTCGTTCATGCAAATCAGGCGACGATAACGACACTTACAATGTGTATAAAATAAGAGATTTGATAGTAAGTTTCTCATACAGAAATTAGATTTGATAGTTGAACTTGGGTAAAAATGTTTTTGTTATGTCTCGTGTAAGAAAAATGCCTACCAGCACGTATCTGAGTTTGATGGAGGTAGAATTGTGGCCTACCGGGATTGCGGTTTATCCTACTGAAGTACTGCTGCTCGCGTTGGTTGATATCCCATGACTGTTGGCAGAATATGGAATCGATGGGTTCATGACGGTCATATGGAACGCCGTGCAGGATCTCAGCGGCCCCCCCCATCACTAACAGCCGAGAAAACAGACATGTTATCCACGTGGCCTTAAGGGATCGCACAGCTATAAGTCACGAACCCTGAGTCAGCAAATGTGGTCATTTGCAAGAAAACAAGTATCTGCACGAAAAGTTCGATGACGTTAGCAGCGTGGACTGTCAGCACGGCGACCATGGCTTCGGCTACCCTTGACGCTGCATCACAGGCAGGAGAGCCTAAAATGGTGTGATCAACGACGAACTTGGAAGCAGGAATGGCATGACGTCGTCTTTTCAGCCGAATCCAGGTTTTGTATACAGCTTCATGATGGCGTGTTTGGCGACATCGTGGAGAACACCCAATGGCAGCTTGCATTCGACATCGTCGTACTGGCGGGTCACCGGGAGTAATGGTATGGGGTGCCATTGAATACAGTCTCGATCACCTCTTGTTTGCATTGCTCGCACTTTGAACAGCAGCCGTTGCATTTCTAATTTGTTAGGACCAGTTCCTCTGTCTTTCCTTCGAGGTCTTCATAACGCTACGTTGCCCGAACTGTCCTGACCTTCCTTGACACAGAGCATGTTTGTCTGTTGCCTTGGCCAGCACGTTCTCCTGATGTCTCACCAATTGAAAACGTCTGGTGAATGGTTGCCGAAAGACTGGCACGCCATCACTCGTCAGTCACTACTGTCATTGAATTATGGCCTAATGTTAAAGCTGTATGGGATGCTGTACCCGTCCATGATATCCGATCTCTGTTTGACTCGATGCCCAGGAGAAAAACTACCATTATTGCTGCCAGGGGAGGCTGCTCTGAGTACTGATTTCTTAGAATTCATTCAAACACCCTGAAAATGTAATAACTTGTTCTTTCAACTATAATGTATGTGCCCAACAAACATCATTCTGTTATTTGCATTCCTTCTTGGTGAAGCAATTTTAATAGCCAGTAGTATATATATATATATATATATATATATATATATATATATATATATATATATATATATATATATATATATATATATATATATATATATATATATATATATATATATATATATATATATATATATATATATGTTACCGTGAATGTCCGAAATATTTGTTATATCCGATTTCATATTAATTTATTCACTGGTATTATTACATTTATTTGATATTTTAATATCTGCTGAGAATAGATTAGGAGAAACTTCAGTTATTGGAGTACCGGTTAAATGTATACTGGACATTGGCACTTGACCTTAAAAAACCATTGATGTAAGTAATACCAGACAAATGTATACCGAGCAGTGGCACTGAACCTTAAAAAAACGTCAATGGAGGGAATACCGGGCAAATGCACATCGGGAAGGGGCATTTAACTAGACCTAGTATATATATTTCGGAGATTTAGCAAAGCGACTATATGAGTGTCAACATACACCGGGGAAGTCAACAACCACTAATTTCGGTCATTCACAGTAACATATATATCTATAAAATCCACATAAATATCCATAGTATCCATAAAAATATTATTTAAATTAATAATTATATACAAATATAAACAGTAGCATTGATAATGTTTTACTATTAAAAATTATAATATTATTTACTTCAGTTTGAAATAGCATATTTAATTTGAAATGATACAGTTAATAATTATGCAGTTTAAATTAAAGTTTAAATGAAATTATACAGTAAGTAACTAAAATTATACAGTTTAAAAGCGTGGATATACGAGTAATACAAATTTATATTTTCAAGTTTGAATCTGTATAATTTGCTCGTGCATTTCTCATGTTTTATTGATATTTTATATTTTAATTACATATTTCCCACACTTAACAAAATAGGATCCAATATCCTCCACACATAATCGAATATTTTAGCTGCTCTTAGATAGAACTATTTCCTTTCCAAATTTCAATATCTACATAAATATTAAAAAAATTAACAATTTCTCTCTCTTGAACTTATTAACCTTATCAATCTGCAAAAAAAAACTTAATTACTTCTTTAAATAGCCCGCATAGCACATCTGCAATTAAAATATGTAAAGTTAAGTAAGATTTTAATTAATTTTCGATTAAACTAAAATTGGATTTCTTTTGGCAGGAAAATGTATTGTTATTGAATTAAAAGAAACGAGGGACAGACATAAATCAAACACTTTTGCGCTAATTCAATAAAAGAAAACGAATGTTGAAATTGCATTAATATATTTTTTTTTTACTTCCACAAGTAAGATTTCAATTCGCAAATTGTATTGTTAAGGATATTAAAAATTACTTTTTGTAGCAGAAAATTAATAAAAGTAAAACTCTATAACGTTTTTAAGTAGTTTATAAAAACGAAATTCAAAAAGTCATTTATTAATAAAAAAAATTAATGAGTCTATGTTTGTTTTAATATACTAAATCAAATAAATTTATTAAAGCATTTATTATTAAAGTGTATGTTTAAAGCTTAAATATGAAAAAACTACAGTGTGTATTTGAACTTGCTTTATGTTTGCATTAAAACTATTTTGAAAAAACGCGAAATATTTAATAAATTGAATTTATTATTTTTTTTCATTTCCATTTCTTTTTAATCAAATAGAGGAGAGATAAAATGTTTAATATTTTTGAAATATTTTCCTAATATAATTAGACATTTATATTTATTACATTTATTATATTTTTTAAGTTTTGCGTGTTTTTAATGAATTAAAATCAGAGACCTCCAACCAGAGGCACCTCTTGCCATACAGACCTCATATTTAAATTTTACAAATTCATCAACTTTAAACAAAATTTTTTTAACAGCTGCTGAAATTTTTAATGTCAGAGCTTGAATTTCATTAAATTTCGAATGTCAGAACAAATTAAAGATCACGAATTACTTGACGAGATGCACAGTCGTGGATCTCGTCAAGTATCTGACGAGATATGCCGATTCTCGTCTATGCCGATTTACATCTCATATACACCCCCTTCCTTTTTTTTCGCTGACATTTACCGCTTGTAGATCTATATCTACGACAATGGATACTGACCACAATTCTGCTATTTATAGAATAATTAAGCTTTTTTAACTAAAGACTGTAAAATGTGTGTAACAACAGATTACGTGTTTGTCGAGTAGCAAAACACGTATCGAGTTTGAAACTAAAAAGTAAACTTGCTATGTTTTTCTTTTATTTCATGTTCACTTATGGTATCCTATACAATACACTAAAAAATATGGTCAAAACTAACAGAATATGGTAAAATTTGCCTTGTTTTTAGCACTACGGAAACAGCAAAGAGCTCAGCCCGGTAACTTTTACTGAAGCGCTTTGGTAATATTAACATGAAGATATGGTTTTATAACGTAAGATAAAACTGATAAATGCGATAAAATTTGATAATTTTATCATGAAACCTTTCTGCATGGCATAAAATATATTCTTTTTGATTAAATTTGCTTTACTAAATGTGTGGTAATAAGAACTATAATTTTGAAAACCAGAATTTCCAATAAACCGTTACCTTATGAAAGGAAAAATTACCAAATAAATGATTTGAAAACAGTATTTTGTTAAGTATATGTATTTTTTCTTGTTTTCACTATTATTGACATTACCACACAGTAAAAAAAGTAGGACAAATTTATCAAAATTTTTTTCTCAGTGCACGTTTGTCATGTCATAAAAAAACAATACATATTACATTTCGAACTGAAAACAAAACTTGACATATTTTTTCCGTATATCACATATTATATAATTGCTCTAAAATTATAAATATTTGCACTCATTCATTTGTTCTAACTCTGAAAAATGAACATTAAACTGATTTCCTTAGAATATTAATTTATTGATAGCTGATTTAATAAAACGCTTTTGTGACAATAATCCAGTTGATTAGCCACTCTGATGATGGATAGCCTATTTAGCATTTTGTTGATGATCCATGCTCAATCTTGTAATTCAGTGTATTCATAAGGGTTCTGTAATAGTGCATAAATTTACTAAATATGTTTGTAACTCATTGAATAGTTTAATTTAAAGTAGTTCGATAGTGTTAAATAATGTCGTTAATATCTTATGACATTTAAAGTGAAATATACAATTTGAAAATGATTGACTTTTTTATAATTTTAACTTTGTAAACTAAAAATATTGTAAAAGATTATAATGAAAATTTATTAAATTAGTGTAAAAATAATTCATGATGAAAAATAAAAGAAATGTATGAATTACTAAGTATTGCGAATCATCGTCTGAAAGATAAAAAAAATATATGCAACATTGGTTAATTTCGCAAGCTTAATAAACGCAGGATTTTTTTCATGTTTCTTCTTAAAAATTTAACTTCGCTACTTTAAATTTAAAGTTCAATTCAAAATTTGAAATTTTACCAATAGATTATTTGGTGCGTTTACAATTTTCTTGCCTTTATTTTTTATGAATTTGTGTGCAAAGCAGTAGAAAAATTTGAACTGATAGATACTGAATTCCGGTAAACAAAAACGATTGCAATTGCGAACTTATCTAATTCCAAATTTAAATGAATTCCTAACTGTACTTATCTAATTCCTATATTTTAAATGAAATGTTTTTTTTTTCAATAATTTAGCTGTATTAAAATAAGATCACGGTAATTAAAAGGTAAATTCAAACTTTGATATTTTTAAACTGATTATTCTGTGCGTTTACTATTTTCTTGGGTTTATTTTTTTTATGAATTCGTACTTAAAGCAGTCGAAAAATCCCCGCAAATATATTTTTTAAAAAAGAAACGGTAAACCAATTCCGTGTTTAAAAGTTTGAAGAATTATCCAATCTTGCATATGTTTCTTTTATGCTTGGGACGATGATTCACAATACTTAGCGATTGCGATTTATACATTTCTTTCTCCTACTAGTCAATTATTTTAGTTAATTAATTACATAAAATTTCATTATAATTTTTTACAATGTTTTTAGCTTACAAAATCAAAACCACGAAAAAGTAATTTATTTTCAAATTTTTTCATTTAATTACTGATATATATATATATATATATATAATATATATATATATATATATATATATATATATATATATATATATATATATATATATATATATATATATATATATATATATATATATATATATATATATATATATATATATATATATATATATATATATATATTGTCAGTCGTAACCTTTTACAAAAGAAATAACGCAAAATTCTACAAAAACTAATTCACCATTTTATTATTCTTTTCCATCCATTGTTCAAAAACCAAAACAAAAAAAAAAATCATATCTATAATATCAAGCTTTTAGCTCGCCACATCAGAAAATGCGTGTTATTACATCACGTGACCCTGACACCTTCCCCCCAGAGTCATATTAGATCCAAAGATCGAATATGGCAAATAATTTAAGGGTCACACTTTACACATAAACAAACTATGTTTCACATTCACCCAAATATTCACTGAATCTTAGGTTTAACTTAACACTAGGTATTTACTTTAATCACCTAATAATAATAATAGGAAAAAATGTTCAGAGTCTTATTTTAGTTTATATTTACAGTCTGGACAATGCATCTGCATTACTAAGTTTCGATCCTTTGATGTGACTTGCCTCAATATCATGGCGTTGAATGGCTAACGCCCATCTCTGCAACCTCGGGCTTTGGGGTGTCGCACTCGTCAGAAATACTAGGGGATTATGATCAGTTAATAAAATAATCTTAGCACCACAGAGTAAGGTTTCAAATCTCTGCAAAGCCCAAATAATAGCATAAGCTTCCCTTTCAATTGTAGACCATTTCTGTTGAGTTGAATTCAGCTTCTGGCTACCAAAAGCTATGGGACGAATATTTCCTTCTTCATCTAACTGACCTAAACAACATCCGACCGCATTTTGAGATGCATCCGTATGCAAGTAGTATGGTTTCTCTATGTCTGGGACTTGTAACTCTGCGATCTTACATAGCGACGTCTTCAATTCCTTGAATGCCTTCTCAGCTTCTTCGCTCCACGGAATCTCATTAGGAACTTTCTTTTTAGTAAGCTCTGTTAGTGGAAGAGCAATCTTTGCGAAGTTTGGAATATACTGCCTGTAAAAGTTGCATAATCCCAAAGCACTTCTCAGTTGTTTTTTGGTTTTGGGTGCCTCTAATTTCTGTATTACTCTTATTCGTTCTTTGTCAGGAGCATGTTTACCTGAACCAATAATATGTCCTAAGTATTTAACCTTTTGTCTAGCAAATTCGCACTTTCTCAAGTTCACGGAGAAATTAAAATATTCCAATCTCTTAAAAACTTCTTCAAGATGAATCAAATGTTCCTCCCACGTATCAGAAAATACTGCTAAATCATCGATATAAGCACAAGTGAAATCAGACATGTACTGAACCACTTTAGACATAGCTCTTTGGTAGGTTGCAGCAGCATTTCTTAATCCAAAGGGTAATACATTCCATTGGTACTGGCCTCGGTGAGTTCGGAATGCTGTGAGGTGTTTGCTGCCGTTCTCCATCGGTATAGCCCAATATCCCTTCAACATATCTAGCACAGTAATGAATTTCTTCTTTCCTACTAAGAAATTCAACTCCATCATATTTTGCATTGGATATGCATCCGGAACGGTAAGAGCATTCAAACTTCTGAAATCAATGCATAACCTGATTGTTCCGTCTTTCTTATGAACACATACTACCGGGTGTGCTATCTCACTTACCACCGGTTCAATCAGTCCTAACGCTAGCAATTCATTGATCTGTGCATCCACTTTCCCCTTTAAGTTTTCTGGTATCTTATACGTTTTTGGTTTCATCGTATCCTCCTCAGCTTTCAGCTTTATCGCATGTTTCCCAACTTCAGCTATCCTTATCTTCCCCGAAAACAACGTTTTGCGTCTATGTAAAAGATCTTTCAATTGATTTTGTTGCATTTTGGGTAAGTAATCCAAATTTAATCCTTTCAATGCTTCATAGCTTTCCACATCTGTAGGAAGAGTTGGTGTTTCGTATATTTCACCAAATTCATCATCAATATCATAGACAACTCCAACTGTTTGAATTCTCGCTTTGTATTCTCTCATTTTGTTAACATGCAATAATCTTAAATTTCCTTCAGGCATTTGCAAATAATACGAATTCGGTTTCACTCTTCTAATTACCTTTACTGGACCTATCCATCTGGCATATAATGAATTGGATGAATCATGCATTAGCACAAGTACTTGATCTCCTGGCGCAAATTCCCGGTATTTTTTCCTTCTATTGTAATATTTGGCATAATTACTTTGTTGCACATCACTTGTTAACCTTGCCTTTTCGGTTGCTATTTCTAATTTTCCTTTTAACTCTTTTAAATATTCCTCCGCTGATCCTTTCATATTCAAAGGTAAAAACATATCTCCGGCCCAAATTGACTTCAATATAGATAACGGGCCTTTCGGTTCTCTCCCGTACATTAGCAGAAAAGGTGGTACTCCTGTAGTTGCATTTGGAACTTCTCGATAAGCCCATAGTACAAATGGTATGTGTCGATGCCAATTTCTTCCTACTTCTCTAATAATGTGATGTAGCATATTTTTGAAAGTTTGGTTCCATCTTTCAATCAATCCGTTCCCTTCCGGATGGTATGGCGTTGAAAATCGCGGACAAGCTCCTAAAACCTTCAAAAACTCTTGCGTTAAACTTGCCGTAAAATTTGTCGCATTATCCACCACGATTACTTCTGGAATTCCTGTCCTACAGAATATTTCGAGCAGTGCTTCACATGTATTCCTTGCCGTTAACGATTTGAGCGGGACTGCTTCAGGCCATCTTGAATGTTGGTCCATCAAACAAAGGATATATTTATGTCCTTGTGCTGATACTGGATCTAGAGGACCAATTAGATCTACGTTCACCACTTGGAATGGAAGTTCAGGACGTGACACAGGTGTTATCGGAATTTTGTCTACTGAACGAACAACTCTTCTACCTTGGCACCCATGACGTGAACTACAATAAGCTTTAATTTCCTTGACCATCCCTGGCCAATAAAAGGAAAATTTAATTCTTTGAATTGTTTTACGAGCTCCTAGATGTGCTCCGAATACTGACTCGTGGGCAATTTCTAGTATTTTACCTTTTCTAATTTCGGGAATTACTAATTGTTGTATTCTATTCCCGTCCAACAGCTCTTCATGGCATAGTATATTATTTTGTATCACATACCCTCCTTTATTTTGCTTCCCCAATTTCCATGCTTCTTGGAGAGTATCGCAACTTTGTTGTTGTATCTTGAATCGTTCGGTTTCATTTCCATTCTTTTTATCACCGCATTCACCTACTGTTGGCTCCTGCTGCTCTTCTCCGTCACTTGCACTCATATATAACTGCTCCTTTCGGGAATCTGATCTTAGCTTCATAGCAGCAGTAAAACTGGGATTGTATACTCTTTTTTGTTCTAATAATGCCTCATAAGTTTCAGCATCCAACAAAATGTCAGCATTTAACCCATTGACGACTGCTATCATCGTTTTAATTATAGGCGTAATATATCCTTCCGTTACCAAAGCGATTTCCACTTCTTTTAATTCAGCTTTTAGACTTTCGCCAAACGCAGGTTGTAGTATTATATGTCCTTTGTAATCCACTTCCTTACCCACTATATCGTTTTTAAATACACTTATTTGTGCCCCAGAATCTACTACAGCTTCGTATTCATTTCCATTATATGAAATTCTAACTTTCTTAAGGGCAGCTATTTTTGGTTGAACGCCTTTACATTTTTTGTTTCCTATCATGACTTCACCGTTAAATCTTGCAGTGACTACTTTGCTTTCGATATTTCCATTTCTGAGTACCTTAACTTCGGATACTTGCCCTTCCGATACTTGAACCTCGGCCACTTTGCCTTCAATGTTTCTTCTCCTCTCTTTATTATCTCGACAAAATCGTGCCAAGTGTCCTACTCGTCCACAATTAAAACATGTGACTGGATTTTGGGAAGAACTCCGCTTATCAATTCTGCCATGGTTGTTATGCTCATGTTTATATCCTTCACCAAATGTATGATATCTTCTACTAACCATGTTTGGTTTTTCCCGGTATAAGTTCCTATATGGTTGAGAAGCAATGAATTTAGTAGTTTGGTTATATTTCCTTGCATTCTCGTACTCATCTAGCTTCTCAGCAAGTGTGTCAACTGAGCAAATTCTACTCCACTCATCAATAAAATGATTTTGTATGTCTCCAGGTACTCGTTCTTTTATCTGTTCGACAATGACAAGTTGTTTCAGGCTGTCGAAATCATTAATTTTTAGTCCCGAAACCCATTCGTTAAAATAGTTCGCCAATTCAAATCCAAAATCTCGCCAAGTGCTCTCAGCCGCTTTACAATGTCTCTTAAACTTTATTTTAAATGCTTCTGGGCTCAATTTAAACCTTTTCAATAACATACATTTTACATGTTTATAATCATTTGCTTTTTCTTCAGGCTCCCTTGCAATTAAATTCGCCATTTCTAGAGGCAATAATCCAACAAGATGCGTTACCCAATCTTCTTCTTTTATATGGACTCTTCGTGCTTGTCTTTCAAACAATATTAGATAAAAACTTATATCACCTTCTTTTGGATCAAAAGTACGCATTAATTTTTGCAATCCACCAGGTACATGTTCTCTTGTTTCTTCATTTCGAGAGCTGCTCGTCTCTCCTATAGTACCAGTATGTACCAATGAAGCTTCTATCTTCAACCTCTCCAATTCATATTCCTTTTCTTGCCGCTTTAATTCATCTTCCCTTTCCTGTTCTCGCCGCTTTAATTCACCTTCCCTTTCCTGTTCTCGCCTCTTTAATTCATCTTCCCTTTCCTGTTCTCGCCGCTTTAATTCGTCTTCCCTTTCCTGTTGCTTAATTTCATATTCTTGTCGCCTAATTTCATCTTCTTTTTGTTGGCGCTTTATTTCTTCTCTTCCACTAACTATTCTTTTTAATAATTCCTTCACAAACTCCTCTTCGTACTCCGTACTTGCCAATATAATCTTCTTTAATTCGGTAACTCTCATGTCTTCCGTTGCCGTTTCTCCTAACTCTTCCGCCAAACACTTCAAATCTACTTTTAAAGCTCTTCCTAAAAATGCCATTTTTCACCTACTACTTTCTAAACTGCACCTTCTTACAAAAAAAAATGCCACTTCCTAAACCAATTTCAAGACAATCTAAATAACTCACTATCTTCCATCAAACAACTTGAAATTCATAGAACAAACAACTACCAATCTTTTATTTCGAAATCCATTGGGGTTTCCCCGCGCATTTGTCAGTCGTAACCTTTTACAAAAGAAATAACGCAAAATTCTACAAAAACTAATTCACCATTTTATTATTCTTTTCCATCCATTGTTCAAAAACCAAAACAAAAAAAAAAATCATATCTATAATATCAAGCTTTTAGCTCGCCACATCAGAAAATGCGTGTTATTACATCACGTGACCCTGACATATATATATATATATATATATATATATATGTATATATATATATATATATATATATATACATATATATGTATATATAATTATACATAATCAATCGTTCTCCAGTTGACTAAAATTCATTTTGACATAAATAAATTTGGTTTAGTGCTGCCAACTAATTTTTATTAGGTGAATGGATAGTAAAAAGCTCCTCTCGATAGAATTTATTGCTACATTAATGTGTGAAGCTTACAATGTACCCTTAAATGAAATATGTAGTCAAAATAAAAATTTTATGAGTGAAGCATTAATTGTGAACGTGACAAACAAAATACTTTTACTTGGGCAAGGCATGCAATCAAATCAATATTCGCAAAAAAAAGTCATAAAATCTCTTCATCGATTATAGCTGAGAGAAATTTTTATTCAGGTTTCAGAAACTTTTAAAAAGAATTATTCCAAAGTTTGCATTAAAATCAATTTCAAAAAAAGGAATTGATTGTAATTAGTGGACATAATGTGAATAGAAACCTTAAGTTATTTGTAAAATTTACCTACATAATTCAATACAGAATTAAGGATTTTAACAAGTTTATTTCTATTTAAACTGAATAAGTTTGTTCTAAATGTAATATTTTAAATTTAAGTTATGCTTATTACTGTAGTATAATGTTAATTATTGACCAGAAGACTAATTTGAAAGTAAGAAATATAATATAATATAATATAATATAATATAATATAATATAATATAATATAATATAATATAATATAATATAATATAATATAATATAATATAATATAATATAATATAATATAATATAATATAATATAATATAATATAATATAATATAATATAATATAATATAATATAATATAATATAATATAATATAGCTTACATAAAATTCCAAATTGTTGACTTTTTGTGAGTTTTCTCTTTTAAAAAAAATTTGACTGCGCATTTTCTTGTGTGTCTTAAATTTGTAAAATTAAATAGAAAAGGAACGCTTTTAAATATATTAGTAACTGAACAACAAATTAATACTTTTATATGCATAAGAATTAAATAAAGTTTTTCAAAATGCTTTTATTTGAAATGAAATCTTTCTCGCATGAAAACCGTGATGTTTATTTTATTTAAAGTAGAAAATGTTGATTGGTGAACGAAAAAAAACTTTGTATTTTAGAAACGGATGTCGATTGACAATGAAGTAAGAATATTCTGTTTGTGAAGCATAATTTGTAAAAAGCAAATTCACATTTTATTATTTAAAGATGAAAATTTAATAATATTATAACTTTGATGACTTCAAAAGCTGTTAATAAATGTTTTTGATAAATCCTCTATTATGACACAAAATTTTTAAATAAATTGAAAAAATTAGGAAGTTAATTCCAAATAACTCTTTAGTTTTCGAATTTTTCGGCAACTAAATTTTAGTTTGCCCTGAGAAAACTTTATTGTTCGTGATCCGAATTCTATTCTTAAACTTACGTGATCAGAATATTAGTTAAAATTAAAACTATAGAGAAACAAAAGAGTTCGAATAAAAGCACTTCTTTCATTTAGAATTTAGAATATAATAAATTTTAAGATACGTTGAAACTGTTTTAAACCAAGTATTAAAGATTGGAAACTATAAAAATTCTACAATGAATGTGGTAAAGTTAGATTTAAGTTTTAATTACTAAATTAAAAATATTTTTTCAGAATAATTTATTGCTTTAGTTTAGAATAATTTATTATTTTCTTTGTTACTTTAGGGTTATATAATCTAAGTTTTAATTAAAAGGAAAGCTTCAAAGAGTTTGAAAAAATCCTTTGTAATTCAAAATTAAGAGTTTAACATATTGTATGATTCAGTTAAAACCATTTTAACTCAGTGTAAAAAAAACTTTAAACTGGAAACTATCTTATACTAGAAATGTGTCAGCGTCTGTTCCATTGTTCTCACTTGTAAAATATTGCTTTAGAATAATCAATTAACTAATTTTAGTTATGCAGAAGAAAAAAAAAAAATTTTAATGTTATCACGACATTTTGTTTAAAATAAATGTCTTCAAATTGTATGATACGTTGTCATTTACGATATTTTACGTCTAGATGAATCTAGCAATTAAAGTTATTTTCCAAATCACTGCTGGGTAGTATATTTACAATAATCTGATTAATAAGGAATGTTGATAATAAAGTTGTTAGTATCATGAACATATTAATGAGCCTTAGTATGTGACCCAAATGTAACCCTTTGAATAATGAAACTTAATATTTTAACAAATCGAAAATTTTATGTTTCAATATTTAAATATGTTGTGTTCGTTGTATTATTTTCAAATCATTATACCATTCAAAAAGTTCACCTTCAAATTAGGAGGCACAAAGTCATTTCACCGAATATGGTGATTCTGAGCTGAAGAAAATATTTATTTATTTATTTTACGTACTATTTGGTAATATGAAGTTTTGCCTAAAACTTTAATTAAGAGTTGTGCACACATATTTCATAAAATATTCAGAAATTTACGTCGCAATTTAGAAAATATATTAATTTATCAAAAAAAAGTTGAAAGTCATTTAACTTTGTCGATGAAATGTTTCTTAAACAATTCGATGTTTTTGATCAAGAAAGAAAGTATAGAATTACTACGTCTTTCAAACTTAACTCAAGAAGTAATATTTCTGGAAAACGTATTCTTTAATTAAAAGTTACACATTACTGATTCTTTAATTATACAATTTAACGATGCGTATGGAATAGTATATACACTGAAAAAAATAAACTCAGAAATATTGAAATATGCACAGAGAAAAAAGGCGTGGTCAACACTACCAGAATGTGGTTAAAATTTACCGCATTTTCTGGCTCTATTGGAACACCAAAATGTACGATAAGTTTCACCGTAACACTTGCAACAGAAACAACAGTAGCTTCAAGTTACAATTTTCCTGATTTCTTGACACGTGAGAAGAAATCAGGAATTCCCATTTTCTATGTAACCATTTATAATATAGAGTGAGTCCCATCAAGCCCAATACTGTTTAGTAGTAGGTCTGTTGGTTAACATGTCTTGCAAACTTGGTTTTGCGTTCGAATATTCTTTCATTTCAAGAATAGGTCATACATCAGGATCTTCCATTTTGGCTAGGAATTCTCCTTCATCACTCCACTGAACTGGTTTCGATGTCGTTGAAACCGTAACTTGGCGTAAAGCAGAATTTATTAGCTAATATTTCGTCTCTATTCTGAAACAATTTTTGCAGCTTTCATTGCAGTGCTTCCTTGATAATCTAACGGAATTGCATTAGAAATAGCTTTAAGATATTCCTCATATTCCTCGTACCGTTAAATTCACCTGACTACGTGATCTCCCAAATTTCTCGTCTTAAATACGGTGATGTCTACTGAACTTGATTGCAATTTGTTGTTCTTGAAGTCTGGCTAAAAATTATTTTCTTGAAGGAAGTCTTGTTCTAGAATGAATTAGTCACTAATATCAGCTATATATGCTACAAGATAATAACTGGCATCTCCAAATATAATTTTCAGATGGATATTTCCTTGAATGTTGATTTTGCCTTCAGTCATAGTCTGCAGCGCAACGAGGAAGTCAATATTAAATTTTCGTCTAGTTTCTGAGCCAAATCTGTTCTGATGTTTCTGGCGCGGATTCCAGTATCAATCATCATACGCCTCATTGAACTTCATTGACATGTCCATGTTCAGTAACGGAAAATTTATTGTCACCATTACTCAATAAAGAAATTGAACTTATCACTTCCAACATCCTTACGTTTTGTGCAATTTTTACGTATATTCCCAGTGTAACCGCAGCTCTAACATATTGTATTTTGATATTTTTCTTACTGTCCTGCTTTCCATCGAACTGCATGATTTTCTTATTCGATTCTGTGGCTGGTACTACTCTGATAGAGAAGTCGTCTTTTCCGTGATGCTTCCTAAACTGGCACAATCCTGTGTGTAGACAAGATTGAATCCTATATGCTTCACATCTGCGAGTCTAAGAACCCTTCTTGTCTCTGGATCTCACACAGTGTCTGCGAAGTGTTGGAGGACCAAATCTTAACAATCTTGGAAATCTGATCAAATCAAATTTTGGATATCCGAAAAAGCAAAATGTGACACTCTGGGTACATCAGTGACCAGTTCTTCGAGACTTTCAACCACTCGTTGATAGCAGGACTGAAATTACAGTCGTTTCTGCTCTCTAGAGCATTTATTGTCTAATCACAGGTCAAATGAATTTGAAAGCATTTAAAATCAGGGCTTTGCTTTTCGGTGATTATTCTCAAGATGTCTGCTGCATTTCCACCCAAAGCAATTGCAAGATGAAGGACCTTAATCGTTGAATTCCCTCTGTGAGCTTCAGTCAAGAGCGAGAATTAAGCTTTGTCCAATATTTTTCATCGAAAGTGAAAATTTGGATAGATATTGGAAGCTTGAATTTTGTTCATTCATTAAGTGGCATATATTGAAGTCTATTTATCAGGTATTTTATCTTATATCCAATTTTAATTTTTAAATTTGACCGAACCTCTTTTCCTTTCGCTGCGGAAAATCACTCTTGCTTTTATTGTTTTTATCTTTTCCTGGAACTTATTTCCTTCTTTTTGACTGTCTTTCAGCTGCTACTAACTGGCGTCTAACTTGGTCTTCACCTCTTCTAGCTGAGGTCCATCTTGGCCTTTATCTCTTCTTGACTGGCTCCCATCTCTCCCCATTGCTTTAAAACTCGAAGTTTCCAGGGCAATCATTTTGTCGCCGAGTGTATCACCAAATCACAAAAAGTGCCGTCAAGTTCACAAAAATGTCGACAAATCGAATTATTCATAAGAAATAAAATAGGCATTATTTTCTGTCTAAATTACGTTAAAGTTGAGCTACTTTCTTACAAATTTTCTTATTAAACAATTTATTTAGGTTTCGTCTAAAATCACTAAAGCAAAAAAGAAGAAAATATTCACAAAATTATATTCGTTACAATGTAGTAACGGTGTACCGGAAAATTGCAGCTCTTTTTACCACGCATTTAGTAAAGAAAAAAAAGAGAATCACATATTTATCAAAATTTGCTAAAATATTTTCCCATTTAACACATTTAGCATTTTTATCACATTTAACATATTGTATCATGCATTATAAAATCGTATGTTTTACGAAAATCATAACCAAAAGTCTTCGTAAAGTTTTCTGAGGTTTTTGGTGCTCCGATTGTGCTAAAAGCATTACGGTAGTTTTGACCATACTTTTTTCTCGTGTATAGTGTTAAATTTCATGGTCTGGGGAGGCAAAATATGATCACCAAAACAGAAAATTATGTGACCGGGCAATGACTTAATAATACAAAATATTGCTTAAGATTTGAAATGCAACACGTTCCAATGCAATAAGTGTAGCATTCCTATTTCAAAAGCTGTCTCTTTGTTCTGTTTTGTTTTTTGTTGGCAAAATTTATAGCACAAATGGCGCGAAATTCTAATGTAGCGTACATTTTAGGACATCCTTCAGAACCAATACAATTTATGTCACTAAAAACAAATTTTCGTCCTCTTCAGAAAAAAAAATTTAAATTATTAGAAAAGCTAATCAATATAATTAATGATTCTTAAAGTAATGATTCGAAGTTGCATCAATACTCAAATTCTGTTGTCAACCTTATTAAAAAACCTAACGCTCCATAACATTCAATGAATAAGACAAAATTTTAAATGAGGCATATTGATTTTATCTTGTATTGGACTATCTGATTATCAGGATAATCAGGATTAAGAACTAGGATTAATATAGATTAATAATCAGGATTATAATCCTGATGATCAAGATCATTATTAATCAGGATAGTTTATTGTTAAACAAATGTAATATTTATTTCACGAATCTATTATACTCTATTCACATGAGTGTATAAAGTAACTAAATAACAGAAAAATAATATCTCCTATATAATTATCCAAAATAATTAATGAAAATATATTGTGCAAAATAAATGTTCTCATGTAGAAAATCATATTTATTTGTATACTCCTGTGGTAAAATAATCTAACAACATTGAATCCAGCTTTATTTATATTCATTTCTATTGATCACGTTTTTGAGTACTTTAATCAAATACTTTAGTATTTCAAATATTGATGTTGAGGAAGTAATGTTAAATTAACTTAATACAAAATATTTCTTCCAAGTATTAGTATGTCTGATAATTTTTATCTATTTATTAATTTATCTTTATTATTTTTTCATTTCACTTATTTATTACGTTTAATTTTTTTTTTTTTTTGAATTTTTTTTTGAAATTTGCCGTCACAGAAATACAAATTAATGAATCTTTTCTATGGTGAAACATTTACATAATAAGCATAAAGTGAATGTACATAATAAGCATAAGTGAAACATTTACAGCATTAATTCACTATTTTTAAATTAAAATATGAATATGTCTACTACTAAAATAAATTTGATTACAAAAAAATTTCTTCTAAATAACATTAATTTTGTTAAGATTCATTTACTCAACATGTTCTTAGTTATCATTTTTTTAAATAATTAAGGAACCTCATAATAATACGTTAAGATTATTGGTCATTAAAAATATTCTGATATCTCTAATATCGTACACGGTACGTGAAAAGTTAACAAATTTATTTCAAAAATTTCAATTTATTTCGCTTCAATTCGAAATGTAATAAAATATATTCAGGAATCATTGCTTCCTGACATTTTATTAAATTTTAATGTCTATCTCAAACTTCAGTATGATCATAAATTCTGAAATTTTCTTTTAAAACATTTATATAAAATTTTTATTATTTCTAATCTAGTTATTTGAATAATTAAAGACGTATTTTAAAGCAGTTTATGAGTGATATAATTAAAAGCTTTTCAACAAAAAGTTTGAAATTGATTTCGCAGAAGATTGAAATATTTATAAAAATTTAGATAATATTTATTACATCGAATATGAATATCTATTTTGATTAATATAATTAATTTAAATTGCAGTTAGTCTTATTTAGAGTTATGTATATTAATCAGAACGCAACTTGAAAAATAAGATTTTCAAGCCCTGCAAGCATATGCGCTTACAACTTTCTAATTGAATCACCTGAGATCTCCTAACAATTATTTCGAAAATAAATCTGAAATTTAGTTTTTCCCGTTTAAATTAAAATGCGTTATATTAAGGCTTACACAATTAATTCCATGACTGCGTTATTTTCGTTTCCCAAAAGAGTGAAATAAAATTTATTAATAACTTTAATCTTATAAACGAACTTAATTTATTTTGTCTTATTTTTTTTAGTTAAGTTAAACAAGTTTATTTTGACGAGAATTTAAATATCTCATGAGAATCTATTAAATATCAACAAACTTAAAATTTGAAATAATTTTTTTCTCGCATAATATTAAAAGTTTTAGAAAAAAACTTCTATCTAATTTCAAATAAAATAATATATTTTGTTATCCAGTACAAGGATATAGCTCATTAGAAGAATACTGGAGCAAAATGAAATTTATTAAAAAACTTGGAAAATTGTCATTTTTATTATCAGAAAGAATTATTATTAAGATTATTATTATTCTTATTATTTTCTTAATTATTATTATAATAATAATAATAATGAATTATTATTATTATTATTATTATTATTATTATTATTATTAAGAGAAAATAATTCTATATACATATTGATTTTAAAGATTTTAAACATACCATGATGGTAATGTTTATTATTTTTCTTGCACAATTGCAATAAAAATCAAAGAAACAAAAACTGAAAACTTAACAATATTCAAATTCTCATTTCTTTTTGCCAATCTTAAGTTTCATAAGTCTGTAATTAAATTCAGATTCATTGTTATGGAGTAAATAATATAATGAAGAAATAGTATTCAAAATTATTTTTTAAAAAAAGATTTAAAATATAATTTAAAAGTTCTCAAAGTTAGTTAGTTAACAAAGAAAAAAAAAGTATTTAAGAAAAAAAAAAGGCTTCTCAAATTTGAGCAAAAATGCGTCTGAATAGCTCCGAAGCAAATATAGTCAAATTTGAAAACCCCTTGTACTCATTATTGGAATACAGTGACATGTCTCAAAAATGACATTCAAACTTCTTTAGCTAATAAGATTTTCGAATATTCGAAAAAAAAATCTAATTAGATAAAAGTTTACTGCACTTACCTTCATTCAAAATACCAATTTCACGAATAAAGAATATCTTCAGATCGATAATCAGCAATACTTTGTCACCCATGTTTATTTACAAATGAAGACTGATTCTTAGAAGATTTTCGATTTCGACTATGTCATTATACTCAATTATGAGCACATGGGGCTTTCAAATTCGACTATATTAGTTTTGGAGGAATTTTGTCACATTTTCGCTCACTTCTGAGAATGCCGCTTTTTACAGTGTATAGAATCTTTAAATAATTCGCACATGTAATATTAACATTAGTACTGAGCTGTTAAAAGCAATTAAATCAAAAGAAAACATTGAGTTTCTTATGTGCTATGAATTTGAAAATCTTTATGCCTCAATTCTACTTAAAGAAATACATAATTATTCTTCAGGTTAAATTTGTTTGTAAGGATTTTTCTACAAAATTAATTATTTTATTAAATATGTTTTTTGTTCTTGAATTTATGATCTGGTCAATAGCTGGAATTCATGGTAATTTCTGCATGACATTTTCTAAATGTTATGTTTTATCCAAAAGACATAAATGGGCTAATTATGTACACATTAATACTAATAAACTGCTGATAAATTTTATGCAGTAATTATTTACAATACACTACTAATAAATTATTTACTACCGAATAAACCGATTAATTAATCTGATTCCCAAATAAGTGTTAAATTTTTTTTTCATATCTGAAATTCACCATTACCTACTAAGTATTCGCTAAAATGAAAATAAGATCGATAAGGTAAGATAAGGTGACAACTGCAACATTTCTTTAATCTTAAATTAACGTAATGTTTGTAAAAAATGCTTTTTGTTCTTGAATTTAAGGTCTGGTCAATAGCTGAAATTCACTGTCATTTCTGCATGACATTTTCTCTATGTTATGTTTTATCCGAAAGACATTAATGGGCTAATTATATATAATGGGCTTATTATATAAAATTATTTTCATTTAAGAAATTCATCATTAGCTACTAAGTATTCGTTCGAGTGAAAATAAGATCTATAAGGTAAGATAAGGTAACAACTGCAATATTTCTTTAAGCTTCAATTAACCTAATGTTACTTATTCATTCTTAGCCATCTAACGGATCAAGTGACTACAATCATTTAATCAATATATTAGATATAGAATCAATCAGTAATCACTTTAAAAACTATAAAACAAAGAATCAAATGGATTAAAATAATATTTCTGTAAAAATATTAACCTAATATAATTTATTCACTTTCCATATTTAAAAAATCAAATCAAAACAATCAACAACTTAGTCACTAGAATAAAAGAAGCAAGCGTGTGAACTTTAACGAAATAAAAGACATTAATGTGCTCATAACGTAGGTACAATCCTAAAGACTCTAGCTTCCACACTTTAACGGAGTAAATTGGTTAATCTGCTAATTATTCAGGTAATGTGCTTGTTAACGGTTTTCGAGTGTCAGCAGTAGCATATATAAAAAGGAAAAGTTAGCGCTTTTCATGAACTAGCTTAATCTTCCAGAAATGAACACCGCAGACGAAATTTTTTACAATTTATACAATTATTATGAATTTAAAAAATTGTAAGATATTCCTATATGCATAGATCTTGAAAAAATTCAAAATTTCAATCGTTTCTACTCATAATTATTTAATTTTGTGTGGGTTTCTGTAAATTGCTTCGCTATACTCTCTGAAATGAAGCCTATGAGGCTGTTAGCCGATATAACTCTCAATTTTTTTCCCAATTTGCATCAATTTTTAATAGTTGATGCAGTTTTTTTAGGGGGGTTCCTAATTGTAGTAGTTTAATTTAATTTAATTCAAAATTTTGCAAACTCTCAAACAAAATCCCACAGCGTGCTGTGAAATTCAATTGTAAGCATGCTGTTAATGTTTTAAGGAAATCAGATTAAAATTGAAAATGTTTACATTCAATTTTTGCTATGAATTATATGTAACTTTTGAGTAATAACTTTGAATTTTGAATAATAATTAAGGAAATCAGATAAAAATTGAAAATGTTTACATTCAATTTTTGCTATGAATTATATGTAATTTTTGAATAATAATACTATTTTTATCAAAAACTATTTAAATTAAGCCATAATTCTATCCATTAGCGCATCTATACAACAAACACTGTAACTGAGTGAAGCTTATAAGAGAATTCTCTCATCTATTCATGCTGCTTAAATTAGTTATAAGAAATATTTTTTGAAACATTTACGAGCAGTGCAAAGCAAACAAATAAAACAAAATATTTCTTATTAACAAATTACAGGAATAAAAATCAATAACGTTGATACAAAGATATTTTTTAAATTTATCAAAAATTTCAATAATATAAATGATAATGAATTTTTAAGCTAAAATTAAATTAAACATATAAACTAAATACATAATTTTGTAAAAGAAAATTATTCTCTTAATCACCGTTTCGAATACAAAATATATATCTTTTCCAAACAAAGTCATTAAACAAATTACTTCTTTACACTTATTCGTATTTAGCTATTTTCGCAAACACTACTTTCAACAACTAAAATCTTCTTAAGGAATGCAAATGCTTTTGAAAAGTGTTTCGATCGAGGATACTACTTCTTTTAAAAAGTCTTATTTTACCAGCTTAATTTCTGTACGATCTCTCTGAATTTTCCAGCTAACAATTTGAGCAGTTTTTTGCTATAATGTAATGAATAAATGTGAATTGAAGATCAAGTGCACTCGTTAAAGTTAATTAAAATGCATAAATTCAGTTTAATACAGTTTAATACAATTTAATAAGTTTAATAAGTTCACTTAACATGCAAAAATTCAATTTAATATAGTATATAAGTAAAAATAACATTTTGTTTGCATGACGCAACAGATTAAAATTAAAGTCGATTATATTTATATTGCAATAAATAACATTTTAATTTTTAATCAAATCTAGTTTATACTTATGGTATGGTAACAAAGCAACAAAAATCGATGTCTGCAAAAAATATAATTAATTGAATAAAAATAAGATTGAACATTTATCTATAATCTCGTAAATTTCAGTGAAGTAGAATGGCCAATATATCTATAAAGCCGTTAAATTTTCTCTGAAAGATGAATGCGCAATGTAAACAAAACGCCGTCAAATTTGAGTAGGAAGTAGAATGGCCAATATATCTATAAAGCCATATTTGTTTCTGAAGATGAATGGGAAGGTATATATAACATCGTTAGATTTAAGTAGGAAGTAGAATGGCCAATATATCTATACCATTAAATTTGCTTCTGAAGACGAATGGGCAGTGTATATATAACGCCGTTAGATTTGAGTAGGAAATCGAATGGCCAATATGTCCATAAAACCAAGACATATTGGCTATTCTACTACATTGCATTGCTTCTGAAGATGGGCAATGCATATATAACATCGTTAAATTTACTTGGGAAGAAAAATGGATTATACATCTATAACATTGTTAAATTTGCTTCTGAAGATTAATGGGCAAGATAAATATATAACATCGTTAAACTTACATGAGAAGTAAAAGGGATAATACATCTATAACATTATTAAATTTGCATTTGATGAACAATAGACAATACATCTATAGGGTTGTTGAAATGTGTTGGAAGAAAGAAGGACAATTCATCTACAACATTGTTAAATTTGAGTTGGACGAAGATCAGACAATACATCTATAAGGTTGTTAAAATATGTTGGAAGGAAAAAATACAATACACCTATAACATTGTTGCATTTGATTTGGATGAAGAAAAGAAAATACATCTAAAAGGTTGTTAAATTGTGTTGGAAGAAGAAGGAACAATACATCTGTAACATTGTTAAATTTGCGATGAAAGAAGAATGAGCAACGTTTGTATAACGTCCTCGTATTTGCAGCGCATTAACATTTCAAGAGAATATCTCTTTCTCATTTCTTTTTCTTATTCTGTGTTCCAATAATGAGGAAGACTCCTGATTATAGAACTAAAACTGAAATATTTGTGTTTTTATGACATTATTTCTGATCTTTTCATATTATTTAACTTTAATCACACATAGCCTAAAAACTTGCCCTTTCTCCGCTTGTATTAAAATATGTATTTCTTTTTTAATAACTTTTGGAAATTTTCTATTTAATCTTTCAACAGAAAAAAAAATATTTCTATTAAGTAATTGCTTAATCTTAATGAATTGAAGGTAATTTTGCATCTTGTTCAATATGTTGATCTTTCCTTGACGCATAAATTATGATTTTAAATTAATTCATATATCATTCAAGATATTTTTTTGACAAGACTAAAGACAGAGCTTTGAAAAGTAAAGTTTGTCTTTCAAACTCAGGGCCAATCATTTGCAGGCTATAATTAGAAGATCGATTGTAGAATGTCACAGAGGTGTACCGCTTCCATGATTCACTAATATCATAATCCTGTAAATTCGAAGACTCAATTCCTTGTGGCATTAACGTAACTAATCAGGGTACTTTTAAGATTAAACGTTTTCCATGCGAGGATATGCTTTCCAGGATAGCAAACATGAATATATCATACACACAACGCATGATAAATCTGTTTTATACCAAACTGATTTCTGGTGGTTTAGGAAATTGATTTGCCTATTTACTTCATTCACTTGTGTATTAGTTTACTTGAGTTTGTAGATGATCCATTATTATAATTTGTTTAAATACACGGAATCGTAAGTCTTGCATTCACAATGGTAACATATCTTTAAACTTATATGGGATAATACATAATATCGTGATTGTATACTGCCAGTAGGTAAGAGATCATAAATTCTTATTAACATGAATATGATTTTACATTCATTTATTTAAAATATAAAGATACAAAAGCACATATATTTTACATGTGTAGTTCACTAATCAGAAAAATAATGCCTGTGGAATAATGTGTTTCTTTTTAAATAGAAGAACTTTGTTTTAAAAATAGTAATATTTCATGTTTGAATAAACTATGTATTCCTTTAAAAACAAAGTACGTTAGATAAAATAGAAAGCCTACACTGTAAGAAAAGGTGTCAAAATAGCTCCAAAAGAAATACAGTCGATTTTGAAAACCCCATGTATTCAAAATTGAGACAAAATATTCTCATTTTTGAACAAATATGAATATACTATGTATTCATTTAAAAACAAAGTACATTGGATAAAATAGAAAGCCTACACTGTAAGAAAACGTGTCCAAATAGCTCCAAAAGAAATACAGTTGATTTTGAAAACCCAATGTATTCAAAATTTGAACAGAATATACTCATTTTTGAACAAATTTCACAGTCAATAGTGATGAAAAGGGAGAAATGTTCAACGACTGCCTACGGGATTTGAACCAAGGATTCTCCAGAAACTATAGTTGTACTACACCTCAATTCAGAAAGATTTGGGAAGCTTTATATTGCGCAAGACGCAAGGAAACATCATAACATACTAATTTTTAATTTCAATAGTACAAAGGGTTGCAATTTGGAAAATATGGTCGCAATAGTTTAGTTAATAGATAGACAATTTTAGTTTTCATTTTTGCTTTTTTTTTGTTATATCTTAAAAATGACTAAGTGAATAGAATACTAGATATATTTTTGGTCCAAAGAAGAAGTTGGTAAATTTACCGTCAGCTCAAGAAGTTGAATGTTGATTGGTGTATTTCCAATAATTCATATTTTATTCCAACAGCAATTATTTAACAAAGATCGCAAATTGCTTAATAAAGAATAAAATTATAACAAATAAAAATGATTCCCTTTTTGAAATTTTTGTGGAGATCCAAAGTAAAGATTAATCTCAATTTTTAATATAAGTATACGTTATGAAATTATAAATTTGGAAAATGGCCCGTATAGTGTGGCGGCAGGGCTAAGCCCCAAAGGACTCCACCAAGAGAAGGCTCCATCCACCAAGAAATCAAAAATACGATTATCATGTGTACGTTAGCATAGTTTTCGCCAAGAAAAGTTAAGGAATCCCTATATTGGCTATTAACTGATTAAATTTAATGACAAGGCCTTATGCATTCAAATGTGTTAAGGGGAAAAGAAAGCGTGGGAAACAATAGAGTATTTTAATGAAATCAAACCATCATCAACCAGATAACTGGTTTCGAATTTTATGCCAATGTGTTAGGCAGTTGTCGAGGGAATTTCTAAACATAGATCTTATTCTGCACTCAATTTAAGGTATTGGTATTGAAAGATTGCGGATTATGTTAAGGATTTTATTTATTTAAAAAGGATCAAATAAGAAAATAATTTGGTTCTTAAATGTTGGGAAATATGTTATCCATATTTCAGCATGAATAAATATGTCATGGTATGCCATTGCAGAGGCCACTATATAAAGTTTCCTAAATCTAGATAGAAGAGTACAACTCTGGTGGTTAGAGCATCCTACTACGATTCCGGAGGTCTTTGGTTTGAACCTGCTGGTAACCAACAAACATTCCTCTCACACATTTCTCCCACCACATCAATTTTGAGAATATGCATTTTGCTCAAAACTGGGGAGGTGTTATTTCAATTGTAAAAACATGAAGCTAATTTTTAACAATCATGCTTCATTTTGAGAATATGCATTTTGCTTAAAACTGGGTGGGTGTTATTTCAATTTTGAAAGAGTGTAGCTATTTTGTAACAATCATGATCCTTTTTGAGAAACCATTTTTTACAAACTAAAAATATTCAAACATTTCGATAAATCTGTTATTGTTAAAAAAAAACTAAGTATTCAATAGTTTTAATTTAATGTTTTCTTTTAATGTAATGCAATGTTAGAATATCTTCTTCTCAGAAAAGAAAACATAGAATTTTTAAGCTTCAAAACTTAGAAACAGATGCAAAAACAGATCTATATATCTTTAATCTCTTTTTTAAAAAAATTTCGATTATTGCTTTTTAAATCATAGCTCATAAACTTATAGATAATTTTTCCATGATATTTCAGAGAAATTCATTTGCGATTTGGCATTATGTTATTTAGGTTAATCTTAACAAGAGAATAAACTATTCGCAAATCAAAAATGGAAGTTATAATGCTCAGAGTAAAGAAAAATCGAAAATTAAAATTTATTTAGTCTTTATTCAAATAAAACACATTAAAATGTAAAAAGGGGTTTTGTGCTTTTATGAGTTTTTATTTTATAAGCTTTTATTTTCGGGCATTTTACTTGTCAAAAACGTTTAAAAAATGAAATTGTTTAAAATTATCTTATATCAAAGGGATAACATTTTGAGCAAAAATCCCATATATATATATATATATATATATATATATATATATATATATATATATATATATATATATATATATATATATATATATATATATATATATATATATATATATATGTATTATATCGATTTTTTCCAAACTAAACATTAAAAGTACTTCAAAAATAATAATATTAAAAATAGTATTAAAAATAGTAAATAATAATGTTAAGTCTTTTAGCTACATAAAAGATTTTTTTTCTTAGGCTGTAACTGTATATTGGTTTTTAAAATAAACCAAAGTCTCATGCATGCAATGGTTTAATTTTTACTAGCTCAGTTTAAAATTACTAAATTCATACGCATTTCTTACTCTCCCAGAAGTCATTACGTGGCTTTTGATTCAGTCTTTCTTCCTTATAAATATCGTAAATAATTGATATCACTTCATGAATAAAGATTGAGAAAACTTTTTTTGTAATGGGGCAATATTTGCTTAAAAGAGTCTATTTTTAAATAAAAATTAATAATTATTATAAAATATCTTTCCAAATAAAAGTAATAAACTTTAGATTTGAGGTGACTTCAATTAGATAAATGCTACGCAAAAGTGATTTTTAAAAATTATTGCCACTGGAAACGGTAAACTAATACTCGTATATATTTGAAATATCAAAAGTTGAGCATTTGAAACAAATTAAATGTCAGAAATGTTTATAAAAGCAACTGTTTCAAAAATATATGCCTTTTCGGGCTTGAAAGGTTAAAGCGTAGAAAACCTTGCACATTCATTCCCAAATTAAAGAGATTTTGAAATTCTTCAATGCATCAATTAGAAACATAAAGGTGAAAATATTCACATTTCAAAAAGTATACGAGATCAGTTACTTCTTTAAAATTAAACTGAAATAAATAAGTTCCTGCTCTTTAAATGTTGATTAACTATCTCTTTTGTTGTAATTTATTTAATGCTTGAAAACCATGTTGTGACTTTATGTTCGGTTTCATGTTGTGACATGATGTTCGGTTTTAGATTTTACTGATCCTAATTAGCAGTAGTAAATTTTTAAATATTATTAAATTTACGTTTACATCTCGTAAGGAGGATAAGAATTTACTTCCTCTTATATACATAGTATTTCGCTTTTTGAATGATTTAATGAGTAACGGGTAATTTTATCCTGGAAATTGAAGCGAAAAAAAGAACAGTTAAGAAAATTCATTGTCGTTGAAATAAATAAATAAAACAAAGATTCAGGAATTTGCTCATATTTTAAGTGGAAGAAGCTAAGCAAATACGAGGGTAATATCCAAATCATAAAATATTTGAAAGAAAATGTTACGATATGTATTCGGAATGTTGTTATTGTTTGAATTCGAAATATTATAAGAAAGTGGTTCTTTATTTTAACGTCACTTTTGGCAATAGAAGTTTTTCTGAAGGGATAGGATATTAAATTCAAGAAATTAGACAGGATGTTTAAATGTGAAGAAATGGACCCCTTGTCTTCCCATTACGAAATTAAAAAGTGTAGTAGTTACTTAAGACACAATGAACATTTCGCCAAGATGAGAAAGAAATCCATGATTAGGCTATCAATAACTATTGACAATCACCATGTTCTCCTTTTTTAGCATTAGGCCTTCAAAATGTATTGGTGATTTAGAGTTATAGGGAGTAATAGCGACTAATTTATATAGACAAACAATGCAGCAAACATTCTATCCTCGATTTTCAACTCGTGAATTTTGACAGTTGACAAGATTGACCAATTTGTTAAAACACGCGTAGAAATTAATCTATAACTAGAATCAATTGCTCTCAAATGATAAGGTTACTTTGTAAACATATTAGCAATTATATTTATTGAGAACAGAATGAAAGGAAATATTAATATGATTTTTGAATTGCAGGAAACGTGTTATAATTATTTTACATGATATCTTTTAAAGTCATACTTTCGAAATTTTCTCATCAAGATGCAAAAGATAAAAAAACATTTAATGGTATTTTTTTTAATTTTTAATTATTTATTTATTTATTTATTTATTTATTTATTTATTTATTTATTTATTTTATTTTATTTATTTACTTATTTATTTATTTTATTTTATTTATTTATTTATTTATTTATTATTATTTATTTTTGAAATTACGTAAAGTAAGTGTTCATATAATTTTAAAATATTTTAAATACACATTTCAAGTTAATAAAAGATAAATCTGATATCGATTAAAGTTAATAATAGATAAAGCTGATTTTTACACTATGTCCAGATTTTGCAAAGCAGGTTTACATTTTATCAGTTTTGCATTCCAGTTTTGTATTTATTTTTAAAACGCTACTGATTTTTGCGTCGTTTCAAAGTGCAATAAAATCAGTTCTATGACAAAATTATAATTTTTTCGTGATATTAAATTATTTTGTAATTGTTTCAAGTCAAAGAAATACTTTTGTTTTCTTCAACATTATTCCAATAAACTTAGAATATATTATTGTTTTATATCTGAATTAAAAGCAAATAAACCTTTTACTTGAAACAAATCATTTTGCTCCGTCATTATCATTGATTCTACTCCTCAGAAGTAGGCAAAACTACAAGCTAAATATACCTTGAAAAAATATATTCTATCATTTTTTTATTAGTTAAATTCAAATTCATTGAATTCATCCTTGTAATTGGTCAAACAGGCAAGAGTGACCAGTGCTTTCTCCTGAATTTGCTTTCACTGTTCGTGTGAAAGAAAATTCAGGGGAATATCGTCTCACTGTATCCATAAAATGAAGTAGCGCACGAGCTCTTAGAGCTTGTGCGCTACTTCATTTTATGGATAACAAAGGACATGTGTCTACACAGATATCATCTGTTTCGACCCAGATCTTTTTCTTTTTGCAAAAAGTACGCAAAGAATATTTTTTTAACGTAGAATCATCCTCCATTCTAAATAAATAAGCCATTCAGATCATACAGTTCATTCAGTTAGTTTTTATGTATTTTATAATATATCTGATTATCAGCAGATTTGAAGGATCTCTAACTTACATCTTGATATTTTATAACTTACATCTTGATATTTTCCGATTGATATTTTATAAAGCTAAAAATTTTGCATTTCTCGATAGTGGTGAGCATTTAAAAACTTTCTGAGATTCTTTGGGCCATTTAAGGATTATTTGTTGGTATTTTATCATCAATTTTAAAATAATTCATTTTTGTGATCTGTCTTATTCATTGTAGGTTCCAAACATTAAATAGCATTTTTCTGTGTTAATAAAAATTTTTGCATCATAAACTGTCACACTATATCAAAAATCTTCAGATTTGAAATAAATTTTAAGGATTGATAACATTTCAAAAATGATATAGAATTCGAAAAAAATTATAATCGTTTTATTATAAATATGATTGCTTTTTATGCCCAACCATCAAACTAAACTTTTATTTTCCAAACTTACGGAACTTATTTAATGAAGTTTTAAAAAAATTGCTGGTATTCCATTTAAATCAATAATGCAGGTAACTATATACTAACTAGCTCATGTTTCAATGTAATTTAACTTTAAAGACTATAAATTGAAACGTAAAATAAAATTTTCCGTCGACGAAATATGTTGGGATTAGCCTCAAAATAGTTCAGTTTTCCATCATGTAAACTTCCAAGTATTTGATAAGCTTTATTTAAACTATAGCCAGATTTAAAAAAATGGAATACACAATTGTTCGTCTAACATTCCAGAATACTCTGCAGTTGCACTGCCGATTATATGATAACAAGAGAAATAGAAGAATTTATTTTACGAAGTTATTTCAAAAAGCCGTTTTCTGCAAGAAAGAGTTCTTTAATGGTCTTCAAATTTACAAACAAAATTCTTCTTTACATCATATGAAAAACTGCATAAAACGTATATTATCTTTATGCACTTTCCATTTAATATGTCAATTTTAATCAAATTTGCGACAAAAAAATATAAAATAATAATAAATAAAAAATATATATGCATAAAGTATTTTTTTAATAATAAAACTTTTGTAAAGCTACAGTAGTCAGACTTTCCTAATAAAGCTTTTAAACCATGTTTAACAATAATACCATAAATATTTGCTACTAGCTTAATTTCTTTGCCAAATTAAATAATATTATTACGTAAATTAATTCTTAGAGAGCTTAATTACATGCATGGAGAAATAATTCTGCTGAAATTACTGTACTGTATGAGAATGACATTGATGGTAAAAAAAAACATAATTATGGTAAGCAAACCAAAATGGTATTAATTTGATTATTTTTTCCTTCATATGGTAACGGTTTACCGGAAATTCTGGATTTCCAAACTATAGTTCTTATTCAAATACTTAGTAAAAAATACAAAACTGAAAAGTAAATTCAGCCGAATAAATTGTTTTTATGCCATGATTTAAGGAATCATCATAAGATTACTAAATTTTTAGCACATATTGTATTACAAAATGTTTAATTTTAAACAAAATCATTACGAAACCAATTCGGTAAAAATTATCGACTTTTCCAGTTTTCCTGCAAGGACTTGATAAGCTTTATTTAAACTTTAGTCAGATTTAGAAAAATGAAATATACTAGAATACTCGGAAGGTGCGCTGCCAATTATATGATAACAAGAGAATTATTAGAATTTATTTCGTGGCTTTATTTCATAAAAGTCGTTTTCTACATGAAAGAATTATTTAATGCAGGCAAAATTCCTCTTTACATCATATGAAAAAGTGCATAAAATTTATATTATCTTTATGTACTTTCCTTTTAATACGTTAATTTTATTATTATATTTTGAATGTAGAACTAGATAATAAAATAAAGAATATTTTGTTAAATATAATTTATGAATTAGGACATTTTGTTATTCTGTTTACTATACCGTAATTTAAGTAAGTAAACTTTTTAGCAAAATTTTGTCTGTAATATAGTTCTGAGTACGAAACTTATCTACTAATATTTCCAAATACAAAATAAAAGACAAAGAAATATTTTCCAAAATTATGTCAAAAATAATCGATGCGATTTTTGCCCATTTATGATATTTTCACAAAGTAAAAAATCCAATAATATTACAGAAATTCTCTAGTACACTGTAAGAAACTTCGGATAAAATTACGGTAAGTACCAGAACTCAGGATGCCGATACTTATGATTCTACTTGAATAAAATATGCATCTATGTAGCTGGCTTAAAGTGTTTAACAAGAGAAATGAATGTATCTTTTAAATGTTTGACATGCAATTTTCTTCCGTAATATCAAATATCGTTAAATAACGAAATCCTCCATATTTTACACTTTTTTTTGCATTGTTGTTGTTAAAAAATTTATTTAAAAAACTTATTTTTTGTCCCGTGTCAAATACAGAGGACTCTGTTTTCAAGATATAATATCTATGCATTTATGTAGTTTTTGATTAAACTAAAAGACTTAATACGCGAACCGTCTTTGAGATCAATAAAATAATATATTGCTTCAAACTAAATGTAGTGGAATTTAGACTCGTTAAATTTGATTAAACCAGATACCAATTTCAAACTTTAACAGCAAAAATTACCTAAATATCTGATATTTTCATATGGCTAAAAAGCTCATTGATTAAATTCTGCTATAGTTTAGGTTGAACTGCTCTACACTAAGTGTTTTTTGAGCCAATCCCAAAACGTGAGATTCAAGATAACGATATAAACTATTTTCCTTTATTAGATGATAGCTTGTTCAGAATCATAATAATTCCATTCTTTCCATTTGCAGTTTCGGCTATCATTTACAATGAAAAAAAAAAGCCTATAATAATACCAAAAACGATCTGTGCTCATTGTGGAACTATTTTTACCGTATACTATTGTAATGATTCTTTTGTTGTCAAGAACCAAGCCATTACATATGTTCGATAAAGAAGAATACAAAATAACAAACAATAAAACAGATCAAGAAATTGTTTGAAGATAAAAACTAACATATGAGGTTAATAATAAAGTGGAGAATTTCATTATTTGCAGTACTCTTAAAATATCAAACACAACCACAACTATCAATTAGATAATCTAACAAAATTTTTGGAATGTAATGAATGATAGAAAGTAACATAAAATAGTAAAACTAATAGAATAAAGCGAGCAGTAAACAGAAAATGGTTAACTTCGGATGTGTATTTTATTGTATGTTAAAAAATTTAGAAATATCTATTTGAAGCAAAAATTTCTTTAGTAGTTATAATAGACTCTATTTTTTATACACTCATTTTCAAATTCTGAAAGTTGACCAATACTAAATATTATCAATATTTTTTACTAAAAAAAAGTATTTGCCTTGCCTAAAGTTATATTGTTAAAATTTATTGATAAAATATAAACAAGTTGAATTTTTTCCAGCAAATAATTTAAATCATTAAGTCAATCATAAATAGTTTGGCCCTAAAATTTGAACAAAAATAACTGTTCTAAAAGACTTCAAACAGGATTATTTCTTGTAACAAGATTAATTCTTGTTTTTAATAGAATATTTCATAATTCGTGAAAGGTAGTTAAAAAGGGATGCAAAAAGAAACAAAACCGATTTTATGTAGTAATCTGAAAAATTAAAGGAATTTTAATGTTGTCTAATTGGGAACTATTAAATGGTTGATAAATAACAAAACAGATTTAATATCAGTGTAAACCTATTTCCTTCCTTGATTTAAAGAAAGTGTTGAGGTGTAAAGCAGTTTAATATCTGCATTAAAACTAAACAATTTCGCATCGTTGCAGACACAGTTAAATGTAACTATAATAAACAGAGCATAAAAAGAACTATTTAACTTCATTTGTATGAACGTAATTGCCCGTAAACTTACAAAATAATAGCGGATCTACTAGAAAATTGCAAATTAAATAAACTTCTATTAGATATTTAGAACAGAATGGTTAATATTGTTATAGTAAAATTAAAATCTTTTACAATTAAGTTCAAAATTTTAGTTTAAGACCAAATAAACTAAATGCTTAAGCAAGCATTAATAGATTACACAATATAAGATAAGAACTATAGATCCCTCTATAAAGATGAAAAACAATGTGGCTTAACAAGTTCTACAAAGTTTTTTCATAATTATTCATTAATAAAGAACTTCAAAAAATTAAAGATAGATTACAGTAGATTGTGCTTAGATCAAATCTTGGTTAGCGACAAAATTTTTTATTTTACGAAGAAAAAAAATATTTGCGGAAAAGTAATTTTTGCTAAGGCAATGGGAATTTTTCTTACAGAAGGGAACTTTCCGTATAAACTAACGGCCAACTCTTCCGAGCTTTACAGAAATGTCTTAGAATGTTATTTTGAATATCTAATAATATATCTGAGGTAGATTAAACAATGATTAAAATAGAGTTAGAATATTTATTTATTTGTGTCATAATTCAATAATCAAATGTTCACAATAGCCGTAAACCAGTGCAATTCGTTAACATAGGATGTGCAATGGTTGGTAAAATATCATTCTCAAACAATAGAGGAATGAGTTTCTTTTATTTATTATTTATTTAACATGGAGTTGTAATAGAATATATTTTTAATCTATTTTATCAAATATATTTCTTAAAATCTGAGTTATCTCTTAAGTTTTTAAATTTCTAATGGATTGTGATTTCTATACATTATAGTTTTATTTCGTGAAACTTTCTTAGAAAATGTTTTTTGAAATATGAGATATTTTGCTATTATATTTAACGAAGTCTTATGATCCAAAAGCACACAGTTTTAACTATGATAAGGGAGCATTCAAGTAAGAAAAGTCACACGACAAATAATATTTTTAGATAAATATAAATATGCAGTTTAAATTGGAAAAAATCTAAATAAAACGTTTTAGATATTTTGTTTCGATTTGTAACAATGCTGGAATTATGGAATTCAAAAATTTATTTGCAATGATTATGCAACTTCGCAAAAAGGCGAATTGAGAAATGTGAGTTATTGAATCTAGAAATCGTAGTTTTTTTTTTAAATTATGACAAATTTTTCTAGTATTTTTGTCAGATTACAGTCTCTAGATTTTAATATTACTCTGTGTTTCAGAATTTATACTAAACTCAATTTTAAAAGTTTAGAGGAATATTATTATATCTATATATTTTCTAAAAATTCCCAAAATAATGCTTAGCTTTCTCACATTTCAAGGGTGGTTTGACGACTTACAATTTGGTAAGCTTTTATTTTAACGTATTTTTCTTCGCCTTTGTATTTGCAGCCCCAGAAACTCCATAAAGTCGATTCCTTATATAGTCTAAAGCCAAAGCATTCCATTTCTGATTTTTTTTCAAACATGTCACGGATAAGTGCTTTGCTTCTCACATAGTTCATGAAGTTCATAGAACACCTCTCTCATCTTTAATTCATAATATAAACAGGTGTAGGAATTTTCTGCTAGATAAAATAATCTTTACGAAAGTTCAGTAGCCATCCACTTTCTCTTATGTCATATGTTGCTTAGTTACT
The DNA here is from genome assembly GCF_982258835.1 of Parasteatoda tepidariorum. NCBI lineage: Eukaryota > Metazoa > Arthropoda > Arachnida > Araneae > Theridiidae > Parasteatoda > Parasteatoda tepidariorum. Next base: position 41,104,832 of record NC_141755.1, read on the forward strand.
TTTTCGTTGAGAAATGGAGTAATTCCAAAAACTTTATTTTGCTAATAACGATTTTAAGTTTAAGGAATATTTTTCGACCTTTCCACAATAACAGAAATTGCATATGGTAATACGTACAGTGTAAAAAAGAGCATTTGGCGAAATTTTTCAAATAGAGCAATTCCAAAATAAGCAATAGAGCTTAGCAAGAGAAATAGAGCAATTCCAAAAGTTTTATTTTGCTAATAAAGATTTTAAGTTTAAGGAATATTTTTCTACCTTTCCACAATAACAGAAATTGCGCATGGTAATACGTACAGTGTAAAAAAGTGCATTTGGCAAAAATGCATCAAACTAGTTCCGAAAACAATATAGTCAAAATATAGTAATTCCAACCATTCATTATTGAATACAATGATATGCTAAAAATTTAAACAGCCTATATTTTGGAGTAAAATACATAGTCTGAAAAAAGATGTGGAGGAAAAGGTGAAACAGAAAGAAGTTCGTTGGGTTCCAGCAGGATTCCAACCAAGTACCTCCGGATCTGTAGTAGGATGCTGGAACTACCATAGTTGTACACTGCAATCCAGGGAAAGTTACTAAGCTTTAAATAGTGGTCACCAGTGACTTATTATGACATACATTCCCTTCAATTAAAAGTTTTTAAGATAAAATGAAATGAGTAAAAAGCGAAAATAAAATTAGCGATCTACTGACTAAGCTATACAACCATATGTTCCACATTACAGCTCTTTCTACCATTGAAATTGGAAAACAGTAAGTCATGATGTGTTTTTGTGACGGTGACTATATAAAGCTTCCTAACTCGGTTTTACAGCAAACGCGGAGGTCCATGGTTCGAATCCTGCTGTCAGCTAACAAACTTCTCTCGCACTCATTTCTCCCCCGACCCCATATCAATTTTGAGCATGTCACCACTTTGTCACTACTAATGAATACAAGTTGATTTGAGGCATTAAAAATTTTATATATTTGTAACAGAGAAGATTTGAAACCTGATAATTAGAAACCTGTCTTATGTTCCTCCGCAATCAAGGAATTTTTAATGTTTTATCCCGTTTTTTACATTAGCAATTTGTCATATTTCGATAGAGTTTTTTTTTTCCATCTTAGTTTGAATATTAATCTGAGACTTCGAATGATTGTAGTATTTTTATTTCGATTCTGAAAAGAATTCTAAGAATATGAACTAAAATTATTCAGCACTATTAAATTGTTCTTAAATGAAATGCATTGTTTTTTAATGAAATTTAAATATTCATTTATGCAAAATAATTTGTATTAAAGTAAGATCTTATCAGTGGCATTTCTTTTGAGCTTTCATTAAAATTTGAGTTTGTATAATTAACTTTAATTTCTCGTTTAGGACCCTTTAAATTTTTTTCCACCTAAATTTATGAAGAAAAAAAAATCAAAGACATTAATAGATTTGTTTATCTTAAACAGATAATCGAAATTTGGTTTCATGAACATTCAATTACCATACATTAACGAAAGAAATGTTGTTTTTGTTAAGATTATACAATTACAATTATTTAGGAACTATAAATGAAAAAAATTTAAATATTATTGTCTTTACAAACATTATGAATGGGATTTAGAATTCACCAGTTAAAATGGATTAAAACATAATTCCAATGAGGAAATATTTATTTACACAAGCCTTATAAACCATTACAATAGTGCATGAAAGAAAAAATCTGTATCACTTTATTTAATTTCCATTTGTTTCAAACGAAACATGTGTGTTTACTCGGTAAATACTGTAACACAATCTAATTAAATTTTATTGACATAAATGCGTGCATTTCAAAGCTAATAAGAAATAGATTCTTGATAAATTAAAAAAGATAGGACGTATTATCATCAGTCTTATATATATTTTTCTCTAATTCAATTCCTTATTACCATATAGTAAACTGCTACGTTATTTGGTATGGTTGACTATTTATTTCATATTTATGTTACAAACCATTCATATTACAAATAAGTTTAAATATTTTTTATCTTTTTTATACTGAAATAAATTTAGCAAAAAAAGCGGTTACTGTTTAATGACTTTGAGTTGTTGTTATGTTGTTTTTAAGTATTAATTTTCCGAAAATAGCTCAAAACGGCACAACGAATGCCCACTGTAGACAATTGAACATAATCACATTTAAGAACAGAGAAATAGTTCTGGTAAAATTACGGTACTGTATGGGAATGATATTACTGGTAAAAAACCATAATTCTGGTAATAAAACCAAAATGGTATTCATTTGATATATTTTTCGTTTATATGGTAAAGGTTCACCGAAAAATCTGCTTTTCAAAATTTTAGTTCTTATTACCATACATTTAGTAAAAAGTACAAAACTGAAAAGTAGATTCAACTGAATAAATTGTTTTCATGCCATGATCTAAGGAATCATCATAAAATGACCAAATTTTATCACATATTATAATACTATATTTTATGGTTAATTTAAGCAAAATCATTACCAAAGTGATTCTGTAAAAATTATCGATGTTTTTGCTGTTCCCATCAAGCCAGAAATACGGTAAACTTGACCATATTACGGTAGTTTAGACCCTACTCTTTTTTCTCAGTGGCATAATATATTTAAACGTAATTCAATTTATCACTTTCATATGTTTGCAACAAACGTAGACAATAGTATGGTTCAATATACTGATATTACTGTTTATTGCTTTCTTCGTATTTTCTACCAGCTTTGATTCAACTGACTAAAAGACTTTTAATTTCTAATTACACCACTTAATTGTAGATAAATATCTCTAAAAAACCAAAGACTTTTCGTTACTACTTACTATGAAGACCTTTTAACCACCAGCACAAAGAAGTTGAAATTAAATTAGAAAATATGCTCCTCGTTAGAATTATAATGAACTAAATTTAATTTGCATGCATCATATTTAATGACGATCTTCTGTCGTTGAGAGTACAGGAGTTCCATTCCAGTTGAGACAAATGTGAAGAGAATTATTGTTTCCATATCATTCAGCTCATATTTGAGTTAATTCCGTTAACTGGTCTTGGTTGGATACTTAGCACAGAAATTCCTTTTCTTCTACATTGTATTCAACATTTAAATTAAACAGTGATTTTTGTTTAAGGTATAAATCAGCGGTTGAATCACTAATGAATGATAACGGATAATAAAATAAAATAAAATACTCGTGTTATAAACATCTCATGCGTGACATTTTTAGTCAAGGAAGTTACAAAACAATATACACCCCCAATTACGTTTAGTTTATCAGTCTGATTTTACTGCAATAAATTACAAGATTTAATATTCAATCAGCCTCTTTTTAATAAACTTAATAATTTAAAACAATTATCTTCAGAAAATTGATTCAAGTGATGCTAAATACTATGAGATTTTTTAAAATTTCAATAAGATGTTAAATTGAAGCACACTTGCGTCAAAAATAAAATATTATTTTCTCTAATCACCTTGCTGTAATTGTACTGTTAGAAATTTCTCGGAAAAAATGGTTAAAGGGCAATTTATTTCATTGCTATTTTAACCTCTTGAAAAAAAACAGTCAAACAATCATAAATAAAATGGCATTCAAACTGTTAAATGCGATAAAACCCGTTTATTAACTGCTTTCACCTAATAAGGTTAAGCAACCCGAACTTTATCACACCAACCAGACCCACGTAATGAGGCTATTTCGTTCCTTGTAGCTGAGTACAACCGAAAGGGCTAATCTGTCAACCTCATGGCCGACAGAAGAAGCGTTTGAGTTCCAACGTTGACCCCACAATACTTCCTCTATTCTCTTCTACACATGAAAAGTTTCTAGTGCCTTGTATTCCCCAATTTGTGACCCTGAACTTTTGAATACGATACTCTCATTCACACATAGATGGCAGCACCAGGATATTCCGTAACACAAAAATTTAGAAACCATACTAAATATAAATGGTTAAAAAAATAATATAATTTTGTATTCAAGGTTTCTTAACCATACTAAATGTAAATACTTTCAAAACGGTTAATGTAAAAAAATGTTCTTTACCGTAAACTTTACGGTTAATTAGAAGGACATAATGCTACCGGTTATTTAATCGTAATTTTGGAATGAAAATTCTAACAGTGTAGCGTGGACAAGATTATAGTTTCCTATACTTCAAAATTTCTACCACTGCATATTTCAACATTAAACGTTAACTATTGATTATTATGAAGCCAAGATCGCCAACGCGAAGGAAAAACGCCAGATTCTGGTTTACGCAGATCACAGTCCGCCGATATTAAGCATGAGTGTGTCAGTTACTTCAATATCCTGATCATTAGCAATAAAAATACTTATCGAATAAGATAACATCATAATCTTTATTCATAACTGTAATTATCGAAACATAACATTTCATAAGGATAACATTGCGAGTATTATGCATAACGATAATCATTGAATGCGATATAATTGTGAGTGTTGATGAGATTGCTTGAGATATTGACTAGTAAAAAAAGTAATATAAATATCAAAATCGATATTTATGACAACAAATCGTGATAGTAAAATTCATTTTATCGGCTTTCAAAAAAAAAAATTTCACCGACTCACGTGTCTCCAAATAAATATTTCTTTCGTATTGGTTTTGAATTTTTAACAATTAAAAGATCAGAAAATAACTGTCTAATAACAGTATAATCAATAGATTTTTTGAATGATCTGTCGAAGAATTGAATCCTTCTTCTTACTTATTTATTTTATTCTTTCCTTGAGACTTTAAAATTGCTGGTGACAACAGAAATAAATTTTACTTACAAGTCCCTTGTGAAGTCCAATAGGTTGGCAATTTAAAAATATTTTTCGGTATATTATTATTATAATAATAACGTCTTAAAATAATGCATATTCTGTAGAATAAATATTTTCTTCATGTTAAACTTGATATATAAATCAGAAATGAATGAGTTGTGCGGAACTAACGTCTAAAAATATAATTTAAAAAAGAAATGTTGTTTAAAATCGTTTTCGATACATAAAAAATAAATAGTAATTTTTCGGATAAATCTTTCATTAATTAATTGTACTATTAAATTACATAACGTAATTTTATAATTGATTCTTCTAAAATAAGTCACTTTGATATTTTACATCCATTTTTCATCTATTTCATTTAACGATTCTTTTTCTTCCATTTTTTCATCACAAAAATTTCAAAAAATGTCTTCAGAAATCATAATTTTAACTATTCTGTCTTTTTACAAGTATAAGAGAAGTAGATTGTAAGTAAATAAATTGCAAAATAATGTTCCAAAAGTTCCTGTCTACATTCGTTTAGAGAGCAAACTAATTAATTCTGATATTTTTATTCATAGTTTCACTGTCAAAGATTAATGATATTCCATAATTTTTATGAAACAAAATTTATTTTCACTTGTTAGTATTAAAAAAATGTATTGCTAGACGTCTTTGGAAGGTTTTGGATAAAGCAAAATCAGCTTTCATCAAAACACTATTAAACGCAAAATACGAATTTATTTCTGACAAATTGTGGTTGTGATACCTTATTGCGCGTTTTAAATACCGTTTCACAGTTACCTCCTTTTTTATATTACTTCATATTCCCCATGTTGTTCCCATTTAATTTTACCTAATTTGCAAATGAAAATAAAATACATTTTGTCTGAAACACCATTATTATTTTCTTGCGTCAGTTCTGACTGAAATCTAGTCAAAAATTTTATCATAACATTAATTCTTATCCTAACATTAATTCGAATGATATAACTTTGGTAAATAATATCACTACAATTCAAAATCATATTGGTAGATATTTATGTGAGATTACTTTTGACAATGAAATTGTATTTATTGAGTTAATGTTTATTAAATACAGTTGTATTGTGCACTTTTCATAGAATATGTTTAATAAAATTATATGAGCCCTACTCTATATATTATTCAAGTAAACAGAATGCTTAAAGATTTGAGCGAGAGTATTGATATAATATCAGATCGCTCGTAATGAGTAAAGTGGATGTTGGTTTACGCTTAAAATATTTACATAATTCATTTTAAATGCATTCATTTCAGCACTTTGCATATTAAAAGAGCCTTTTACCTTAAAGTTTCCTAAAGATAATTTTGATTAATTAAGTTTCTCACATTTTCCCATAGGTCTGAAAACGTGTACAAGTGTAAAGTACGTGATTCAAGTGATTAAACTGAAAACTTTTTCTTTTGTTTTAAATTTTCCTTGTGGGAAAGATGCATAACTCGACCTTGTTACTGTTGTAATTGTGTGTTAGCAGTTTTCAGATAGAATGTTATAACATTGAACCGTAATCGAGAGATTTTGCGTAACGTTTGTCTTAAATTAACCGTGACGCTAACCTTATTTTCGACCTTGTACCCAACTGGAATTCGTAGGGAAATTTTCAAGCATGCGCTGTGATGTTCAGATAACATTAGCGATAAAGTTTGGGGAAACCTTGAACTTCGCAAAGTCTCTCTAATACCGTGCAAAATTACCGTAACGTTAATATTGTGTTGAAATGAGGACTATTTGTGTTTAATTGGTACCCCATTATGTTGTGCCATATTTCTTTATCTCATTTATGTCGTATAATAACATGTAGTAAGACGCTGGGTGGCGCAGTTGGTTTGTCGTCGGCCTTTTGATCCCTAGTCTGCGGGTTTGATCCCCGGCCCAGACACCGGATTGTCGGGATTCAGAAAATCCTCAGCAGCCATGTCGTATGATTATGCGGCATGTAAAAGATCCCTAGAGTGCCTTATTGGCTCTTGGCATTTCCGGCAAAATTAAATTCCTTGTGCACTTTAACATCCAAATAAGAGTCTCGGTGCTGCCATCTAGTGTGGCAGAAACTAGACGTACAAATTAACATGGCCAACGGTATCTCACCCATTGTGGTGGTCCTGAAAGAGTGGATACCGCTTCTAGAGAAAGCACTAGGTCTGCTCATGTGTGCGCACTTGTGCATCTCATTGGAAATAAATAATATGTAGTAGTAGGATTTTAAAGAATTATTTTTACGGTAATATAGTTCAGTAACAGTCATACAGTAAAACCACCAGGAAAGATTACCTTTGTGTAGCGATCTCCTCTATTTATGACCAATTTTGTGAGGCACGGAATTTTTTTCGTTGGCCTTATATTGAAGAGAACTTTTAGAAAAGACCACCAAAATTTCTCCCAGCGGCCGGGGAAACCTCCCCACCAATTGCAGAAAAGGTTAAATAAGGAAAGAGGAAAAAATATCTAAATTTAAAATATTAACAAAGCAAATAAGTAGATTCAAGTGTATTCAAAATATTTGCGAATTGCTCTTATTTAGAAATCTCTTTTTGAGAATTGCTGAAAAATATTGACAATCTGACGTTACAATCAGAAGGCACTTAAGACGATGCTATCAATGATTTGATTCTATAGTTAAAAGTTGAATTCGAAAAAAAAGTTGTTTTAGAAAAACTAATCATCTTAAACAAACAAACTTCTGATTTTTTTATCGTAAACTAATTTTTGTATTACAAAATTTAATGCAAACTTAAAATAAAATAGATAATTGTTTATTCATTTAAAATAGTTCCATCATTTATAATTGGAAAATTTTGCTTTAACACATAATTATATCGGTAGGGGTCATTTTTATTGAAGCTAAATTTTCTTCATCGATCCGGTTTTCATTATGTCAACACAAGGGGAATTTCCTCACCAAGAAAATGACACTGAGTAAAATTTAAATCGTAATCGAAAAATCATATACTTTCGATAACATTTTGAAGTAAATGGAGGAAACCTCTAAGAGCAAGCAACCTTCATTGACGACCATTTTACTGAAGAACAGAGAATGGTCACTCCCGAGAGTTTCCTATGTAGTACTTCATGTGCGTCACACTACAGGTGAGCAACAGGCTATCGGCGTCGGCCTGGGAAACATTCCTGAGGATGATCAGAAGACGCTATATCATAATTTCCATTCTCTGCAGAGGAGACGACTCCCCTGCTTTTTATATTCGGATTCAATTTGTCTCTGTATTAAGGTTGCAGCTGTTGAAAGGGGTTCAACGTAATTCAAAATTTTTTAAAGTGTACAATATAAGTTATGATGAAATATAAATAAGTCTCTTTAACCAATCATTTGTCTTAATCAATGAAATGTATCAAATATAACGTTATTAGATTAAAAGTAATTTTATGGTCAGAATATCATGCTGCATCTCTTTTTTTTTTTTTTTTTTTTTTTTTTTTGAGAAATTTAATTTTCTTTATCAGATTTTTACATCGTTTTATCTTATTTCAGCAATTTTAAATACAGATAAAAATTTAAACATTAAGTTTTACAATGAGTTAAAACTATTAGAATGAGTTGAATCTTTCAAAAACGGGTACCAAAATTCTGTGAATTAGGGGTATCTCTTATCCAATCGTTAATCGAGCAATAAAAGTTGGAATAAAGAGCTTTTTCTTTTCTATAAATAAGGATTGTTATTTATGATATTCGTTTAGTTCCATAAATTTAAATTTACATTTTGATATGGTTTTGATTTGGTTTTTAGAATTCATTTTAGCTCTTTCTGTCTACTATTTTTTAATTTATTTTTATAAATCAGGCTGTTTTTGAAGAAAAGATACCAGAAGGAAATATTAATTTATATATTTAGGCCTTTTTCATAATTAAGCTATTTGTAAATAATGCAAAAATTGCATGGATTTTCAGGATCCGAAATAACACCGCAATATCACGCTAACATATATTGAAACTTATTAGGATGCATCTCGCCAACATATATTGAAACTGTATTGTATGCATCAAGTCAACATATACTGAGACTTTATTGGATGCATCACGTAAACATACTTTGAGACTCTGTTTGTTCCATCACGCCAACGTATATCAGACTCTTTTAGATCCATTACGTCAACATATTTTAGACACTTTTGAATGCATGAAGCCAAAATATGTTGTGATTCAGCTGCAAGCATGTGAAAATAAGGAAGGAAGGGTACGCGGTAAGTGTAGAAAAATATACGTATATTGAGACTCTATTAGATGCGTTACGCCAACATACATTGAAACTCTATTAGATGCATCAAGGCAACATATTTTGAAATTTTGTTGGATGCATCACGCCAACATACATTGAGACTCTGTTGGTTCCATCACGCCAACATATATTAGACTCTTTCGAATCCATTACGACAACATATTTTCGACTCTTTGGATGTATGACGCCAACATATATCAGGCATCAATTGTAAGCACGTAAAAATAAGGACGAAAGTGTAAGCGGTAAGTGTAGAAAATGTGTATATATCGAGACTCTATTGGATATATGACGCCAACATATGTCGTGACTCAATTGGATGCACTTGAAAATAAGGAAGAAAGGGTAAGCGGTAACCGTAGAAAAACGAGCCGTCAAAGTTGAGTTGGAGGATATTTAGAACAAAGCGCTTAGAAAGACAAAAGGGTGCACCTCATTCTGGAGTCGAAAAAAATTGTCTCTTAATAGCTTTCGGCTATTCATTACTTTTCAAATTCGATTACTGGCCTTATTTTAAAAAATAGTCTGAAAACCAATTACTATTGTATAATATCCCTCATGATTCACCAAACATGATTCACCAATTTACAAACATCATTAAGATGAATGGTCATTCGGACATAATGACATTTCTTACAAATATAACAGTTTTACTTTATTCGAAATCACTTTACATCTAAAATAAAATAAAAAGTGTTTTATATTGATTTATGAAACAGTTTCATAATAAAAATTATCCCAATTAATTGCAGCATTTATGCCTTTGTGATAATTTGTTCTATCATATAAATATCTTCATGAAATTGTATGCTTTTTAAAGTTAACTGCTGGATATAAAAACTAAAATCAAAACTTATACATAAAATTATTGAAATTGATAAATTAATTCAGTTTGAATGAACAACGATTTATACGTTCGTCAGTTTATATAACGTCTACAGCTAAATTTCAATAATTGTTAATATTGAAATGTGGGCATTCTTATCTTTTATTTTTTAATTAGTTTCAATAATTAACTTCGTTTAATTAAAGTCATAAGATTTACTCGAGAGAGATAAGTCAAGTCATGCTCCAGACTTTTCCTAACTTGTTCCAGATACATTTGTTTGTTGCATATTTAATTAAAAAAATATGTTGCCAATATTATTCATTAACTCAAATATCCCAAACTTAATCCACAAGTTTTTTCTTGAATAAAATTATTTCCTCTTTGGAATTTATTCTAAAGGTCGTTTTATTAAGCAAATTTGTAACAATAAGGTAAAATAAATAAAATATTTATGAAATTAATACTTTTTAAGTATTTTTCTTAATTAATCTAGGACAGATATATGATAAGAATAAATTTTATTTTAAGTATTTTAAGTAAATCATTTTTAATATTAAATTTAGAAAAATTTTTATTTTAAAAAATGATTAATTCATAAAAGTGTTGGAATAAAATTTTATTACCAGTTTTGTAATTTTAAAATAAAATTGAAAAAATAAACTATTTATCTAAATAAATTGCTCAAAAAATTAAACATTAATGTTCTTCCCCACCATGCAGTAAGAATCGAATAAATGTTTTAGATTTAATTTATAATTTTTTTAAGAGAGTAATTTGTGATTTTTTACGGTTTTTTCTATATATATTTAAGCCTGTCGATTCTAGTTTTTTTTTCAATCTTTCTGAGTTGTAAATACCTTACTTGTTTGTAATTGAATTTACAAAAATTCTAATTTAAAAAAAACATATTAAGTCACATAAATTGAAACAACAATTTTGAAGCTGAGTGAAGATCTTCCTCCAATTTTGCATTTAACGACATATTATAGCATCAAACTGTTAAAATAAATTATAGTGTTTTTTTTTCATTTTTGTTGTTAATAATAATTAAAATAATTTATTTATTTATCTTATTTAGAATTAATGGATAACTCAATTTTTATAGCAGAAAATGCAAAACATTAAAAGAGAAATTCAAACAGATAAATAATTTGTTTTACTGTTCATGCTTACACTGCCTAGCAGCCACTGATGGATAAAATATATATCATATTAACTAAACAAAACATTTTTCATATCAGTTAAATATTTTGTTGTTTCAAATACATTTTATGATTATGGTTACTTAAATTAATGTTTAAAATTAACTTAGATTTAAAACAAATTCCTTAGTAGTTGATTTTTTAATTATTTTTGCTTTTTAAAACTTATTTTTAAAAAAAATGCAATAATAATAAGATACTACATTAAAAAATTAAACATCACAATTGACTTTAATGTATAATTGTTTTTTAATTATTTAAAAAAAATATTATATAAATTTATTAAAGTAAATAATTACAAATGAAAAAAATATAGATATTCAAAAAGTGAATGTTTTTAAATTCACCACTTACTCTGCCTGGCAGATAGAGATCAATAAAATAGATGTTTCAGATCAGCTTAACAACTTGTTGTTTCAGATTTCAATCAATCTGGGAAAAGGAATCTCAAATCATGAACCGATGCCCAAGCTAGAGAATCTGTGTATCCAAAACTGCTCTAGAAAAGTATTTTATCTCAGCTCTTCAAGCTTTCGGATTGGCTCGTTCTCCAGCTCTCTCTAACCAATAGTGAATCGTCCAACATGACGACGTCATTGTGGGGGTGTAAACTGCCCTTGGTGTTTCTTAAAATATTATATGTGGGCTAGTTTTTCATTTTTTTTCTTTAAAATGCATTGATTTCTTTGTTAAGACGACAATTGTGGACAAGTTTCTGTTTAAAAGAGAGCCGTATCTTTAGTTGAAGTAGTTGAGAAAAGAGCATGTTATTTCATGTTTTTGCCCTTATCATACTTTTAAATTTTCGTGCTTCACAAATTTTGAGGAATAGTTATGCATATCAGTTTATTTTGACTTGGAGACTTTTATTGAAACTTCAATATTCACACAGCTCATTTAGTTTTTCATGTATTTTATTTCTGATACACTGAGTATTCTGCAAAGAAATTCAGGATATCTTGAAAGATGCTATTGTGAAATAGTAATACACAACTTTGCATTGCATTGCATAACTAGCTGCATCTTTTAGGAGCAATATTATTTGCTTATTTTTTTGACACGGAGTGTTATCTAATCACTGCTCCAAATACTACTTTTTTAAAATTTTCACCAAAACCAAATAATTCATCATCTGTGGTCCAAGAATAACTTGTATCTTTATTAGAGGAAAATGAGCCATTTTAAGAATATGATTAAATTAATAATTAATACTAATTATTAATTAAATAAAAAACACTGAAACTAACATCTTTCTCAAGAGAAATCGAGTAATTTTTATTGATAGCTTTTTAAGACGCATTATTGCCCCTACGTCAAAAAAGGTATTTGATAAAAATAAATAACTAAAATCTAACTTAGACTCGAAAATTTCTGCCATTATAATTTTGCTATTGTAGGTCTTTGTCTCATTTTGTACAAGGTGCTATAAAATCATTTATCAGCGAAAATTCCTTCATATTTCCTTCTTTTTTTCCCCATGTTCATTTTTTAGAAAATTGTTATTAAATGCATGAAATATTTCAACTTAATTACTCTATGAAATCCTTAAAGCAAAATTAATATAAATATACATCGTTGATAATATTTAAAGCAATAATTAGCGTACTTATCCTTTATTTTCGCCAACCATTTTTTATTTATTTACTTTACATTTTCCGGAAAACTGTAATATACACCTTATACATATCATTCCATCAAAAAGGTAATTTTTGACTTCTTTTCTGTTTTGTGAATCAATGATTTTCATTAATAGCATCAGTTTAAATAAAGTATGTATGGAATTTTTCTATCAAACATTTTGTAATATGTGAATATTTTTTATTTGAAGCAACTTTAATTTAATGATTCTGTGTCATAAAAAAAACAAAATTAAAAGATTTTATTTTATTTTTCTTAAAATTTAATTTTATTAGCTCTAACACTAAAAATGGTAGCAACTACTTTACATAAAAGTGGTGGTCACTAAATGTTCCACGACGCCAAAACCATGGATGGTTCCTGAGATAGTGAAACACATTGAATATTCTTTTACACTACTTGTAGACGCTATCATGTTTGTCAGTCAGTAACTTTAAAATTTAAAATAACTGTTATATATGATACATATTAGAATCAGTAAAGTTACCTTTACAATCCAAAGTAAGAATCATACTTATGATGCATATATGCATTATTTCTTAAACTACAACTAGTTTGTTAGTTAAATATACACGCAGCGCATCTATATATATATTTCTCTTACACAGCATTAAAAAAAAACCTCATTACAACTCCCCGAATAGCAACGCTAGAAAATCAACCAATGATTGCCGCTAAAAATGTCACATGCCAAATCTAGATTATGTGGCTCAACATATAGCGCTTCTAAAAACGGAAACTGAAATAACCAGAGTGCAAAATATTATGTGCTTATGTGCATCGTATTTTTTGTTAAATAATTTATTTATTATATATCAGTTTATAGATGGTAACGAGAAGAGTTTTGTGGTTGCTATGGTGACTAATTAGAATGTAAATTGTTTTTTGAGTGAGAGTGAGATTTGTTTTTTGGAACTGCGATGCTGTAGTTTTATTGTTTTGTTAATAAATCTTCCTTTTATATTAAACGTGATAGTAGTTTCCTTAATTATTTGATTCGCAGTCCTTGGAGTTTTATTTGAGGTCAGTTTATTTTGTATTTTTTGACAAGAGAGAGCATTCTCACCAAATGAGATTTCTTCCGAAATTCGATGTTTTGTTTATGCAGGTTTTTCCATTGCAATTCACTTATTTCAATTCTTAATAGACTTAATTATAGCCAAAATTTTTACCTTTTTAAAGAGATATCAGTTTTAGAAATTTTATCTTATGATTTTATACTATAGCACATTTCTAATATATAATGTAATTCACATGTCATTTACTTGAATTTAAATTTATTTTAATGACTTAGTATTTACTAAAAAGATGTATTTTTTTTTTTTAAAAAAAAGTTGTTATATGGATTTGAATGATTGTTTTGAATTCTTAAAATTTTGTGCATTTGCAATGCACCTAAGTTAGTAGCGAGCGAAGCGAGCTTGGTTTGCGAAGCAAACCATATAAGAATGCGTAGCAGTTTTCGGGGGTTGGCGAGCGTTAGCGAGCAGGGGGCACAGCCCACTAGTACAGAATATTACTTGAATTCAAGAAATACTGATGTGAATAGAAATTAAATATTATGAAATTATTTTATACAATTGACAAATTTAAGTAAAACGTGTGAAAAGATAAATATCTTTATTATACAAATAAAACATACATGCAATTAATAACAGATTATAGGAATAGTTTGTCAAATCAATCCGGCAAGAAGATTGGAATTACTTGGCAAATTGTCATCAACGTTCAATATATTTATCAATCAGTAAAGAAGTTTGAGATTTCCTTGGTATTCAATAGGATGTGTCCAGTTTGTCAATTATATTCCGACAAGAAGAACTCTTATTTTACTTCATGTAAACGAACTGGCCCCCATATTGTCATTATCTTGAAATTGCATTATTATTTTCCTTTAAATTTTTAAAAATAGTCCAAAAGTATTTTATTTTCTCATGCATTTTAAATGTCCTGAAGTATTTTGTCATGCCAAACCCTCTTAAAAATATATCTCAATTTTTCTTATCCCTTAACTGATTATAAATTAACAAACATTTCGGTAGAGTGGTATTGTTTTTGTTTATGTTTGTTTATTTATTTATTGATTTTTTTACGATCTGCTTCCTTAATTCATTTGCTATTTGTAAAATATAATTTTAAAAAATACTATTTTTATCAAACCATTGCAAAACATGTGCTACTTTTTTTGAATTGCTGTTTTATTTCCTGTAAGTTACTATTTAAGGCAATAAATTTGATTATAGAACTAATAATTTTCAAAAAAATTCTCTGAAAAATCTAAAAGTTAATATTTTATTTATAAAGTCTCTAGATATTAAGTAATATTTCTTCCACTCAATTTAATCTAATACAAAGCCGATTGATTCTGATGCAGAACAGCATATTGATGTCCCGAAAAAGTTATGCATAAAACAAAAAATACAAAAGGAAAATCTAAAATTTTATTTAAAACCAAATATGGCGTAGAAAAAAAATTTAATCACAGAAATAATTATGAAACATTTAATAAATACATTAAAGTAAAAATAAAAATAAAATAAACTATTTTAAAACAATTGTGTTTATTTGTCATCTGAGAAAGTTTACGAAGTGCATATAGCAATAGTGAAAGATAAAATCTCCAGTCTTCCAGAAACCGTACGTTATGCTTCTCAGCTAAAAGCGGCGGTTGCCTTATAAAATGCTTCTCCTATTGCACTTGTTTAATTTTTAAAAAAAAACTTTTAATGATAATAAATTGATAAATAGTACAACCTTTTCTTAAGTCGTAGAAATAATAGTGCGGAATAATGGGTAGTACTGGTATCTAGTAAGACAGGTGGAATAATAAATAGTGTTATCAGATCGTTAGTCATATGGAATAATAAATAGTTTTATCAGATCGTTTGTCAGATGGAATAATCAGTAGTGCTGATATCTATTAACTCTGATGGACTGAAAGTTAGAGCTACCATCTATGAAGTCATATGAAATAGTACGTGATGCTGGTATCTAGTAAGACAGATGGAATAATAAATAATGCTACCAGATCGTTAGTCATATGGAATAATCAGTAGTGCTGATATCTAATAACTCTGATGAACTGAAAGTTAGTGCTACCATCTATGAAGTCATATGAAGTAGTACGTAATGCTGGTATCTAGTAAGACAGATGGAATAATAAATAGCACATTCATACCGTAAGTCATATGTAGTAATAATCAGTAGTGCTAATATCTTATAGCCTTGATGGATTGATAAATAGTAATATATCTAGCTAAGTCATGTGGAATGATAAGAAATACTTATATATATTAAGACGGATGGATTAATAAATAGTTCTACCATTAGAACAGCATAAGGAATAAACAGTAGTGCTGAATTTTAGTACTTCTGATGGATTGATAAATAGTATTGCAATCTTGTAAGTCATACGGAATAATAAATAATTCCGGTATCTAGGAAGATAGACGGAATAATGTTGTTGTTGACATATGCCTGTTCAGGCAGATGGGGTGCGATTGTTCTTGTTTTCCAGTGGCGCCATCTATGGTCAAGAATTCGACTTCTGCCACACCATACGTCGCACCCGTTTATAGGTCGGACCCATTCATACATCCATTCATTCATCCACAGATCGTAATTTTGACCTGAATCAGAGAACGATCGATCTCCAATCCAGTACCCCCAGTGGCATTGATTTGTTATGGGAACATGGAGGACTTTTGCGACTCGACAGATTTAACGTGCATCAGTCACTTTACTGCACGGGGAGTCTTCGGTCAGCGGGGTTCGAACCCACGAACTCTCGGACATGGGCCCAGCGCCCTACCGACCAGGCTATCCCTGCCAGACGGAATAATAAATAGTACCACCGTCTAAAAAGTGATAAGGAATAATCATTAGCTCTGATTTCTAGTGACTCTGATGGATTGATAAATAGTGTTACCATCTAGTAAGTCATATGGAATAATAAGTAGTTCTGTCATCTTGTAGAACAGAGGGTACGATACGAAGTGCTGCCATCTAGTAAATTATTACAGGCAGTTAGAGAATTGTTATCAAAATGTAGATATGAATACTATGGGTTTATATCACAGCACAACTATTATGAACAACTGATAAATTTTGATTACATCTTAACCTATGTAAATAATAATTTATATCAATATAATTGGGAAATTCCATAGGTTAATTTTATTAAAAAAAAACAACGACAATTTTAAGATAGAAGTAACAAAATTCAAAATTGAATACTTTAATAAGCATTGAAAAAAATTATAATTACAGTAAAAATATCATAATAAAAAAAATATTTAAAAAAAATTCAAAAAAATAATGGCATAATTTTAGTTAATATGAAAAAAATTATTAATAAGAGTGAATTTTCTTTCAATTATCTAAATCTATATAATCTAATCATCTCATTAATCTAAATAATTAGGAAATGATGTAATAATTAGTTAATTTATATTTCATTGAAACATTCAAAATTGAAGTACTTTTGTTAAATTGAAAGTAATATTAAAAAGGAAGTTTAAAATATACCTTCTGATACACTATTAACTAATTTCATTTCCTAGCATAAATAATTATAAAATAATAGTAAATATCTAACATGATTATTTAGTTAAAATATATTTATCCAGCTCCATCCTCGCTAAGGAATAATAAAAATAGTAATTTATCAGAAAATGCCCTCTTTAAAACAAGCTATTCCTTATGACGACGATTATAGCAGGAAAGCCATTAGCACTTTCGCGCGAGGGTAAAGAATAAAGCCATTCGGTTGAAATGAAAATTCGGATAGAGTAACGGGTGATAAACAAGGCATTTTTAATGTTACGTTGTGAGATCCTAAAACGGAATTTTTATACTCTAAATGGGCTAAATAATGGTATATTACTGATTAAGCTCTCAGATGTTTGTTTTCTGTTTAAAAATATGATCTTATGCTTTAAAGTCTGTTTCTTCCTAATGATAATATTTAGGAAAATGTTAGATATGTATTCAGCAAGAAGTATAGTTTGTAATAAGTCCTAAAAATTAGTTCAACATTTATGCATTGTAAATTGTAGAAAAGTTTTATATACAATTTATAATAGAGTAAAATTTAATTTTGAAGAACACAGAATTTTGGAGCTAGCAAGTAAAATTCTTTTTGGAAGTTTAATATTTCAGGAAAATATTGTTTAAAAAAAAACGTTTCTTTCTTCTTTTTTTCTACGATATCAATGAAAAAAAAATTTTTAAAAATATTTCAATTTTATGTTATTAAAAATAAAGTTGCTTACATTTTTCTAGTGTTATTGAGTTAATAAACTTTTTTTTTACATGGTTGCGAAACTGAACTAAAAGATTTAAAGGTAGTTGAAAGAAAATGATTCATATTATCGATAAGTATTCGAAAGATATTTTGATATACAATTTATAGTTGGGTGAAATTTAAATTTTAAGGAACATAGAATTTCGTAACAGGTAATACTAACATAGTTTCGTAACAAGAATTTCGTTAAGTATTTCAGGAAAATATTGCTTAAAAAAGTTTTTTTTTTCTTTTTTTTGCAATCATCGTTGTGAAATCAATGAAAAACATTTTTGGTAAAAAAACTATTTTAATTTTATGTCATCAAAAAATAAAGTTGTTTACATTGCTTTAGTCTTATTGGGGTAATAAACTTTTTATTACATGGTTACGAAATTGAACTAAAAGATTTAAAAGCATTCATATTCCCAATAAGTCTCCGAGAGAAAATAAAATTCACCTTTATTTTGTTTCTTCGTTATTAATTATTTTTTGATAGAATGCTTTTGCTGATAAAAGTCACCAAAATTTTAATAAAACATATGAAATGATCGATGTTGAGTCATCTATTCAATTAAATAGAATATTATTTTTAGTGACTTCATAATAGTACTATTTAGTATTTGATGGTTCATAGCATGAATAACAAGTTTTATTTATATTTAAACCTATTAACTGCTACAGTTTTCTAAATTATTACTATGATAATAATATTTGTTTAAAAAATAATTAAAAAAATGAAAAACCTAGAAGAGAAATCGTTATCTGATAATATCTCGAATTTCGAATAAATTTCATTACTGAATACCACGATGGCTCTGTATTTGGTATTTTTATTTGAAAACACTTTTTTTAAAATTTGAGATACATATTAATTATTTGCAAGACCAGCAATGTAAAGATGTTCATTAAGTCATAAAGCTTTAAATTAATCAAGTTATTGAGTTTCATTTCATTTATACACAATTATTCGCTAATTTTGTAAATTTTCTATAACATTCTTAATTTATTTCGAATTCAGATAAAACTTCTCAGCTTGAAATGAGACATACAGAGTATTAAGTAGGTTCTGAGTAACACGGGCGTAAATTAATAACGATGTTTATTATTCTAGAAATTGTTATAACGTATTATTTTTATTAAAAGCACAAGTCATTCTACCATGAAACTAATGAAGTCATTAAATGCGATTTAAAATGTTGTTGTTTTTAGCAGAATACACAGAATTGAAGTAATTAAAAATAAATTAAAAGAAATTTATTTAGCTGGAAAATCTTGATTGCTCTTAAATTCTGATGTAACCTGATCCAAATGAAACAATAATTAACTAAAAGATTTGAAA
Source organism: Parasteatoda tepidariorum (assembly GCF_982258835.1). Taxonomy (NCBI): domain Eukaryota; kingdom Metazoa; phylum Arthropoda; class Arachnida; order Araneae; family Theridiidae; genus Parasteatoda; species Parasteatoda tepidariorum. The sequence goes on from NC_141755.1 coordinate 41,124,169, forward strand.
GTGTTGTTTTATTCCAGAAAATTCTATCTGATTGAAAGATTTAACCTTGTTTATTTTCTCATTAGTACAAATTATGATATCAAGTATACAATTCGTTAGCATATTTTAAGTTACTTAATTTAAAATAAGTTTTTCTTTGAATATTTTTTGTATGTTTGTATACATGATTTACATTGGAAATATATGAGGCAAAAAATATAGTTTTGCTATAAATAAATATTTTAATTTTCTAATGATCAATTAAAAGTCAAATAGAATTAATTTTATTTCATTTTAGCATATTCAATTTCTCGTCTTCGAAAAGTGGTTATTCATTATTATAAAAACACTTTTACTGTTCAACATAGAAATAAGTAGATACTTGATAAAGTATATAATTTAATTAGAAATCTTTAACAATGAAATATAAAACCTAGAAATATAATTGTCACAGCCGTAGTTCAATTCAACACCTCAAAAATTAGGCCCTCATTGGAGATAAAAACAGTTTTTCGATCTTACAAAAAGTAAAGCTCATTTCCCAACAGCATGAGGTCCACTTTCAATGGATCCCGTCCCACGTCGATATCCACGGCAACGAGTTGGCTGACACTCTTGCAAAGAAGGGACTAGACCATCCAGTCCCCTCCACCTCAGAGCTTACATACCTTGAAATTTTTGCAAGGCAAAAGGCCCAGAACAAACAAAAGTGGCTGCTTCCACCTATTCACTACTGGTATAAAGCAAAAGGACCAGGACTCTCTCTATCTCTTCCTGGTGACAGGCAAACCAACACCTGCTTATCCCGACTGGCCAGTGGACACCTGAAAAGTCTCACATTTTCTGCAAATCAAAAGATCTTTCCTCTTTGCCCTAAATGCCAACAAAACCAGGCATCACCTGAGCACATCTTGAACTGTTTAGGGCTGGACTGGAACGACATTCATTCCTCTCCCATTCTGGTTTCGGATTTTCTTAATATCAACGGATTCATTGATCTGGTCTGACTCCGTCAGACCAGATGGGAATTAGCAACAACAACATAATTGTCAATATGGAGACATTTGTAAATCTTATTTGTTTATATTGAAAAAAAAACTTCAAATTGTTATTTCTAATTTTATCAAAAATTTTTCATAATTTCCTTCAAAAATAATAAGTGACTCATGTAATGATTACATGAGAACTGATACTACAATCTTAAGGAACGTTTTTAAGTATTAAAGAAAAGCATATTTTTAAAATTTGCATATTATAAAAAATTTAAAAAATTTTTTATAAAAATTGTAGTGAAATGATAGAATATCAATACTTTTTATCTACATTATCGGGTAAAAATGATGACCATAAGAGCTTTCTGATTGGACAAATAAATCACGTGATATGATTCAGTTTTCTAACATAAAGATTTCCTTGGATGTCTTTGCATAGAATTACTAAAATTAGATTCATTCTCTTAAATGCGATTTGTTTGTAATGAAAACTAAAATTTTAAGATTAATAGCTCCTAATTTATGTTCTTTTTTAATTGAATTATCTGTAATACAGGTGAATTATCTGTAATTTTAAGGTGAATCATCTATAATACAGGTTCCCATAACTATCTTTATATATCAGTAAGATAATTTTAACCCACATTCAGTAAATCATTGTGGCAAATTTTTTAAAAGAAACCCAAATTCGGAAAAAGTGTGATAGAACAGCATTAGTTTTTAAATGATACAATTTTTATTTTTACGTTATTATTTACTTTCTAAAATTACAACAATTTTGGTCTCAAAACATTAATTTTAGGGAAAAAATAAAAAGGAAGTTCAGAAAAACGAAAAATAATTAAGTAATTAACAACAACATCTTAGTAAGTAACTTACTGTACCCTCCAAGAAGCATGCGTTAGTTGGCCAGCTTCTTCTTTTTCTTAAAAATCAAAAAGTACAGTTTCGTAATTGTAATGAATCGTGCAAAATTAGTAGAGTTGACCTTGAGAATAAACGGCCAGATTCCTTCTCTGAAAATAAAAAAAGGCCAGTGCAATTAAATGTCAGGGCTAAAGAGAATAGAAGGGCTAGTTCACTCCGCTCTTAGAGCTGAAGCTACGATTTCCCTCCTCATGACGTCACTGTGTCCACAGATCTCGGAGATCGCAAGTAAAGATATTATGATAACTTTGCATCTTTCTCTCTGTAAAAATAAGTTAGACTTTTTCTGGTTATTAGCTTTCAAACTTTACGTAATTAACACATTATTTCCGTTCATAAACATAGTTTAAAAAAGACTTTCTTGGTTATTATATTAAAAAAAGTACCATTTTAAACTTATAAAAATGTTTTGCTAGTTGATGAAAATGACACGATAAATACTTTATTTTAAAAAGTTCCGTTTTAACTTTAACTATTAAGAAAAATGAAGGCATATATCGACACTTTTTTTATCTACATATTCTTTCATAACGATAAGTTAAGTTAAATTTAGAATACCTGATTTTAAAATATGCCGTTAATAGCAATTTGTTCATACTTAATCATTAGGAAACATCAACCTTAAGCGCTAATTACTGAAACAAAATAATAATTTAGGTTCATAATGACATTAGAAATTTTACAATTGTTTATAGACATTTAAATTTACGATGATATAATTTATAGATATTTAAATTGAAGAGAATATAATTTTTAAAAAAAATCACAAATATTTAGAATAACTACATTAAAAAATATATTATGAAATTAGGAGAATTTCAACTAATACTATATATTTTATTTATACTTTTTATTTACATTTTAATTTTCTTTGACTTTATCCATTTTTTAATTCTTTTCACCTGCCTTTCTTTATGAAGTAACGAGGCGGTTTCTATTTAGATAATGAATTTTTATAAAAGTTCTTTACGACAGAATAAACGTATTGCTGTTTTATAATAACTGTGTCATTTCGGAATCCATTCTTTACATAGTTGTTCATTTACTTTAGGGAACACTCGAAAAATTATACTTTTTTCTTTTGTTTTTGTATCAGAATTTTTGCAAGTTGCAATCGCGCAAACTGGCATTTCGATAATAGTTTTAAATTCTTGTAAATTCACTGCAAAAACTGAGGAAAGTCATTATAGAAAATAACAAATGTCTTAGAATATCTCGCGAAAAGAAATGATCCAATATTAGTTAGAGCTAGTAAGGCCAAACGCTCCGTTCTTGAAGTAAAAGCACGAGTTTTGCGCCAAAGTGACGTCACTAGAGTGACGTCGGAGGATCGGCGAGGCGAGAGATACTTCAAAGGACTGAATCAGCCCTTCTATTCTCTTTAGCCCTGATTAAATGTACTATTATTTTATTTTTAACCTTTGATTAATTTTACGCAGTCTGTTAAAATTGATTTTACACAAATCTGTGCTAAAAGATATGAGAAAATAATATAAAATAATAAAATTAAAAAAAGAATATTTAGTTGAATTCATATTGAACTAAATACATTTCACAGCTGAAACTGAATTTTATTTTTTTAATTGAAATAAATTACAATAATTTATAAATGCATGAATTTATTTTTGTAACCAGTGTCTGGAACTCCTTTTGGATATGCAACAGGTAATGTTAATAAATGTTAAGTTTACCCTAATGAAATATACTATTAAAAAGATTTCATAATGCTTTTCGTTATCAATTATGTTTTTCATATCCTTCCGACATTTTTCAATTTCGGTTTTATTCATTTTTGAGACAACTATATATTACAACGGAGCTCCACAAAATTTAGAAATATTCTATTTTAAATATTTTACTTTAATTGTACTCTTTCAAACACTTATAAAAAAAATTTAGAAATGTTTTTTTACAAATATTAAAAAAAATACTAAGAGAAATATTCTTTTTTAAGCTCCCGAAATTGTTTTATCATTTTAATGTTTACTGGAAAAAATTTAAAGAATATAATGTTATGGGAATTTTAATTAAAATTACGTAACAGTTTATTAAATTAATCTTGAATGATGAAATTACGAATAGAAGAATTTCAAATGTTTAAAATTTAAAAATAAATACTGAATGTTTCAAAAGCGAGGAACTGTCTCAATTTCAAGCATTTCTGATCTTTAAAAATCAAGTTTTTAATTAAAAATTAAAACACTAAAAATGATTAAAAAACATAACTAGAATTTTGCGCTCTAAATAAATTTGTCCATTAAAAGAATAATAATAGTTCACACTTTAAAACATTAGTACTAACAAAACAAAATAGTTTAAGTAAAAGAACTTAAAAAGAATAGGAAACGAGTCATCATAAAAATTAATTAAAAATATTTTTTGCAAATGGAACTACTAACAATTCCTACATTTTATATACTTCATAAGTAAATGATTTATAAAAATTTGTTAAGAAGCAGAATCAATAAAACTAATTCCAAAGTTATAAATTTCGGAACGAAAAATAAACGAAACGATGCTTCAATTGGGTCGTGTGCAGTGATTTCATAAAGCATATCTAACAAACAGCGTATAATCACACATTTACCTCAATTTAAAATGTCCATGAAAATTAAACAAGCGAGGATTTTTCTTCATGTTGCCATAGAATCTATTTATTGGAATGCGTTTGAAAAATAAACCACACAATCATATTAAGCGAAAGAATTTCAGTAAAGGAGATACATTCCATTTAAACAATTACTATTGAGCGAGAATCCAATCTTTTAAACAATTCAAATTTTGATCCCATCGTATAAATAAGTATTGAAATATTTTTCAACTGTACAAGAAGATAAAGAGTTAACATTTTTAAATGAAGAAATTGGAAGATGGTGTATAAATTTTTATTATGATTGTTCTAATATTTTTTTGTTGATGAAAACGTTTGCATTCATGATCTTGCAAAGTGAAACGAAGGCCTTGTTTCAAGAATAGTGATGCGCCACACTTTTTTCGAAGATCTGAAATCAATTTTCTCCTTAATATCGTTTCTACGTATTTACTCTACAAGTTCTAAGAATTTCCTCAAGAGGGCAGCACAGCACACTAAAACCTTTTATTGCTCGCATTGAAGTCGTGGTGCTTTTCTTCAAAAACGCTTTTATGATGAACAATTTAAAAAACACGGGCTATTACCCAAGATATTCAAATAATAAATTTTCTTGTGGAAAAAACTTTTTATTCATTTATTTTTTTCTCAAGTCTATTTGGAAACTAAAAGTGAAGCATTTTTCTTCGACTAATTATTTCGCATTTGATTTAGCAACTGTATCTTCATTAAATAGTGTGTTGGAAAAGATCCCAGCTAGAAACTGTTTCATCGACACCATATCGTCGAAAAATAGTTTCGTTGATAGGTTCGGCAAGTTCATTTTAACGACAATCTGATTATTTCGACATCAACTCATTTTGTTTAGATGAGTATTTTGTCGGCAGGGTCATTTTATCAAAAGGTCATGAGGTGAACCGGGTTCCCATTTTGACGAAGATGTTAATACGCATACTGCTTTCAGACTTTAGTGCTGACGAAATATACCCACTTGTAGACGGATCATAGGTTAAAATTTATTTTCCGTCTGTCTATCCACTAGATATTTCTGAGGTTTTCCTTTCCATACCATGCAAATTTCATTTAATTTCTATCAAAAAATCCTTCGGGAAACCAAATTTCTCCCTGAGCTAGCTCCAGAAGTTCTTTTATCTTCAGGGGCTAGTTTTTTAATTACAAATCTATGAAGTTAAGCATTGAAAAAGAAGCCGCTAATTCGAAATAAATTGGATACTCATTTCCAGTGATAAAATAATTTAAAATCTCTAACGTTCGTAGAATACTATTTTTGTCCCAATCAATACCTTCGTTGGGTCTTGTTTTTAAATTAACAGCCTGCTGTAGAGTTTTTTCAATATAAACAAAATAACAGTTTAGTGAATACATAATTGATTATATAATAGCATTTAAAGCAAATTTTTTAAATTTACAGTTTGGATTTTTTTTAAATTTGAGGCTTGTTTATAGAATAAGCGCATTTATTACCACAAAATAAACTCATTGAATGCAATATAAATGCACTAATTGCTAAAACAAATGTGCAATGTTTAAAAACGTGCAAAGTTAGAAGCTGCTGCTTCTTTCCAATTAAGAAAAATATCAAGGAATAATCATTTGATGTTTAACAAGCATGAACATCAATATTTAGTTAATGTGTTAAGCAGTATTTTTAAAAAACTTAAATGATAAGCCATACGCTTGTGATTCTTAAATGAGAATCATAAGTCTATGCATACTTACTTTTCCGTCAAAACGTGATATACAAAGGATAAGAAAATGAAAATTAACGAAGAAAATTAAGAAAAACAATAATAAGTTTTATTTACTGTGCAAAAGCTGCACACTCATAAAACTGAGAAAACGAGGAAAGAGATATAAAGATTTTTTTAAGGGAAAAGAAGAGAAAAATATTAAAAAAGTTTTAAAACTATTTGGAAAAAAGAAACAAATTTGAAAAAAAAATTTAGAAATTTGCTGATGATTTTTTAAAACATTTTTTTAATATTTTTTTTCTTCTCCTTTAAAAAATCTTTTTCCTTGTTTCCTATGAATTTTTAGCCTATTTTTATGAACTCTATAAAAGAAGCTATTCTATATATCTATTCTATTTCTATATATATATATATATATATATATATATATATATATATATATATATATATATATATATATATATATATATATATATATATATATATATATATATATATATATATATATATATATATATATATATATATATATATATATATATATATATATATATATATATATATATATAAAGTGATAAGCCATACTTATTTTAACGAAAAATATAAATCATATCTTTGCAAAAAAACTAGCAATACAACCTATCTACAATTTCAATAGATTTTCATCAATATTTCTCCAATAATTACTAACTGTTAGAAAAAAAAACTGTAAAAATTACTAACTGTTACTAAAAAAGGAAGAAAAAACTAGAACCACTAACTGTTAGTTGTTAGTAAGATTTTTGCACTTTCCACTATTTGGCATAAAGATGCCTAAAAAAGTATGCATGTTTCCTAATCTATACCCTAGAGAAAAAAATTCCCTTCGAAATGATTATGCATCACTGAATATAAAATAAATGTATCTTTAGTTATTGAAAATCGTGGAAAAATATACTTTTAAAAAATTTATAATATTTCTAGGAAAGTAAAGAATTTTATGCATGACTTAACAAAAGTAACGATAAAAATATTGTAATTCTATGTATCAACAAAAATGTTTTCAATTTGACGAACAAATTTGCTGCTTTAAGAATTGCTACTTCAAACAGTTGCCTAAATCCGTAATTTTTATTAAAATGTTTATCTAATACTATAAATCCTTTTCATATTCTTTTTTTTCTAAGTTTTAATAAATTTATCCATATTAAGAAATATGCCTACAATAAATACTGCAATAACCCTATAGCGGCAAAATAAATAAATTTAAATACATTTTTTGTCTAAAATTTCTAAAATAGAACTTAGAAATCATACTTTTATCTAAATTGTTAAAACTTCAAATTTTTCAAAAAGAAAACTGATAAAAATTTCCCACGCTAACGATTTTTTATTTCTTTAGCGAGAATTTAAAATTTAACTTCTTATAAATATAGTAAGCTATTAAGAGAAAGTTAAGAAAAGAAGCAAGTTTTTTTAAAACTAATTTAAGTCTTTATATGACAACAAACGATTTTATTCAAAAAATAATATTCTTGTTAAAATTATTGTCAGTAAATTTTTTTAAATACCATTTTCAGCTACATCTACTAACTGAAAAATTTCTTCTAAAAAGAATTCTAATTTCCTGAACAAAATTGATAGTTCGCGAAAATTAAGATTCACACGGTTCATAGAATTGGCATTCAGAAATAAAGTTATTCGATGATTAAAGCACACAATTATAAGACTCTTCACAATAAAAATGCACCTTAATAAAATTGTGAGTTAATTCATAATTACAATGCAACTAACTTTCTTATTGAATCCATCATTATATGTAACACAAATCAGAGTATTAAGTTTGGACCTGAATTGGCTGACAAAACTCTACTCTTCCAAACAAAAATCAAATATTGAAATTCTCTCTTTAGAAGAAAAAGAGTAAGAGTTTACTTTATGGTTTTATTCTTTCGCGTTCCTTTTTTTCCAAGAATAAAAGTATAATGAGTGGAAATAATCGATAATAGGTATCAATACCAGAAAAAGGTCATTGAAAAACAGCAATAGGAAATTTAAAACAAGGAAATAGAAAGATAAAATATAAACTTCTATTGGAAAATAAATGAAGAAGTAGTGTCTGAAGATGTGTTTTCAACTATTGATTCTTTGATATCATGAATCTCACAGAATATCCTGACATCTTTCAAGCCGATTTATAGCTTTAGGAAAGCAACTGATATCGCAAATATTAAGACTAAAAAAACCACAAAATTCGCTGTCAACACTGAATAAATAAATTGAAATACAGATTTATCAAATCAGAGACGTCACTCAATTTATCTAAGAATAAAATAGAACAGATTCTGTATTAACTAATGGTAGAAAGAGATTGGATTCTTGTTTCTAAAACTTAAAATTCCATTACGATTTAAATTATTCAAAAGATAATTAGTACTAAAGTACAGATATTTTTCTTTACAAATATCCAACAGAATAATCTAAAATTCCATAAAATGTTATTGCTGTTCCTTTTCTCTTTATGAAAATTTATTCTCTGAATTTAATGATGTATTTATTTCATTAAATAATTCAATTAGTACTACAAAATATGAATTTTTATAAGAGTTGTAACAATTTATTTTTTAAACCTAAAACTACATAATGGTGCATGTTATTCAAAAGATAATTAGTACCAAATTACTGAAATTTTTCTTTACGAATATCTAACAAAATATGCATAATCTAAAGAAAATGTAATGCAGTTATTCAGGTAAAAATATAAGTAATTAAATTCATTAATAATTTTCCTTATTTAAAAAGGCGCAAAATTCTGCATTATTTCCCCAATATCTAAGAATTTTTATATTCCTTAATATATATTCTTTGAGTTTTTGGCAAAAATGAAGTCAAGGAAGTATGCACACTAAGAATTTCAAATTAAATCATGGACACAAAATCGGAAACACTAAAAAGTTAAACCTAGCGTACTATTAATAAAAAAGTAAATGTCTGGAATGTTTAAACTTGCTTGAATGTCGAAACAAAACAGGAATAATTTAAAAAGAAATTGCTAGAAATCGCTTTCAAGTTTTAATATACAATTAAACAGGTTTTAAATTTTTAGGCACCTGCCTTACTTGATAGTGATCCAATAACTTCAACACTGGCCGAGCGGTTAGCGCACCTGACTGCGAAGCCAAAGGCCGCGGGTTCGAATCCCGCTCTGGGCATGGATGCTTCTCTCTCTTGTGTTGTCCTCTGTTGTGTGAATGTGGCCCACCCTATGAACGGTTTTGTGGCAGGGTGGCGTGGGCAATGTTACTCGCCTCCGTGACTTTGGTTCACAGGTGCCCACTGGATAACGTGAAATTAGTAACACCTCTGGCATCTTCTAAGGCGAAACGAATAAAGTTCAGCTCCTGACATTCGAAAAAAAAATATTACAGTTAGTTTAACAATGTTTCCCTTCAGGTTAAACCATAGTATCGTGTAATCATGCTTTAAAATACTGCACTTTATACTAGCTTAAAAATATTGTACTATGTACTAGCTTTAAAATACTGTGCTAACACCATAACAGGGTTACAGAAAATTTGAATGATAATATAATGTAATATACGGTGTTAAATATACGACTTCAAAATACGGTGTTAAATTGAACCCCTATTTGAACCTAAGTATAATGCAATAAAGTTTTAAAAGTTCTGTAATGTGACTCAACTTAGCTTCACATTAAAATTGCAATCAAATTTGATGATATGATATGACACGCAATAAAATATCGAAGAGTGGGTGCTACTATAAAGGTACGATAAAATAACTTTACGAAATATTTTAAATATTATTCAATTGATTACTTTATCCAATTTTATCCAATTCTTACTTATTACTTTATTTTTTTCTTATAGTAATTCGTTGTTTTTAGGAACGTAAAGCATTTTTCCTTCCATTAAATTTTAAAAGAAATGTAAACATCACGAAATAAATAAATCTTGACAAAACATTAAATCACTGTTATTTTTTTAAGATTAACATTATATTTTATATACATGAATACGTTATTTTTCTGAATATGAATTATTATTGTTCCTCTAGTTAAGATTTCGATGTAATTAACCCATTATATACCTGAAAGCTCTTTGTATAAGCCACTTCATAATTACCGCAACACTGAAATTACAACCGGAAGTGACTTTATATCTACAGGCGCTTTATACAGTCAATATCTGAATATGTTACAGTATTTGATCAAAACCTAACATGCGACAAGGAACTAACAATTATTATGTTGAAGATAACGACTCAATTCTGATATTGAACTTCAAAATTTCATATTCAAATCAATTTATGAAAGTTTTATTATTTAAGTATGTCCTATGATCTATTTAGTAAATAAAAAAACTTTAAATGTTAACTAAATCACATCTGTTTACAGTAAAGGCTTATGAAGTTTATTATCCAAGGCAGTGATTCTCAACCTTTTTTTTGTTGCGGCACACTTTTAACGATTTCGAAATTTGATGGAACACAATGAAAAAAATTAGATTAAAAGTTGTTTAATTACCTATTTTACACTGTGTTTAATAGTTCGTGATAATAATTTTGAATGGGAAATAAAATAATATGTACTACAAAAGCACGTTTATTAAGGGATTAATTATTTCTCTCAACCAATTTTTTATTAGTTAGTAACAGCTATTTATTTTTTTGCTAGTTATGAATTGTTAGCTTGTTTTCTATAATTATTAACTGCTATTTTTTGTGATTTCTTGTTAACTAGTTTTTTTGCTAATTATTAATTGTAGTTTTTTTGCTAATTCTTAATACTTGTTAGTTATCCTTTGTTAATTTGTTCTTTTAGTTATCCTTTGTTAATTTGTTTATTAATTGCATAGCTTACTTCAATGATTAGCTCTTACAACATTTTTTAAAATTGTGTGTCATATACAATTTAAACACTTCCATCTTATTTTAAGATTGTCAGAGACAATACAATCACCGACAAAGATGTTCACGCTGTTAAAGCGTGGAAAAATTATAAAAAGTATATATATATATATATATATATATATATATATATATATATATATATATATATATATATATATATATATATATATATATATATATATATATATATATATATATATATATATATATATATATATATATATATATATATATATATATATATATATATATATATATATATATATATATATATATATATATATATATATATATATATATATATATATATATATATATACACTTTTCTTTAATTTAAACTTTACTCATAATAAAAAAAATCATTATAATTTTTATTGTATCATTTCTAATACTTGGCGGCACATTTTAAGAATTCGGCGGCACACAAAAGTGCCGCGGCACAGTGGTTGCGAATCACTGATCTAAGGCATATTATTTTTAAACAAATATTTTATAAACATACAAGCTGAATACCTGGTCTTTGTACAGGGTGAAAAAATCAATAAATCAGTACTGAACAATAATACGAAGTCATGCACAAAACTGTAAAACCAGTACAGACGCAAATAATAAAGATAAAATAATTTAAATGTTTTTTTATTTATTATTATTTGTTGCCTTTCTCGTTGACTTAACCATATTAGATTAAGTACAACACGTATTTATTAGATTATCCCCTCAAGTTAGAGAATACCTGTGTTTAGTACCAACTTGTATATTGCTATTACTCAAAGCAAGTCATGATAATTAAAATTAACTACAATCAAACTAATTTCTTCTCTATTTATATCTCCGAGGGGTGGTACAAAACCTATTTCTGCTGTATGCATTATAACAATGTGCAGTATTGGTGTAACTGTAATAAGCACCAAATTTTCACGGTAAATATTTTGCACTCTTTTAAAAGTATATTTGCACCTATTGAAATTGCACCAACTACGAAAATGCCAGTAGTTCCTATTACCAAAATGAAACATCATTGGTGTAAATAATAGTATGGCGATTTTTTATAGTTTATAGTATATTTTTTATAGTATACATTTTCTTCATTATTTTTGCTTTTTAGTACATAGCTTATCTTTTTTTGTTAGAAGTTAGTAATAGGTAGAAGTTAGTTAATGCAGTTCTCATAAATTTGCGAGAAACCTAAATTTAAGTTTCGAGAAACCAGCAATCCTTGAGCTGTATTTCGTTAATTTTTAGAATCATTTCGTCATGAGCCACGTGATGTGTAACGAAACACGAACTTTCAATTGTATGAGGAAAATGTTTTCTCAGCTCGAAACCTCATAGTAGTGCAACTAGATAGACGAATCTAGAATGAAGACTGGACGTTCAAAAATAGAGTGACAGATAAAAAGCCGAAGGGCATGTGTGGTGGTTTAGGAATTGGCCTTGTGTCAAGAAGATCTTGAATTCGAATCCCGCTTCGGGCGTAGGAATAATCTGCAACTCTGTTTTGTTTTGTTTGAGTGACATTTATCCATCTATATGGTGCCCTTGATAAAGAGATTATTAGAAAAAATGGATACTTTAGAAATTACAAGAATTTTTTTTTCTTTTTGAAGAAGCAGAATTACGAAATATTCTTTAATTTTGTCGAAATTTGTTCTTTTGAAGAAGTAGAGAAAGTTATTTAGTAACTTTGACGAAATATTTGCTTGGAGCATGTACCAGGAAACAACTTTGTCATAATGATGAAAGTTTCATGAAATTTGAGTATGCATTTTTTACAGCGTGAGGAATCTAAATATTAGTTTTATATTATATAATTTTTCCCGAAAAACTACTGAAAGTTTTAACTTTTATCTAATTCCAAATTATATTTTTGGAAAGGCATGTAAAACAAAAATACATAGGTTATTATTGTATATTTTCTTTTAATTTTTACTACATGTAATTTGTGTATCATATTTTCATTAATAACAATAAAACGTATGCAAGTTTATTAAACTTAAAAAGTACAAGAGGTTTTTTTTTTCGAAAAAAAAATAATTCTTTTTAACGTCATTTAAATAAAAATTAATAAGTTTGAAAGAAATATTTTAATGGTTTTATTCAAAATAAGCATTCAGTAGCTTAAATTAAAAGGGATATTGCGTTCATTTATTTTTTATTAAAAAAGGTTTTTGAAAACAAGAAACTGTATTTATACTCAAAAGATTAAAAAAACATAGTGCAGCGACCATTCCTTTGAAGTACTTTTTTTTAATTAGTTGAGATGTTTTAGACGAATAAAGATATACTAGAATATTATTCTAAATAATTTCTAATTTGGAAGTTCGAAAACTCTTGGAAAAAGACCCAAATGCTTTTAAAATATTTACTTTCTATTTATTACTTCGACATTTGCAAATGAAGAAAAACAATGCATTAATAATTCCAGAAGTAAATACCTTAAAATATTTTTATTCTTTTGTTTGCGCAAATTACAAAAATTGTATTTAAATCATTTTTTCATAAAATATGTCGTTATGCTTTTCATTAAAAAATTATGTATAAAATTCAGGGAGAATCACTATTTCTTTAAAAATATCATTAAAAAAAGAAAAGAAAAACCTAAATTAGATAACTAAGTAACTTTGACGAAAAACAGTTTCAAAAGTACACTGTATAAAATGTCTCCTCTGGATCACGGTCAGCAAGCGGCAAAACGTTTTCTAATCACTGAGAATAAAAATGAATTTTCGTTCGCAATACTGTCATGACCATAAAAATGCAGGTCTGCTAGTAAATTTTTTCTCGTGTCGTCAGTAAAGATTAATCTCATAAAGGACTAGGCCATTCTTTGCTGAATAAAGGTAAAACAGTGTAGTGCTATTATTTGTCGAGGAACGAGCGTATTACGAGTTTGACGTCTATGGTGATAATCTAGAGGGAGTGAAAGAGAGATGTTTTGGGGCTTAGGCTGGGTTTAAACCTGAGACCACTAGAAAAAATTCCATCCATTTCAAATCCATTGCCTGTTGCTGTAACCGCCGTGGAAAAAAGTACACACCCTCGGATTGAGTTAGGAAACTTTGTATGATTACCATGCAGATAAGCTAGCATTTCTACTAATTTTGCTGAAATTCATCATAATTAAGTAAACTGGACTTTTTTTCTTGAAAGAATGAAGCTAAGTAAATAAATTAACGACCAACGAATTTCTTGGAAATTCTGGCTGATTGATATTAATAAGACTGATTTATTTGACTCAAACAGATCTTCGGGTAAGGCTGGGATAGCCTGGTTGGCAGGGTTGACTCGTGAGAACAGGAGTTCGAATCCAGCCTGCCGAAGACTCCCGTGAATTAAATGGTGACTGGTGCACGTTAAATCTGTCGGGTCACAAAGTACCCCATGTTCGCATAACAAATTTCACCTCTGGGGATACTGAATTGGAGAATGACCGTTGTCTGGTTTGGGTCGAAATTACGATCAGAGGATGAATGGTTGTATGAATGACTCAGCTCTATAAGCAGGTATGATGTATGGATGTGGCAGAAGTCGAATTCTTGGCATAGATGGCGCCACTAGAAAACAAGAACTATCGCACCTCTTATCTTAACGGCCCATGACAACAGCAACAGTTCTTCATGAAGACAAGTTTTTGGACTTATTTGTTGCATGAATCACTTTTTCTTCTAAGCTGAATTTAAAATAACCGGTTTGCTGAAAAGAAAAGGAGATACAGGATGGCTGTAATGAAAGTAAAGGTTGTTTAAAGCCTGATAAATATCAAACTACTCAGCTCATCCTTACCAAAATTTCAGATTATACTATTTATACAAAATTAATTTGATTTTTAAAGGAAAAGAATCAGTGCGATTTTTCTTCTAAACTAAACTCGGTGGTGTGATAGTCCATAGAGAGCCAAGGCCCTTTTGTGCAGATCCCAGTTTTCTTGACCTTGGGCTCAGGGGT
Source organism: Parasteatoda tepidariorum (assembly GCF_982258835.1). Classification (NCBI taxonomy): domain Eukaryota; kingdom Metazoa; phylum Arthropoda; class Arachnida; order Araneae; family Theridiidae; genus Parasteatoda; species Parasteatoda tepidariorum. The sequence continues at coordinate 41,139,225 of NC_141755.1, forward strand.
GCAAGAGCAGATTTTCCAGTTAGGTGGTCAGCCGAAAGCGGAGCCACTGTTGTTTAGTTCCCAAGCATGCTTGGTACTCTTTTATCGACCCACTGAACGGATAAAAGGCTGACTCTACCTCCCCGGCCCGAGGATTGAACCTAGGACCAGTGGCACGAGATCACGAAGCGAATTTTCTTTACCAAGGAATAATTTTTCTGTCACACCAGTTTCCCGCCATGTCCTAAACTCAAAGAGCTGTGTCTAGCAAACCACTCTTTCTAATTAGGTAACAGATGGTAGTAACTTAGTGCAAGTCTGGACTATAAAAAATGCATATATTACGGTTAGAGTGTATAACTCATAGCTAGAAATTTCATCAAATAACTAGATGAGTCAGGTAAAGCATTTAGTTGAAGGAAAATTTCGTACTCTACCTCGTTATTCTTTGAAATAACTAATGATAGACTATTAAAGTGAAAAATAAACGATTTCAGACGTATTTTATGAATTAATTGATCTTAAATAGCTAAAATCTCTCAAAAGATACATTTTATCCCTGCTGAGGATAATTAATTGATAAATAATAGGGAAAAGCAGATTATACAATTTATTATTGCTCATACTAATAATTACATCTAAAAGCAACGAAATGAATTGTATACACACGCGCGTAATTGCAAAGCAGCGTTTTCGAATTGCAAAATTGCCTTGCAGAATTTTCGAGTGCCGTATTTCATATTTAACGATCAAGTAATTGTTTTTTTATAGATTACCTAGTTAAATAGTAGAATTTAGTAATTTTATATACTATAACTGACTTGCCCAGTTATTTCATGAAATACCTAGCTATTATATGAATTAACAGATTTCACTCTTTAACGGTAACATATTCGCAAAAACCACTGTTTGATATGAGACGAATGGGAAGACCTAAGCAATTGCTCGACAGTCCATCTGAATTTTTATTGTTTATCATTTTTTCTCAGACTCTTGTAAATCAGTATGTCAGAATAATTTTAAACTATTTCTCTGAATCTGGCTCTAACAAGCATAAAGTCGACCCAATCAAAAGTAGAGATTCCGGTGCTTTGAAGAGATAACAATTGAGGTTCAAGTAAATGAAGTTAAGCTGGTAGGACATGGCCTTACAATATTTTTCAGAGCGTCGACAAAAATACATCTCACGATATTGTGATTATGTATAAAAATAGATAAACGTTTAAGCCTTCTGTATGATACTATTGCAATAGAAAAATAACGGTACTTGTTTTTCAAAGAATATTGAAGATATTTGAATGCATTAGTAGAATTTAAACAGAATAATCCACATAACATCTGAAAAAATTGAAGAAATAAAATTTCATCTTAAAAGCATCGTTATTCTGCAGAATACGTAGTAAAATCGTTGAATTCAATAGTTTTATAAACTTAAAATGACTTGTCTAGTCATTTCATGATATATCTAGATATTATATGTATCAATAGATTTCATTCTTTAACGGTAACATATTCACAAGAACAACTGTTTGATGTGTGGCATGAGAAAAGGCTTAAGCATTAGCTTATCAGGCATTTCTAGTGTTCATCAGAATTTTTAATGTTTATCGTTTTCTTCTCAGAATCTCGTCAAGTAGTATGTTAGAATTATTACTTTGAATCCTGTTCTAGTAAGCATAAAGTCCTCCCAATCCAACTCTAAGATTTCCGGTTCTATGATGAGGTAACATTATAGTTTCAGATAAATGATGTTAAGCTGGTACCGAACAATATTGTAAGTTAGATGATAAGATGTTATGTTTCATTAGAATATTTAGGATGTTAACCAGTTTTTCAAAGCATCCGCAAAAAATACATCGTACGATTTTTTGATTATGTATAAAAATAGATACATATTTTAACCTTCAAAATTATGCAATTGTTATCGGCAAAGTAACTGCACTTGTTTTTCAAAGAATATTGAAGATTTTCGAATGCATAATTAGAACTTACATAGAATAATCCACATCACAACTGAACAAATTGTGAAAATTAAATTTCATTTTAAAACAAAATATCAAAATGTATAGTTATAGTAGCTCAAAGCAATAAATATAATCTGAATGATAAATTATGAGGATTAACAAGAGTAACTAAGTGTATAAATAAGCGTAAGTATATTTTTCCTTTCGAATATTTTTGTTGTATCTAGAACACTATATTACGGATTTGAACGTTTTTTTCCTCCTTTTAGACAAAACTAGGTGTTTCTGAATAAACAAAATGTGCTTGATTCATGTATCAAAACACTCGCATACGGGGCTTGATTAATATAATTTTGCAGCAGTTGGTTACCAAGCGTCTAATGAATCCTCGGATACATTTTTAATGACTCTAGCATCGAAACTTCAAGATGGTAGATATGGTTTTTGTCCCCAAAATGGATGCCAAATTAGTGACTGTCAATCAGAAAGCGTTTTTGCTTTATCTCTAAGTTATTATTATGAGTAAAATGCTTAAATGTAGACTTTTGAAGATAAAAACTTACAGATGGTAAGTATGGCTTTTGTCACCAAAAGGGATACTAATTTAGTGACAGTTCCAGTGCCAATCAGAAAGCGTCTTTGCTTCATCTCTAAGTTGCTATTGTGCGTAAAATGCTAAAATGTGGACTTTTGGACAAATGGTACTTGTAAGACAAAAATAAAATAATTCAAGATTCGATTTTTTTTTTAACCAATATCATACAAAACATACAGAATTTTATCTAAAGTTGTTTTTCATTTTGTTCAGTGCAATCAATCATCAATTGTAGAATAATAATTATTTTTAAATAATAGGGGAACACTGTATGACAACAATGAATATATAAGACAGACTAGATAATTTTAAACAACCATACCACACAGTTAATAATAAATAAATTAAATTTTTAATTAAAATGAGAAATGTGAGTAACTCTTCTACCAACTCATAATGAGCGAAATACTTAGAAGAGAAGATAACATTTTTAGTAAACACTTTCTTTTTAATCAACTGCCTTTAATTGCACTTTCAAGTGCAAAACTAACATTATCAATCACTAATAAATAATTAAATAAGCTAGTGGATAAAAATTTAGAAGAAAAAAATATTTTAAAACTTGTTAATAACCAGTCGGAGAGAATTAAACAACTTGCGATAATTGATTCCGACATTTAAATAAGGTATTAAATTTACGATATATCATTCCAAAAATAATTTATTCTTAGTTTTTGTTGTATAAATTTAAATATAATGGTAAAAGCTAAGTAAAATGTGAAATTTAATTTAAAGGATCAACAAAGTTATTTTTAAAGTTTTAAGTTTAATGTATTAGACAAGAATGAGTAAAAAACAATGTTAATTAATGTATTAATATTTCACAGTTTTCTTACCAAATGTTGAATACATTGTTCTGTAATACAACAACATTTCAAGTAATAGCAAATGGTAAGTACATATTTTGCTTGAGAATAATTGATTATTTGATAGAGTTTACTTCCTTAATTCATATTTTAATTCATTTTTTTTTAAATAATCTTAAGGAAATCAAAATAAATAAAACATTTTTTTTATATTGTGAAATAATTTTAATTATCGTGAAACATTCTCATATTTACAGATATTAAGTAAAAGAAAAGTTATCTAAAACCACAAAACTATTTTACTACTGCTGCTTTATACATCTGAAATTTTTGGCATCGAATCTTAAATTTACCGTGTCATTAAGTACTCATAGATAATGAAATATTGAAGAGTATATAAGCACTATCAGTCTAAACTACATCAAATATTAATCGTCTCTTTACGTTACATGATAAATGAAGAAATTGGATAGTAAATGTGCACTATCATTTTAAATTACATCAAATATAGAAAGTGATATTTCAGATTAAATTCCACACTGATTGAAATTAATAAAATCTCAACAAAAAATACTCTATTGGTAAAATTGTTGTACTGTATGGTAATGACATTACCAGTTTAAAAATAAAATAATTCTAGTAAAAAAATTAAAATATACGATACTTAAACTATTCTTTTGGGAATTTTTCCCTTCATATGGTAACGGTTTACCAAAAATTCAGTTTTACTGAATTATAGTTCTTATTACCACATACTTAGCAAAAAATATAAAACTTAAAAGTAAATTTAACCGAATTAATGGGTTTTATGACGTGTATCAAAATAAAACTAACAAATTTTTACCATATTTACCAAATTTTATCACATTTTATTATTCCATATTTTACTGTTAATTACCAAATTCCAAACCAAAGTGCTTTGGTAAAAATTACTGAGCTTTTCAGGGTTCCAATAGAGTCGGAAACCTGACTAATTTTATCATATTTTGGTAGTTTTGACCATAATTTTTTCCCAGTGTAAGTATATGCCATAAAGGTAAAATGTTCGAATTGAATATCGTAGCGGCGCTTTATTTAAGAGATAACATAAATAAAACGTCTTAATTTCCTGACACCATCTAAATAAAAATTTTGAACAACAATTTTGATTGTCCTATATCACAACCGCACTTAACATATAGCTTAACTCTTTATGCGTACTTGCTTTTATTAAATACTGAAGTTGATAAATTCTTTTTCATTTAAACAACTGTCATTTACACTTAAATAAAATATAAATATAATAATTCGCTATGATGCATGGTAGACATTCATTTAAAGATTAAGAGCCTCCATCACTATTGATTTCAGAAGATTATAGGCTCAGAAAAGTGGGAACCATTTTGTCTGTCCATCAGCGATCTAATAAGCAATACTTTTTATAGTGACGGTAACAAAATCAAAAAAAATTATATACTGTCTCAAAAATAAAAATAAAAGAACACTCTTTAAATCTCTTTCTTTGTCCGAAAAAAAAGAAAAATTCATTATCTATTTTCAGGGTTTTTAACTAGTCTTATTTTACTCAGATAATATTTATTATCGAAATAAAATTTTGTCGTATTTAAAAAGAATTTTAACATTAAAGAATGCAGTGTTGAGTTACATTTTTTTTTCTTCGATTTCGCAAATCTTTGCACAATTTCGGTTTCTTATTGCGAAAAAAATATAAAGCGAGTATTAAAAGCGATTTGAGTTTCATTTTATAAGTTAAAGTTTGGAAAAATTCTTCAATTTCTATTATAAGACCGGACTTTTATATTCTACAAACATAATTTATATTATTTCAATATAGTTTCATTCGTTTTACAACTGTCATTGAAGCGTTGGTCGATCCGAATAATGAATAAGCTATTTATATTATACTCAGCTTTCTCACGCTTGTAATGTTAAACCCATATCAAAAGAAAAGAGAATCCATAACTAAAATAATTTTACAAACACGCATTTGTGAAAAGTTTCTAAGTAAAACTAATATGAATGCACGAGTATACGCATTAGTTTTACTTTATATGAAAAGAAAACCTCTTATGGTTAGCTAAACGACCATGGAGCTTTAATCTATGATCACACTCTAAAATGTTCAAAAATTAAACTTGTTAAATTATGCAATCTGAAATGACAACACACTGTGTAATACAATTAAAAAACTGTACTTTAAGTTTAATTTCTCATTCGCCTAATTTCATTCAAATTTCGTATTTATCATTTAAGTCTGCCCAGTTTAAATAGAAGTAAAAAGTTGTATATCTTGCATTTGAAAATTGTTTCCACATTTGTTAAATGCAATAATAATAACAATAACTGAAAATTCTTTTTAATATGGAATTTTCTTTGAAGTAAAGAATTTTATAATTTTGTACAAAAAATAAATATATAAAAAATAAATATATAAAATAACAAAAATAGCATAATATAGGTTTAAAAAATTCTCAAGCTACGGCAAAATAGGCACTGAGGAAAAAAGTAACTGTATATAGAATATATTAAAATTTATATATATTAAAATTTACCTTGTCTCTGGCTCAATGAAAACACCAAAATTCTCTGTAATTTTTACCGATATGCTTTGGCAAATGATTTTGGTGAAATTAACAATAAAATATGTTTTTGAAAAAGGAAACTAAATTTGGTGAATTCATGATGATATTTTAGACAATATCATAAGAACGTTTTATTCTATTAAATGTTTTTTGAGGTTTTTACTTGTTGCTAAATGTACGAACCGTTACCATTTGAACGGAATATAATTGCCAAATGAATGACTTCAATAACATATTTTTTATTTTCTAGCTTTTTAGTACCAGAATTACGGATTTTTTGTATATCTGCATATATATATATATATATATATATATATATATATATATATATATATATATATATATATATATATATATACTATACTAACTAAGCTACCCATTTAACTATACTAAGCATTTAAGGATCACGTTATCCAAACTCAGCTCCCCAATATTTTGACAGTGAAGAATCTCAATCTTTAATTCAAAAAGAGTATGTTTTTGTTCCTGATTCCATAACTCAACAGTTAACACTAATTAATAAGTATGTTTGAAGCTACCCATTTAAATCATTAAGATTAGATTTTAATACACGAAAATCCCATTGTTAGAATAGAAGTAAATCAATGTTTTCTATGTATATATTTGGCTCTTTGCGAAGTGTATATTTTTTATTTATAAAATGTAAGGTTTTCTCCTGTCGATTCTTGTACTTTTATCACTTGTAACGAAAATGGAAATTTTGTCATGCATCATTATCAATATACGAATAAATATATATAGTATATTAAATTTACAAGTATTGAACTATATAATTAGACACTGTCATCCAAATCTGTTCTATTATTCCGATAGCATTATAGTGCAGGAAATAATTGGGTTTTTTTTTAATCAAAGACAAGGTTTTCATTTTTCGGAACGAAAGTATTTGCACTTGTAACATTTCTTGTACTTTTATTACTTATAACGAAAATGAAAGTATTGTCAGGCATTATTTTAAATGCTAAATCTAGAAGTATTGTGCTATATAATTAATCACTACCATCAAAATAAGTTTTATCAATCCAATAGGAATAATAATGCAGGAAATAATTGGTGGTAAATGATTCACGCAAGTAGAAATGATATTTAAGGCTAAGTAACTTAATGTGCACATTTTCTAAAAGATTACTAACACTAATGACTAAGTTGGAATTTTATTACTCCTTGAAACGTTGCTTAAATATTTTAAAGTAATCCTTTTCAGATGCCAGAATGCATTAGTAATTATCACTTCCTTTCGAGTATGAGTAAATGCATCTTTTAAGTTTAGTGAGTAACTGAAGCCCTTACGACCAATCGTCGTTAGCATAATCCTTTACGCAAACTGCATTTTTGATACGCTAAATTTATTAAAATATCACATTTTCAACATCGATATTTCAGAAAGCTCTCTTGAATGGATTTGGCTCAAACATTCCGGTCTATGGCGCCGGCCTGATTCTTTGGATTCAGTCCAAAATCTCTCTCTTTTTTTTTTTTTTTACTTGCTTCGGTCTGTCGCTGCCCGCTTTGAGCAAGAAAATAAACAAAAATTTAGGAAAATTATATGTTATCCTTTAAGTTAAAGGAAAACTGGCGTTATTGTATTATTCCATTTTATATTGTGATCTCTAATTAATTAAAACGTTACTAGAAAGAATATATTTATATATTTTCTAACTTTTCTATTTTAAATAGCATCAAATAGATACTTTTATATATTTTATTGTAAGTGGATATTTACTTAAGTCACATAATGTGTTATATTTAAAACAAGAACCACTATTCATGCTATTAATATTAATGGCTTTCTTTTTACTGGTTTCGTGTCTGGGAATCTCACAATTGAAATACCAATCACTTTCTGGTTAGATAGAAAACTTATATCACTACTAAAATCTTGTGCCTGATGACAAAGAAAGTTTCAGTTCCTGATTACTTTAAGTAGAATTTATCATTATATAATTAGTATATCATCAAACAAAATTCTGGCAACGTTCCGATTGAATATAGTTCTCCAATCTTCACTAGAGTTCCGTGATTGATGTCAATGTAAGTTTCAATCGTTTTCTGACTGACACAAGTATATTTTGTGGTCGTATTATTCCTAGAAAAATCAATCGGCGTTCAAAATTTCGATCACCTTTCGGGGAAAGAAGGGAATAATAAAATAAAAATAATAAAATAAAAATAATAAAAACTACTTTTTTTGGTAGTCAAAAAGTGAGAAAAAAATTTACCAGGCCTAAAATAAAAATGATCTAAGGATTCATAATTTTAAATGACACTTGTGTCTTTCGAAAAGATTTTTTTAACGTACCAAATGATGTGCATGCATTTTAAATTTATCAAGAAAAAGTTTTTATTCATTTATTTGTTATTATTATTATTATTTACTTGATTCTGAGTAATTTAGAAGTTTTTTTCGGAACAAGGAAACGTTACATATTAATCTAAATACTAATAATTTTATAAGCTAGAGTGCTTACATTTTAAACGGAGCTATGTACTGGTTGACATCTCAAGTTTTATTTGTTTCCCGGCCACTACATTTTAGATTCATTTTAATACCGAAAGAAATTTGTCTTAAATCCAAATTTTGACTTCTTTGCAACTAGTGTACTTATATGAACTGAAACACTGTTAGATGGAAATACTCGTTTCAATCATTTCTTGACATTCATCTAAGCATACTTTAGATTATTAAGTATAAATTATCATCAATTTCAATTTGGACTACTTTCCGATCAACTAGCCCAAATTTTAACAGGAGCTCTGTGTAACAAACTGTAATAAACAATCATTTTATAAATAGTCAAAGCTAATTTTGTCTCAAAATGAAATTTTCATACTTTCCAACTTTATCTAACATAACTTTATTTTACATAAAACTGAAAATTAGAAAATAATTAACTAAAGTAAAAACTTTAAAAACTACGTTTTTTAAGTGGGTGGAAAATTGAGAAAATCATTAAAAACTCAAATTATTTGCTTATTTTTTTCATCCACTTTAAACATTTTATTTTATTTTATTATAACTTGTCATTTTATCCTAATTTCCATTTTCAATTGAGGCAATTTTTATAAAAATTTTCATTTTGTTGTACTCATTGAGTCATCTAATGACATAATTGAATCATAAAATACAGAAAATAAAGTTTAAATAAAAAGAATTTGAATAGTAACAACATTATCTTTTTTGCATGGCAATTATGAATAACACAAAGTTGAAAGAAAATCTACAAACAGCGCTTAATAAAATTCAGAGTGATATCATTTTTCCCTATATAATGCAGTAAGAAAATTTTATTTTTTGAATTACAACTTTTTAATGAAAAATAAATATTTGAAAGAGAATCTGAAAACAGCAATCAATAAATTTCAGAGCATTGCCCTTTTTCACTATACAGTAAAAAAAGTTTTTTTGAATAACAATAATGAATAATAAAAATTTTTAAAGAAGTTTTAAAAAAGCAGTAAAAAAAAATGAGAAGGATGATCTTTTTCACTTTATGATATACTAAAAAAAATTTTCTTTGAATAATAATTATGAATAATAAAAATTAAAATAAAATTCGATAAAATTCGATACTCAATAAAATTCGTGTGTTGGCTCAGCTTTGCATTAATTGCCGCTTCTTGGCATAAAACGGTTGAAATTATTCAGCTAAAAATATATGTACTAAAAAGAACACTTGTGCCTCCACTTTCCAGGTCCAAATATTTCCATTTTGATACTATTAAGATCTGTGATTGAACATAAATCATTTTTCTAAGCAACCAGTTTTTGAAATAACATTTAAAATTATATGTATATTTTTATAAAAAAATTTGCTGAATTGTCAACAGTAATTTAATATTTTTGCTTACCAAATGGACGGGCGTATTTTAAATACAATTTTTGCATTCATCACTTTGCACATGGAGCTGAAAGTGAAGTTCTAAATTATTTAAACCAAATGGATCTCTTTAACCGAGATTCATAATAGTATATTAATGTAATTTGCACCAAACAATAATAATTGTAAAACGATTAATTGGATTGGATATCGATTCAAATAATTTTATCTTAATATGTCACGTAGAATTACATTATTTTAATAATAATAACCAAAACCTTTAATTTAGAAATCAAACAAATTCAAAAATAACAGTGCAGATAATTCCAACCTTTAAATTAGAGGAAAAAATATTTATACGAAAACAATAACTTTATGACTCATATTAATTTTATGCTGTTGACAGCCAAACCAATATGAAAATTATTGTGGGAAAACTGGATCCTACCACGTGATTTTCCAGCCAATAAAAATGCATTGACAACAATGGAAAATTGCGACACAATCATTGGATTCTTATGATTAGTAAGATTCTTGCTAAGATCTTTACACTTTTACAGTTCTTCAACAAACAAATCTAGTTTCACAAAGTCTATCTCTCATCAAGGTATTCCGAAATTATTTTCACGGAAGTAATGTTTTAGTCATTATTCTCTACATGGATCGGTATTCAATGTCAGCCATGCATTCAACCGCAAAATACAGATATGTAAAGATTAGTTTTACGAACGTTTCTCCTTAGCACCAATGACATTGCTCCACTTAGCCTATGGGTAAAGGACTAATATGAAATGACGTGGTTCTCCAAGATTAATTGAGGGAGCGTCCTGTTTACAAGGTACTCAAACATAAATTAGTTCTACAGGTGTGCATATCGATCGATGGTTAGAACTCAGCCAGCATTAATTCCTGGTGGCTAAATAATTATATGAATATTAACACTTTGTGCCTTTAAATATGATTAAACAATTGGGTTAAAATGTATTAACTTAAATAGATTCCAAGCGATTACAACAGAAACGAGCAATTATGTCCCAGAAAGATATATTCAAAAATAATTCGTACTATCAATTGCATTGTTTTATACATTCGCTCAAACAGATTATCTTGTAAAATAATGAGGCTTATGGTGTTTAACAGTAGCGCCCTTTGCTAACTGGAGTAGGAAATATGAGTTAAATGAAATTAATCCCCGCATGTTCATGCATATAGGTTCTACAAAGCGCAGACTTTACAGAACGATTTCCGTTCACTACAGAGATTGTGCATAACTTATGAGTGCGAACATGCAGTACACTACATAAAAAATATATTTATTAATGGTTTTAACCATAAAGAATATTTCAAAATATTTTTTTTGAATGGCAAGCACTGAACTTTATTCGTTTCGCCTTTGATGCTGCCAGAGTTGTTACTCATTTCACGTTACCCAGTGGGCACCTGTGAACTAAAGTCACGGAGGCGAGTAACCTCGCCCACGCCACACTGCCACAAACCCGTTCATAGGTTGGGTCACATTCACTCATTACACACAACAGAGGACAACACAGGTGAGAGAAACATCCGTACCCAGAGCGGGATTCGAATCCGCGGCCATCGGCTTCGCAGTCAGGTGCGCTAACCACTCGGTTACCTGACCGACATATTTCAAAACATAATTATTATTAGTTTTAGTAAGTAGCTGAGTAGGTAATGTTGGCATAAGGATAAAAGCGGCATTAAGTTCATGTTTCCTGACAATATTAGCTGTGAGGTTAAACACGGATAGTGGGTTAGAATCCATTTGGTTTTCGTGGTGTTCCTCTCCATGTTATGCAAATACGAGTTAGTTCCATTAAAAAGTCCTCCACGTAAGCTAGTTTGCCCTATGTTTGATATGGGAGTTTCCTTGTCTTTTGGATTGGGTTCACAGTTTCAAGACTACGGAGTTGAAAATTAATGGCCGTAAACTCAGAATTTGGTCGGCTGTTCAGTACTAGTTATAAAATAAAAAATAAATAAAATAAAATAAAAGTTTCCTGAGGGCGTTAAACCATTGACGGTTTTCAGAGTTCAGTCGACACAGTGACTAGCTTGCTCTAACTTGAAATTTTAAGAATTCAATTATTAAAAGCATTAATTTAATTACTCTTTAAGTAATTGATATTTTTAGTCAATAATAAGTTGTTGAAGTGAAAAGAAATTGAAATTGAAATAAGTAACATGAAATTGAAAAACTTGCTGAAACAAAGCAATAATTATACTTCTAAAATCAACATATATGACGGCACGTTTCCTACGCATTTTTTCAATGTTGCGTCTTTGATAATTATCATTAAAGCTTTCTTTTCTCTTTTATTGTACTTAATTTTTTATTGTACTTTTTTACGCTTTGTTATTGTACTTAAAAATTATATTTCTATAAGCAACAATAAGATTGAATAAAGTTATTATTATTATTTCCTAAAAATATATTGTTACTTTATGTATATATTTTACATATAAAATATATTTTGAATAATTAGGATTATCTTTTTCTTTTGAAGAAAGAGGGAGATTAATTTGGAGAAATCGTCACTCGAAATTAAATTTTCAAAGATAAATTTGCCGAAAGGAAATTTATCTTTGCTAAATAAGTTAGGTACTGGAATTCTATTTTATGCTATAAGGCTCTCACCTTCATAGCTTATATTAACCACATTTATGGCTTGAGCATCTGGTTAACGGTTTTCAGTTTAATTTTCAAAAGAATAGTAATCAAACAAAAATATGCAAGTTGTTCAAATTAGAAATAAATTTATTTATTTATTTGATTTATAAACTAATATCTTTGTTCGAGAAAATTGCCCTCAAAACGTCCACATTCTTTCAAATAGAGTGTTTTAAGACATATTTACATATTTTCTTCCTTTCATTATTTTTAGCCAATTTCTGCTTCAGTATCCCGTTAAGAAAAAAAGTAACGGAAATAATTTTGAACCTCTAATTATTTTCCTATATTTTTATCTCTAAAGAAGAAAAGCCTGTTTTTGGATTTGATATATCAATTAATAAGTTAGCAATTATTAATAGCATCAAAATATTTTTTAAATTAAATATACCTTATTTACATTTATAATTAATATATTTATTAATTAAGAGGAGGAATGACATACTCCACAAAGTTTTCATAAAAATTGTATTTCTTTATAACGAATGTCTAATTAAAAAATAATGAAAGAAAATACAAGCACCTATTTTCATGCCTTGAAAAAAAATACTTTATAAGTAAAAGGTTCATTATTTTTTAAAAGAGACAAGAAAACAATCAGTATTTTTCTTCAGAAATTTTTTCCCTAATATAGAAAATGTGATTTAAACTCAATGTTTGGTGTGAAAATTTTAAACCATTTAGATCATTAAAAGTAAATAAATGTATTCAAAGATAAAGAAAAATTAAAATTTCACCGAAGTTATATAGTGAAATAAGTTGTTCTAAAAACTTAAGTACTAAAGTTTTTGTCTCTAATACGTAATATACAAAATGTGTAATGTGCAGTTGCAACTTGTTTGCAAGTTTTTTCTGTACCTCTCAGTTTCTTGTGTCTCATTCTGCGTTCCGACATTGAGGAAAGATCATGATTAGGGAACCGAAACTATTATATGTCTGTTTTTGTGGCTTTATTCACGTGGTCTAGCCTCAGCTTCTTACAATGGAACATTAAGACGAAAGTGGATAAAATTTCAATCAAATTATGAAATTTAAGTTAAGTTTAATGTAACACAATAAAACATTTCAAAGTATTATTTAGTATCTTTGAAATTTCCTGTTTGATTGATTCTTGTTTTATTATTATTTTATGCAGTTTTCTTTTTCTCAAATTTAAGTCACCTTCTTAAATTACATCTTGTTTTCTTTTTATCGTTTTTTCCATGATTTCATTATTCCTTTATCTATCCTTTATACTATTTTTATGTTTTGGTATTTTAAACTACGAATATATTTCATAATTTTAAGAAGTAAATTTCCGGGGATCGTTTAGCATTATCCAAATTCCAAAAGCATAAAAAAAATTAATCAACATTCCTAAAGCTGTTTCCAATATAGTTTTTTCCACTTGTATTTTTTAATTTTTCAAGTCTTATTAATCAGACTTTTATAACCAACATCCTGAAAGTAAAACTATAGTTTTATAAATTAATATACTTTAAACTAAGAAATTAGGGATAATCGATGTCCAGAAACTGAGAAATTATTTTTTTTTTTTACACATGATATTAATGCATGATTTATAATCTTCAATATCAGACTTTTTCAAAATTGGAAGATAATTTCATGGAAGAAATATCTTAAACAGAAACAGTATTTTGTGTGCCATCTACAGACATTTAACTCCATATATGCACATAAAAAATTTTATTTTTCATTTAAAATGTGCATTGGATTTTCTTTATTTTCTCTGTATAAAATGAATGAATTAGAGACTGAAAATTCCAATACTTGCTTTAGTTTTTTACGGAAGTTATAGAAGAGAGTAAACCGTGAGCAAATTTTGATTTTTATGCAGAAAGTAATAATTCAAATAACTTACAATCACTTTGGAAGTTTCTCTAAATAAATATTATTCTTTGTGAAAAATTTCTGCCATTCAATAAAATACCATAATGAAGTTGAAAATAAATTATTCACAGAAAATGAATGCAGGAACAGAACTTCTGATGAAGTCCTGTTATGTATTCATGTTTCTTTTATTTTCAGTTTTAAATTTCATTCTAGTATTCCTTCATTTTTAAATTAATTTCATTCTAGTATTCTTTCAGTTTTAAATTTCATTCTAGTATTCTTACATTTTTAAATATCAATCTAGTATTCCTTCATTTTTAAATTTCATTCCAGTATTCCTTCATTTTTAAATTTCATTCTAGTATTCTTTCATTTTTAAATTTCATTTTAGTATTCTCTCATTTTCAAATTTCATTCCAGTATTCTTTCATTTTTAAATTTCACTTTAATATTCTCTATTTTTTAAATTTCATTCTTATATTCTTTCATATTTAGATTTCATTCTAGTATTCTTTCATTTTTATATTTCATTCCAGTATTCTTTCATTTTTAAATTTCATTCCAGTATTCTTTCATTTTTAAATTTCATTCCAGTATTCTTTCATAACTTTTAATTGCACATCTGTACTAATTAGGGCTAAAAATTCATGCATATAGTTTATTAGAAATGAATTATTTTCTAAAATAAATATTCTTGAATTTAATATTTGAAAATTAAATTTAGCTTAAGTAACTCGGAAGGATAGTACGGAAAGTTTCTTTGGTATTTTGAATAAAAATTTTCTCCCAATATCCAGAATAATTTTTTTTTGTAGATTAAATAAAATTGCAACTTGAAAACGTTGATCATAAAACATTTTTCAGCCCTAGAAAGAAGGAAATTCAATATTCGACAAATTTAAGATAACTCGAAGTTTCAGTAAGTCGATATTTTTACGATTTCCCGCTTTATTCGAGCGAATGAATTGTTGCACACAACAATAGCTATTAAGAAATTGGTATTTTAAATTTAAGTAGGAGGTGTTACAGTTTTTGGTTAGCGAAAATAATAAAATGTTAATTAAATAATAAAGTGTTTGTGAATTTAATCTAAAGAGTTATTTCAATATATTTATTTCTTGTTTATTTCACATAATTTACTAAAAATTATTCATTCGCAGTGAACCAAAAAGGTTTTTGAACAAATTCTTTTAAAATAAAAAAAAAATTAAAGTGATAAATTTAATTTAGTATTCCCTGTTTTTTCTTTTGTTTGCAAATTTGCTTCCAATAAACCTACACGTTTACAGGAAACACTATTTAAAAAAATTTCTAAAGAAAATTTGATACATTTGGGAAAAATTTAGAAGATTTCATTAGGAAGTACTATTCAAAGATACTTGGAAATGCTTATTTTCTTCTTGAAAAATTGATTAATCTCTTGAAACGTAATATTTTGTAAAATAATAACTATGCATCAGCATTTTATATGAATTACACTATTTTCTTCAATTAAAAAGGAACTACCTTTATAAATTCATAGAAGTTTTAAACTTAGCTAGCTTGTACCTGCCGGCTGAGTTTGTGTACGAAATGGGCATTGTATTGCGCAGAATAATTACAAATTTAACTGCAATCCTAATTTTTAATTGCAAACTGATGAAAAAATTGAAAAATAAAACTTTTTTTAAATTTTTTATTTCAAAACTTGTTATTTTAGTACCCTCATAGTAAAAAGGGACATTTTAAAACTTGTCCTTGTCTTTTCCTTTTTTATTTCTAAAATTTAATTTTCACGTAGGGGTGTAGTTTAGGAATATTATAAAAATGCAACAAAAAAATTAGTTTCGTATGTAGCTTCTTTGTCTCTCTTTTCTTCCTAGAAAGCATGGCATGTTGGAGGTGCTCGTGATCTAAAGAAGCAATAACCAAATTATTCGACGCACTATAAGATTCTATGTAAAATCTTAATTATCAGTATGTACTATACAACTTTATTGTTTTTACAGGACTAAAACCGGTTTGCAAATTGCTTACATTGTTACATTTGATTAAATTAGGCTATACATAACATAAATTCAAAGATTCGAAAGATTATATAAATATGGAATATTTATTATATCCGGTATTATACTATTATATTGTAATAATTAAATCAAAATACAGGACTGAAACCGGTTTGCAAATTGCTTACATTGTTACATTTGATTAAATTAGGCTATACATAACATAAATTCAAAGATTCGAAAGATTATATAAATATGGAATATTTATTATATCCGGTATTATACTATTATATTGTAATAATTAGATCAAAATATCAGAAGCACTGTAGTTTTTTAATAATTACATGTTTTTCACCGATTTTATATGCAATACTTTTATATTTAAACATACATGTAATGGGTTTTTATTCAGGAGATTTTTTATTTGCTTCCTATTTGTACTAATTTATAACGTACTGCATTACAATGTTAACCAATTGATACACAAATGTGAACAAGCGCAAACCGGTTTCAGTCACGTAAAATCAATAAAAGTGTTTATTATCACTAGATAATTAAGATTTTACTTAGAATCTTGCAGTGTGTCTGAATAATTTATCCAGGGACTGTACATGCATTGTTCAGAATTTGGATCATTAGCGCCACTAACATGCCAAACATACAGGGTTACTACTAAGATCAAGAGCGGCGATCGCCATACCGTTTTCGGTGACCCGTGTTAACACTAACGCTCTGGTCGGTTAATCTTAGAACCGGTCAGTTAATCTTTAGAGCCACCTTCTTAACTTTCGAACGGCTGTCGCTATAGTATCAAAAGTACACAGTGAGATGAAATCTGGTGAAATTATCGTGCTGTATGGTAATGACATTTCCGTTAAATAAACCATAATTCTGGTCCATAAAACCGAAATATACCGTATTTAAGCCACTCAATTGATAATTTTTCCCTTCATAAAGTAAAGGTTTATATGAGGTTTTCAAAACTGAAGTTTTTATTACCATATGCTGAGTAAGAAATTCAAAACTGAAAAGATAAAACTATCAATTTTGTCCCTCTTTACCAAATTTTATAAAACCATATTTTATAGCTGATTTTACTAAAATTATTGCCAAAGCTCTTGGTAAAAATCACCGAGATTTTTGGTGCTCCGATCGATGCAGAAACACAGTAAATTTTACTAAAATTATTGCCAAAGCTCTTGGTAAAAATCACCGAGATTTTTGGTGCTCCGATCGAGGCAGAAACACAGTAAATTTTACCATATTCTGGCAGTTTTCACCATGATTTTTTTCTCGATGTTGTTTCTACGTATAAAGTGTCTTTCTACCACGCGATGAATAGTGAAATAGTTGACAATCATTAACAACTGGTTGGTATATTAGATCAATTTCAATCTGATAGACAATTTGTATGAAGTTGAATGGTCTGGTCAAATACGATTGTCGACGTAATGATGTCTGGTCAAAATTTTGGTATAGGACCTGCTCTGAGCACGTGCCACTTTGACGAAAATGGACAGCTGCATTTCGGCGGTCTTAAGAAGCTTTGACCACTTATTTTTTTAAAAAAATGTAGTTTAGTTATTTTCTAATAATAATTTTGCTTTCAGAAAAATTGTTTACGTTTTAAAATATTCTGAAAATCGACTTTAACTTCATACTTTTTTAGTTAAGGTAAATATATGTATAGTTTTTCATATAACAACATAAAAAATCTTTACAATCTTCCTGTTTAGAACTAAAATTATGTAAAAGAATAGAAAGATATTTTTTTTGTTTTATCCGCTTAGACTACTTTAAAGAAATTTATAGGATCTATTTCGATGACAAAGAAATCTGTTTGTGGATATCCTTTAGGGGCTAAGCTGGCACGATTGTATCACATAAATAAATGCACTCGAAAGGAATTGTCTATAAAGCAATAAAAGTAACAACATAAGTTTCAGAGGGGGATGATGATTCATTGTTTTCAAGAAAGTCAAAAATATATTATTTGTAAGACGATGTTCCGAAACGCTGTAAAACCCTGGAGAAATGCCGATCATAAATCAACTTGGAAACTTTGAAGCAGTGGTACACAGTTTTAAGAATTTTCTTATTACTAAAGATTGAAAAATAAGATTGGTTTTAAATTCAATCAGAATATTGAAAACTAAAGATATTCATCTTTCAGTAGAGAGACGTGGATTGAGCAAACGGACCTCGTTTTCTTATTTTTGATGATGCCATTACAGGAAATAATAACTCTCTAAAAAAATCGGCTTAGGCTACCTTAGTATCAAGTATTTCGTGTCCCTTGTTTAAATCTCTTGCATATAAATACGTGGGCATTTTTTTATATACGTGAGCTATTATTTTATCAATGATGGATGCATTTTTCTGGTGATAGGTTAACAAAATCCATATGAGTGGGTAGATTTTAAATAAGTAACTATGAAAAACAAGTTGTAAGAAAAGACGTACCGGGAAAATCATTTCTTAGAAGTAATTTCATATTTATTATTCTTACAATCACAAAACATGTAGTAAAAACTACCAGAATATAGTAAAATTCTCCATAAATTTTTCATGGATGCTATGAGAACTCCAGAAAGATCGTAGTTAATAATAGTTTTGGTAAAATTAACAATAAAATATAGTTTTTTAAAATGTGATGAAATTAGATAAAGATGGTAAAATTTGGTAATTTTGCATGATGCATCGGATCATGGCATAAAAAATATTTAATTGGTATAATTTAATTTCATGGTCTGCATTTTTTTACTACATGTATTTTTACATGAATTGTGTGAGATTAAAAGATTTAATTTCGAAAACCAGAATTCCCGGAAAACTGTTACCTAATGAACGGAACATTTACTAAATGATTAGTTTAAATGTCGAGTATTTTGCTTTTATTTCCAGAATAATGCTTCTTTGCAACCAGAAATGACATTACTATACAATATGGCAATTTTATCAGATTTTTTCTGTACAAGAAATAATCTTTCAGTTTAATATTATTTCAAAAAATATTTTGTCACTATTAAAGCCAGTAGAAAAGGTAGAAGGTTCAATGCTATTTTGAGAAGTATTCCTTTATTTCCTTTTATTCATTTGAAACTTAAAATATTAATCACGAGGGTTTCCTTCGTCTATGAAACCCTCTTTATAGAGAGCACAAATGTCAGGAGCAGCTTTTGTTGCATTAAAATCTTGATTTAACAAGACGATGGTGTCAAAAATGCCTAATTCTGACAATTAAACGATCCATTATTTGCTCCAGAGTTATTTTGACGCATTTTTGCCCAATTTTGAGAACTCCTTCTTTGCACTGTAATACAACTGAAAATATAACATCTCACGTGTAAAATTGCCTGATTTGTGAATACATTTGTTTCAGTTTTTAGTTTTTAAAACTTAAAAAAGCTTTTAAAAAAAATTTTTTTTGCTAAATTATATTTAAAAAAAATCTCATAAAATAAAATTTAAAAATATTTTATAGATTTCTTGAGACAACAGTAACTAAATCTAAACTGAACTAAATGTAAACTAAAAGCTATCTATTCCAAATTTTTTGGAGTATATTAGATAATATAATAGGTTTTGATGGACATCTTTTTAAAGTTGGGGGAAAGATAATGACTAGAGAAAAAAGAGTCAGTCCTCAAGGTTTCAACAACACTTGAAGTTGAATGTAGAGAAAAAGCGAAACCAAGTCTTTTCTTGAGTTGAAATAGAGATAAAAACATGGTTTTTATCACAATTTGAAGAGAAAAAAATATGTTATTTTTTAATACTAACTAGGAGGATCCATTCTCTCCCTTCATTCACCAAACCCATGATTGCTTCCCGTTCATTATTACTTATTTTAAAGTTCATGCTTTGAAAGAAACAAAGAATACAATCAACAGAGTACACGAAAAACTTAGAGTTTGATACAATAAAACAGAAAGTTTGATACAATAAAACAGAAAGTTTGATACAATAAAACAGAAAGTTTGATACAATAAAAAAATTTAAAAAAGAATGAAAGAATAATTTTACTCGTTAATGGCAAAAAACGATCACATTATGTCATTATATTATTTAAATTAGAAAAGGTATTTACCTCTGTTGAATTCTTGAATGAATTTTTTTGTAATTTTAAGAATTCCAACATAAATGTTATGACGTTATGTTTGTCAACAAATAATCTCTCTCTCGCTCTTCCTTTTTGTTACTTTCGACATCAACAAATGCTAAAATACAAGTACTAAACTAAAAAATAAACTACAAGAGCTAGAATGCAAAATAAATGGAGATAAAGGAAAGTTTTTACAACAATAGACAAATAGTTATTTTTCAAAACAAAACAAGACAGGAAAAAATGTAAAAAAGGCACTTAGAATTGCAATAACTTTCTGAAATATTTAAATCTTTGAAAGTTTTTTTAATTTGCTTAAAATTTTTTAATTTATTTATTTAACTAGAAAATTAGCAAGCTGCAGATCTGGTATTTTTTAAAGCAAATTTAACAGTTAATAGTTCTCAAAATTATTAAAAGCCCTTTTATTCAATAGTAATTCCTGAACATTTTCCTATACATCATCAAAATTTTAAGTTTAAATAGTCAGAAAGTTAGAAAAAACTATTTTTTAAAACAAATTAATTAATAAGATTATTTTGTGCTTGAAACTTAACTATATGCGTATGCATGTACATTGTTGAAAAATTTAGCAGCTCGGCTACGTTAATATGCCATTATTGTTGTTGCTTATCCCCTTAATTTGACATATGTCAGATAAGATCCAGAAAGCTCAGATAAGCAATAATGGGTACTGGACTTTTTCTTTCTAAGAAGGGAAGAGATCGTATAAACTAAAATTCCATTGTCCGATTTTTAGGAAAGTTTCTTAGACTGTAATAAAATTTTAATTTTTTTTAGAAAAATCGTAAAATAATAATTAAAAATGATTTTTACATAGTATGGTATAATTACGTTAAAATTAAAGTTATAAAGTAATAAATAAGGATAAACTTTAAAATAGTCTCTCTTATCGTAAGAGAATCAAAAAGAAAACATAAATAATCACAAGTTTTAAAGTAAAAACGAAAAAAGTTTTTTTTTATTGTTAATCATTTCAATTACGAATTAGGTTTTTAATTTAACTTGAATGCATTCTGAGTGACAAATTTTCTATTTTAAGCTTTCGAAATTTAAAAACTTCGATTTCAAACGGAACAGTATAATTGAACATTTCGATGATCAAAAATGTAGACTATTTTCTAGTTTTTTACTAATTTGTTTCGTTTAAAATTACTTTATATGCCGTATTTTAATGCTAAAATACTGTTTTGCTGACTAGGACATTGGATTGTTTATTTCAAAATTTCCAAGATTTCAAGCAAAAGTGAGTGGAAAATCGATCAAGACATTCCATTTTTGTCATACACGAGCCAAGTGAAGTTTAATCGAAGCATTCTGTGCCCCAGTTGTATTGAAACTTTATAATGTTAAGGATAAATTACTTTTGACTTAAATTTACATATCTTGAAAATTTATCCCCAGTTTACTATTAAAAATCCTTTTTTGTTCGCAGTTTAATCAACTTCAAAATACATTTCGTTATTGGAAAAGCTATGGCAGACATACATTGTATATTAAGTTGCAAGCATTTTCTGCAAACTATTTTAACATCAATTCAAAAAAAAAAATAATTTGAAGAGTTAAAACAGGAATACTTTTATTTTTTTAACTAAAGCAATAGTATATTTCTGTTCTTTTGCAGTTGTATTATAAAATAATTTGAAGTATTTTTAAACTATTCATGAGCTTAAACATTTTCTTTGAAAGTAATTATGGGAAATAATCCGGAGACTTTTCTTTAACTAATTTGATAAATTACGGGAATAACAGCTACAATAATTTCCATTTATAAAATTAACTTTCTGAAATTTTTAAATCTTCTCTTTTATGGAACTTTTTATTCAATTTCCTTCTTAAATTTATTTATTATATATAAATTCAACTCATATATTCTTTTCCTTTACTATTATTTATTTCTTCAAGAAGGATATTTGTTCTTAAATTGGAAGAAGTAAATTTGCATTATTTTTTTGGCAAACAGTTTTTTGTTATTATTAGTTGGCTCCGCTCCATCGAGAAAACTTTACCTATTTTATAAAAGGTTGTCTACAAAGCGAAAAGTAATTATTTATCTTCCTTAGTTTTGGTTTTTTCATTAAGTATTGACTGCTGAACAATATTTTGTTTAACCACCCTACTCTTTATTCCAATTATACCAATGCCTTATTAAATATAGATAAACATTTCTATCTTCTATACATTTCGAAATAAACATTATCTAGTTGAAAATCGCTTTTTTGTAATTTTTTTTTGAATGAGAACTTTTTATACATTTTGCTGTGTAATTATAGGTTATATCATATCATTCCAAATGAACAAATAATTTTATTTTAGGAAAATTGCCAACTCTTCTTTGTTCTGCAAAAATATTAAACATCCCATTTTAACTGAAACGATGATTTTCTCAAACGTTTCGGTACTATGTTTGCGTTTACTTTTAACCACGATATCAAGTTAAATATGGTTCAATACGAAAAATTATTTGATGTAAGTTAGTACCTTATTAATATTCTTGCAAACTTTCATAATATTGTGGTTTATGTGGAAAATCTAGAAACAAAAAGTTTTGTTTTAATAAGCTCAAGAAGTCTCTTGCTTTGAAAGGTTTTATAAAAAGTACTAAAAACAAATTCTTGGATAAATTTTGGATTTTGAAAAGGAAGAGTTTCTGATTTAAATAAAAGTGGAATTCACAATACAAGATGTATGGAGTTTTCTAAAATATTATAAGTTTTTACACTGGTTTTACTTAAGTTGTTGTGTCTTCAAATAGGCTAATATTTTTACTCTGTAACGACAATTGCCTAACAAGTTTTTTTACAAAATATTTTCACAAAGCCATCTGAAGAAATAAAATATATCTTTCTTTTTCTTATCCCACTTCTCCCCACATTGAAACTGGCCGTAAGGCACAGTTATCAGAAGATCACAGAAGTTCAGCGTCACAAACAGTGATTAGTGAGCGGGTGGGTGACAGCTTTGCACTGCATGTGAATGGGTCGAGGGTGCGTCCTTTTGGCCCTCGTTAAACTGCTCTACCATGAAAGGCTCAACCTCACACAGGCTTCTTCAGGATACCAAGGAGGGAGTGTCATCTCCTTTGCAGAGGATCAAAATTATGATCGCGTGCCTTCGGATCATCCTCAAAGGTACTTCTCCGACAATCGCATGTACCCCATTATGCAGCTCCAGCACGAAGTGAATAAAGTAGTACTAATCTTACCGTTATGTATTCTTCCCCTCAAAGCGTAAAAAGGATCTATCTTCTGATTTCATTCGAATTATCTTCTGCAAAAAATTTATTTTCTGCTTTAAATATTTAGCTGCAGGGATGAAAAGGGATTACATTCTTTTCATCACTGCAGCTCATAATTTTAATTTAGTTTCTTATGTTTATGCACATAAAAATACTCTTTTTTTCATTGTTTCTTGTTTGTAAAATAAAGTATCTGACGTGTTTAAATATTTTTTGGGCCCACATCTATTTGTTCACACATCTACATTCGCTGAAATAAACATGAAATAAGCAGGACTTTTGACTCTTCTATCTACACTGTAAAAACAAAGGATCAAACTACGACAAACGTATTGGCATTATCCGTAAAATTAACTATGCATTAAAAATCGTTTTACAGTAAAATTTTGTACCGTGAATCTACATAAATATTACTGTAAAAACTACGGTATATCAGAATTTTTCTTGCGTATAATTTTACGGTATAAATCAACGACACCCTAAGTGCCGGAACATTTTAATGTAATTTGACCTAGAATTTTTTACAGTGTACTCTGAAAAATTAACTTACCTTTGAAACACAATATCAGCACCTTGAATCATAATATGGTGGAAATTTGCTTCATCCTGCGTTAAATTTTACCATATCTCCATTAAAGTTGAGCAATAGTATTCTGAAGTCAAGCTTAAGAATTACTATAATACAATTCAAGTTCAAACAATGAAGTTCCCTGGTTGGTAGGGCACATGACCCATCTCCAAGAGTTCGTGGGTTCGATCCTCGAAGGCCGAAGACTCCCCGTGTAGTAAATGGTGACTGATATACGTTACATCTGTCAAGTCGCAAAGTCCTCCTTGTTCCCATTAGTAGTCGTAAACCTAAAATTGGGTTGGCTATTCAACAGCGGATATATATATATATATTGATATATATCGATATATATATATATATATATATATATATATATATATATATATATATATATATATATATATATATATATATATATATATATATATATATATATATATATATATATATATATATATATATATATATATATATATATATATATAAGCTCAAAGTGAAGAATAAAACAAAGAAAAATTATAGACATATGAAAAGAGGGGGACAATAATAAGTAAAAAAAAAATAACAAGCAACAATTTATATTTAAAAAAAAAAGGATGAAATTTTATTTATAAAACCGGAGAAAAAAAACCGGAAAAGAAAAAAAAAGATATAATCTTTTCTTCAGCCCACACGATTATATCCGCAAAGCAGATTGTTTCTCTTAACTTTCTTCGTGTTTTCTTGTATTTATTTATTTGTATATATATATATATATATATATATATATATATATATATATATATATATATATATATATATATATATATATATATATATATATATATATATATATAAGGAAAAAAATGGAGTTTAAACAATAGTTAAAACAAAAATCGGGTTAGTTGTTCAACGACGGTTATAAAATAAAGTATTAAAATATAAAAAACAATTAAGCTGTCCATGGTGGCTCAGGGCTCTCGCCTTCCAATAAGCTGACCGGGTTCAAATCTCATCAATGGCTGGAAAGAAATTTTCCACTAGGCTCACACCAACCAGACTGCTGACGGAAACCATCGTAAGTGGTTAATAGATCAAGGGTTACAGTCCCCTTGCCGTCAGGCTAACCGAAGAAGGACCTCGTGTTTTTCATCTCCATGTAACGCAAATGCGGGTTAGTTCCCTCAAAAAGTCCTCCACAAAGTATACTTTCAACCAATACTTGATCTAAGAGCTTCCTTGTCTTCTGGATTAGGTTCAACATTACAAAGCAATGGAATTGAACATTGGTAGTCATAAACTCAAAATTGGGTCGGCAGTTCAATAACGGTTATAAAATAAAAATACAGTAGTAAGAAACATAATTTAGATACGCGAATTCTTAATTTAAAAAATATACACGTTGTACAAGTAAGATATTAAGACGAATTTGAACTAGGCTTAACAGAACGTAAGCGTCTAGAGAATAAACATTATAAAATCAATTAATGCAGTTTTCAGAGATTTAATAATTAAAACATAATTATCTTTATTACATAACTAAGAACATACATATGTATCTAACTGTGATTTTTTGTGCCTGTTGATGAATAACAAAGTTGAAAATAACAACAAACTCTATCAACTGATTCCAGATTGTAAATAAACTACTCGCGATATTCTACGTTGCGTTTCTTGAATTTTTGAAATTCAAAGAAAGCCAAAATTGTCGTTTCTGGATGTGAAAATTTTTCTTGTATGGTTTAAAATGGGAGAATTTTGTGTAAGCTATAAGCTTACTTAAGCTTTTTTTAAAGCTATAGTTTTAAATTATTAGATTTAAATTGGACTCTTTAAATCGCATATGAACACTTAATTTGTTGTTCACCAAGAATAAAGAATTTCTTCACACAATTTTTCGTATTGTTTAACATCATATTCTGAGAAATATCAATCCACAGTTTTACAGTGTACGTTACGCAGCGTTTTTATGTTTAAAAAAACTGAACACTAAGCTGATCTTCCTGATCTGAATATTGTTGTGAAGTTAAGCCATTTTGAGTGGAACACTGCGAGTCTATTTCATCTAGTTGCTTAAATAAAAAATAATTTTAACACTCCTTTTAAAAACTTAAACTATTAAAAAATTAGACTTTGTTTATGAAAATCTAAACTTTCATGTAATGTGGAAACATTTACTTATCAAATATTAAAACAAAATCTTAAGCAAAACCATTTACCTCACCCGAATTATGCCAGCTTGAAGTTGAATGAAACCATGAACGAAAAATAAACGAAATGTTTATTTTTATTTTTCGGAAACATTTTGGAACAAATATATTTCAGTCATATCTATATAGTTATAGAATGTTTCATGACTATTATTAAATATTAGCATGCAGTACGTGCGGCACAAAACAGCGAAAATGCCCTAAACTTTTCATTAACCATTGTATTCACATTCACGATTACTTGCATGCAAAATAACTACTGAACTACTGCCTGGCAATTATGGAATGAGATTTCAGTGAGAAGTAGGGCTCGTTTTGTGATTGCCCGACTGTAGTTTTTCTGTGTTTTTCATTTATCATTATTATTTTTGTAAATTCTTAATCTTAATTTGAGATTCTTAACTTAATTGAAGATCATTTGTTTGTTAGTTTTTGTGTCGAAAAATGCAGTTAAAATTAAAAAACAAAAATAATAAATAAGGTCTGAAAAAATCTTAAAATTGTTTCATTAGATAAAAACCTTTCATTTTTATTTAGATAAAAGTCTCTTTTATTTACCGAAAATGTAAAATAAAAGTTTTCTTATTGCTGTGTATTTTAATAAGAATATTCTTAATCAAATACCTGTTTTATGTGACACATTGTTTATTAATAAATTTACAAAAGGAAACAATAAAAGGATCAAATTTCGTAAATTCCATAATTTGAAATTCGGGCTTTAACTTAAGATAATTTTAAGTTCTTCAATTAACAAATACTATGAAGATGTGAAAAGTAAGGTCTAAAAAAATCTAATTTTTTTTTCCGTATTCATAACTAAATCGTGAACTTAGTTATTTTTTGAGAGAATTTCAGAGGCACAAAAAATTACGATAATTTGAAAATAGAGACGACTGTTGTTCCTCAGAAACATTAAATCATAATTTTCGAATCAAGAATATTTTATTTTCTGATGTAAAATAGTAGATTTGAAATTATTTGCCTGTGGTGATATAATAGTTACATTTCATTACATAATACACATGAATTACTTAGTGTGTTGAAATATTAAGAATAAGTCTTCTGAAATAATCTTTCCTCAAGGCTCAAACATACCTTTTAATGCAGTAAGTGATTTCAGTGAATTATTTGGTTACAAAACGCATTAATCTAAACAGAAGAGTTTAACCAGTAACCAAATTCACTTTTCATTATTTTACGAACTCGAGCATTATTCACATTATAATCTGAAAATACTCTTTATAGTATTAGAACAAAAGTCTCAGTCATTAAATGCACCTGCTCCTTTGTGTGCTTTTTAAACGGCGTCTTAATGCCATTTAAAAAAGATGATGATGCTGGAAAATATTTTTTAAGTAACTGAAAGAGTTTGATTGCTGCATTTTGAGGTAAAATGGGGCTGATTTAGGTTTTTCTTGCAAATTAAATTCTCTACTCAAGAATTTTGAAAGACGGTAAATTACATTTTTCCTAAAAAAAATAAGTAAATAAGTACATAAATAAATAATAGACGCAAATTGTTCTTTACCCGGAAGTACTTTTAAATTGTTGTAAATATTTTCAACAATGTCTTTTAACACAGAAAAAATATTATAAAATTTTCTTGCAGATCAAAAGATAGTTATGTAAAGTTCATGAAACATAAAACAATAAAAAAGACAAGTACATTTTTAAAAGTGAAATGCTTTAAAGCTATTGTAAATCAAGTTTGTGTAATTTTAGCCATCAATAATTCACAACATTACTACCATCATCAATATTTCAGAAACTAAAATTTTATTCATTAAGTTCAATAGCCGTCATTATTATTTTTCTGATATACTATTTGTCTACTTCACACAATTAGCACCGAATTATGAAAGGAATTACTCACGGATTTTTAATGAAGTTTAACAGAAATGTTTTTCATTGAAAAAGCTTATAAGTTTTAAGAAATTGAAACAATATTGCAATAATGTTCACTGTAAAAAAATGGATAGATAAATATCACAAAATTTTCTTCGTTTATGACGAGACCGTTCAATTCCGTGCGAATTTTTCGTCAAAATGATGAAATAACTATCGTCCCTTCTTCAAGGAAATGAATTTCGTCATAATTAAAGAAATATTTTGTCATCCCCCCCCCAAAAAAAAAAATTTGTTAAAAGTATCCAACTTTTCTAATAATTATTTTATCGTGAGCACTATGCAGGAGTATCAATGTCCCCATTACAATACAAAAATGACAGTAAGAACAGAGATAAATTACACCCATGTCCGAGTCGGGATTCGATTACGGAATCTTCGAGAGGCCAATACCTTGACCACCATTCAACCAGTCGGTGTGCGTCGTCCCTTTATTTTAGATAGTCTAGTCTTCATTCTAGTTAACAATTTTCCACAATGCACAACGATAAGGTTGAGGAAACCTTTTTTTTTTTTACTAGTTCACATTTCGTCACAAATCACATGATTTCATGACGAAATTATTCTTAAAATTTACGTAATATAACTCAAAAATTACTGCATCGTCATATGTGAGAGTTTTATTTCTGATTATGCAATTGTGTCAAATGTAAATTAAGTAAAATTTGGATTATTACTTATTGTAATAAGATTGTATAATTAATTAAAAATAACTTCTGTTACAAATATTAATTTTTGCAAAGAAATAAAACTTACTAGTTCGGAAAATTCCCTCTTATCGGAGTTATTGGACCCTTTCAATTTAAAAACACATAAAATTTTTTGACTTATTAATTATTTAGGTTTTGCGCTACAATCTTATAATTTTACAACCTTTCAATCACACAATAAAAGGCCAAGAATGTAATTTTACAACCTTTTAATGGCGAACTGTTTTCTCGCTGAAAATTGTTTGTTACATTAAAACAAAGTAAACTGATGTACATAGTAAAAAACAAGAATGTTGCATGTCCATCATAAATATACGTTTCTGAAATATACATGATATGATGTCACAAAGCATCCTTTTATCGTATATTTCCATAAGGTTTATCACAAGATCCTATTAGCCTAATCACAACCTTCTTTATGTGATCGCCATAAAAGTCTTCTTTTGGGAAATGATAAACATGAATTTGTATGAATAATATCGCAGTTATATTAAGTGAATCAATCGTACATTTTTATTCTTAGGCATAGTGCTTAGTTTGACAATTCTCAAAAAAAGGCTTCTTTAACATTCAAATACTAAATTTTTGTTTTCGTTCATATCATTCGAACTAAAATTTTATACTCCATGTTCCCTTTTGTTGAAGCTATAAGGACACAGTGCTTAAAGTTTTTATTTTTGTCAACATTCAGCTTTTTTTTCATAAATAGATAAACAGAAAATACTCAGTGCCAAGAATTTAAGGAAAAGGTTTAAAGAGGCTTACAAAAGCAAGATAAATAATGAAGAAAACATGCATCGCCATTATCAAAAACGTGAATTATTTTTTAGAACAAAATTATTTTAAAATGTCAAAATTAGTTGCAGATTTTTTAAATGCCGCTTAATAAATTAGTATTTATAACCATCTCTTTTATTTTTTTTTCAATTGAGTACTTGCACTTCAAGAAGAAGACCACGTATACCCACACATGTGACCTATGCTGTCAGCGCCAGCTGATCGATTAGAAGTAAATTGTCGTGTCAAAGTTGAGCTAAGTTTCTCCACATAAGTTAGATTGTTAATTTATATGACGTTAATTAAATATAGTGCTGTATCACACTTCGAATCTATATAAACGTCTTCTACGTCGTTTACTTAAACTTAGAATTAATCTTTGTTTAGGTATTTTATTATAACCATGATAGATTTTTGTTTTATATACCTTGTAACTTCAATGCATATTTAGTTTGTTTATGTTCTACGTGGCTTCATGCCTGTCTTTGTGTTAAATAAGAAATATATAGGGAAAAAAATTAAAATCTTTGTGTGAGAATATAGAATGCATCATTTAAGAGAATTGATGCTTGATGGGCTTGGCTTACTAGAAATAGAATAAAAGAGCAATTGCTAACGGAAACAAAGCCCTGTTTTAACAACCAATCAAGATCGAGGTATCCACAGAACGTCATTTGCGGGTATACCATAGCACAAATTCAAATTTTTATTAAATCATTTGTGATTCTGCAGACCACACGGCTGTTTCCTGACACCCAGATTAGAGTATTTTTATTTTTTTGAAATTAAAAAAAGTTAAACTAAACTTTTGCTCCATATTAGCCTCAATTGGGTATAATATGAAAAAAACACAACTACTTCGATTTAGTAGGAACAACATATGACGCAATGCTAAACGAATGGAATTTAGTTGTTGTTTATTTAGTTATTGTTATTAGTAGTTGTTGTTATTTGTTTTAGTTGTTGTTGTTTATTTAGTTGTATTTAGTTTCAATAACTTTTCTTTATAATGCAATAAAATCTGGCGAGCAGCTATTTAAACGATCGAACACTTCGTTTGTTTATTTGTGGCTTGAAGTTAGGCTCGCAGAAAATGCCGTTCATGGGTTAAATTTAGTAGGAACAACACAACCTGTGACGTAGGCTATATTATACCCAATTGTATACAAATCATTTGTTATTTAATCAGTTATAACAAGATTGAAAAACAGGCATATTTTTGTAAACTGAACTGAAATGATTTTAATGAGAAAATAAAAGTTTAAAAATTGTTTTACTAAGTTAATTTTCGTAAATTCCAATAATTTATATTTAAAATATGCAAAGCTCAATCGTTTCAAGCAGCATTTTGTTATTTTAATTGTATTACTTTATAAGACAATGTTTTTATTTTTCATTATCTTCATTGTTTACTGTCATTTGCAGCAGTTAAGAAACATAATGTCTTTAATTCACCCATGAAAGATTACGTCAATAACAAAAATAGCACGTTCTCATGTAAAAGGTGAAATTCTTATTTATCTGTTGCTTGCAGATAAATTATTATTTCGCTTAAAATCTATTAAAATATTCCGCATAAAATTGTATTATCGATATTTCTCTAAAATAGTCATGCTTTGAAGTCAAACAATTATTTTCAATGTTGTAATTTTCCCTTAAGGTCTAAGGTCACTGAGTTATTAACAAAAAACAATTGTTTTGTGTTTATTTTTTAAAACACTTATCGGGTTAGCATTTTAAATAATTAATGTTTCTTATCAAAATGTAAAATTTTAACTCTCCTATAATAAGACAAATCACTTTTTCAAGAGATAAATTACATAAATTGACTTTCTATCAGTAGTGCTTTTAGCAGTAGAAAGACGTTAAAATTAAGAAACAAAACCAATTTTATACCAATTGTAGTACAATTATTCAAGTTTTATAAACAAAATAAAAGTGTTTTGCTTACATTTTCCATTAAATAAACTTTAAAAAAAATAATTTATGATTTACAAAGTAATTTATGATTTACAATAATTTATGATTTACAAATTTTCACTATCCAGCTTAAAAACCTTCCATTTACAAGTTACTTAAATAAAATCACTAAAATTATTTTAATGAATATAGTAAACATTGTACAATATTTGTGAATAGCCAT
The DNA here is from genome assembly GCF_982258835.1 of Parasteatoda tepidariorum. NCBI lineage: Eukaryota > Metazoa > Arthropoda > Arachnida > Araneae > Theridiidae > Parasteatoda > Parasteatoda tepidariorum. Next base: position 41,171,156 of record NC_141755.1, read on the forward strand.
GCATGATAAATAAAAAAAAAGAATGTTTTTACCATTGTCATAATTGGGTACTTTGAACTGAAAAAGAAGACGATCATAGATACACAGACACATGACCTGTCACCTCAGGGACAGCAAAATGGGCGGGATGAAGTCGAGCGAAGTTTCTCTACATGAGTTGGAATTATAATTCATGTAAAGTTAATTAACTACAACACCACGCGTCGAATTTGTTAAAATATAATTCCTTCTCGTTTAGGTCTTTTGATTAACCTATTTTTTTTATTTACTTATGTTTTTTATTGCAACCGCAATATATATTTATTTTATCTTCCTGAAAACTTTGACGTAAAATTAATTAGTTTATTTTCTACATGGCTTCGTTCTCGTCTTTGTTTTAAATAAAAAATTGAAACGAAAGAATTGAAATCTTTGCGAAAGAATCTCTGTGAAAGAATACAATTGATACTTTAATTCTTTCAGTTGCTAACCTAAACAAATGCCTCATTTCAACAACCAATCAGGATTGAGATGCCCACAATACGTCACTTGCAGGCACCCTATTTCAAAATTAAAATGTTCGCTAAGTAACATTTTAAACAACTTGGCTGCTCAACTCCTGTTCACTACGCCCACTAACTCCCGTGGTTAACTCTCATTCAACTTTTTAAAAAAAAATTGATATTTCTTTAGAAAAATAAGGATTATTTTGTTTACGACATATGCAAGCATAATAATTTTATGTAACAAAATTTTGTTTATTGTAAAGAAATTAATGATTACATGGATTTGAATAATAATTGGCTGTACTTGAGAAAAAATCTTATATTTACAAACACAGAATGTGTGACACATTAATGCATGAAAATTATCATTATTTTTAACAATGTTTAACAATAACCTTATAGCGTACACATAGAAAATATATTGCTCATACAGGAAACTGTTTTTATCTCCCTTGAGACTTTTATATTTTTAAAAATTTCGATATAAATATTATGAGCAATTATGACAAAATCTAATCTCTTACTCACATTTTTTACTTCAATTTGTTTTCGTTATTGTGACACTAAGTCAAGCTTATAAAAGTAAAATATCCTGAGATTTAAATACATTTTTTTACAAAAATTTATAAATAATTGTTACTCAAAGTAATGCAAAAAGTGAAAAAAAAACGTGGAAGAAATACTTGAAATTACAGCGGCTTTCGAACGAATTAGAATTTCTATTAAAGAATGCTCGATTCAAGTCGATAAATGAATATAACCTTTTCAGCATGTCAAACTTCAGCTCTGAAAACAGGACTTGAAAACTCTGTGAAGCGAACTTTTAATCGGTTCACAATTTTTTTTTAATTTTTTATTCGTTTTAGATGATAACTCTCGAGCTAATAACCAAAACTTTTTTTTTTATTCCATCGTGCTCTCCGTACTTTTTTCTACAAATTAACGCAATTTCAAGTTTTTAATTTTATAGTTCGTGCACAGCAAGAAAAAAAAGGAAACAAAGTAAAAAAGGTGAGTAATAATTCGCAAAAAGCACTTAAAATTGCAATATCTTACAAACAGATTGGAATTTTAAAAAAAAACTGTTGTGGAGTTCATAAGCAAAATGGCTCTTTCAGCAGGTTAACTTCCATTTCTGTCTTCTGCCGTTCGCGAAGTGCCCTACTTGGTACTTTTTGCAACTTCAACTCAGAAGAGGAACTAATTATTGACCGTAAAATTATTTCATTCTATCATACTTTTAGTGCATTTACCTACGCACCTACGTAATTTCAAATTCCTAAGTCTAAAAGTTTTTGCAAAGTGAAACAAAATGCAATATTAAGCTGAACACTCCAAACAGCGGTAACGGCTCCAATGATTTTTATTCTATACAGATAAAATTTATGGTAAAAAATAAAGTGTATAATTAATAAAACTTTAGTAAAAAAGCTACTAATATAATATAAGAATTTTGTGAATACATGTAACATATACGGGATGAATGAAAAAAATCAATATATCAGTATTTAACAATGCAAATTTCTTCAGAAAACTGATAGACACATACCGACGCAGTTAAAAAAAGCATAATAAAATTCATTTTTTAAATGCATTATTATATTTTGTCCTTCTTAACTGTATTCAGAATCATTTGGTCTAATTCCTAGTAAATTATCAAAATAATGGTTTAAATGCCATGTATTGTGGTTTTAATAACCAGCATTCTGGGGAGTTTTTTCAACCAGAAATATCATTGCCATAGAGTACTGTAATTTTACCAGAATTTTTTTCTCCATGTACTATCAGTAGGGCACTTTTAAAACTTTTCTGAAGAAATTGTAGAATCATAAGTAAAACTAAAATGAATTTTCTTAATTTTCTTTTTAACTTCAAACCAAAGTGCACTTATTTGAAATCGCTTATTTTTCAAAAACAATTTGATCAAACAAACAAAAATAGTTGCATATATTTTAGTTAATTTTTCATGCATAGGAGCCATAAGTAGCTTTGCATATGACTCTCAATTCAATTAAAAATTCTTATTATTCTATTTGAGAAAAAGAAAGTTTTAAAGAAGAAATGGAATAATTGAATTAGTTTTGGTTCAAATGAAAAACCTTAAAACTTACCTAACTATTGCTAGTTTACTTTAGAAACCAGCATAAAAGAAACGTATCAAACGGTTTCAGACAGCAAATTTTTTTTGCAGTCTTAAATTACTTTTTTATAGATAAAAAAAACTCATGTTTCAATTATTTTAAATGCTTACTCAGATTTCATCTTATTTTTCTTAGAACATAAATCAAAGTTAGTTTTGAATCAAATGAGAAGTGGAAAAATAATTTCATTAAGTAAGTGACTTGGAATATAAAATAAAGCCAACCACGAATTAAATTTTCTTTCAGAAAAAGTTGAAAGACAATAGACAAGTTATTGCTTTAAAAAATTTCATTTAAATGCCAATTTAATATAGCATTTTGCATTTAAATAATTAAACATAATTACGCATATAATCATTTGGAAACTCCAAACTAATTTAGTTATTTTATATATTTGTTTACAATTGTAAACCAATTTTAATGCGTAATTTCTTTCAATAACAGGTAAGATTTATTTAAGGCTGAAATAACTGCATAAAGAAATATGTTTCTTTAGTTATTCTGGACTACAACTACATATAAATCACTAACGAATGTGTGCAGAAACTCATTTAATATGCCTCTTTACTTAATAAGTTTAATACCAAAAAGGTTACATAATAAAAAGAATTATATAAAATATTTTTGCTCTCTATAACGTAAGCATTTTCATTTTCTAAGCGTGCAATTAAAATGTTTTATTTAAATACCTGGAAGAATTCAAAGACATCACAATGATCACCGAAATGATTTTAGGTGAATTATAAAAAGGCTTCAACGTTGTTGTGTTCTAAATATTAGTGATAAAACTAATATGTTAAAGGTATATACCTGAAAAAAATACTGATTTTTTTAAAAAAGTAGCCAAATTGAAACTCTGAAGAATCACTGATTTATAAGAACTGAAATTTTAAAGGCACGCTCGAAAAACAAGTAAAATATTTTTTCACGTGACTTAAAATTTTTAAAATCGCGCCGACAAATGCAGTACAGATGGGAGACGAGTTTGAGCTTGATACGGGCATTCCATTTTTTCAGTTCGTTACACTTGTGGGAAAGACTGTTCATTTTACCAATTAATGCATAATTTTAAGTGTTTGATGTGCTTAATGCAGTTATTTTTTTTACAAAGCTTCGTTCATTATTTTCGTCCCTTTAACGGATTTCTTTGCTTCTGTTAACTTTCAACTCCATCTAACTGTGCTACTTAAAGTTTTTTAACCACGTCTAAGCAGTTATCAATGGTTCAAGAGCATACTGTTGAAATTTCAGCTAGTTTATTTCAAAGTTTTAGGTTCACAACTTCAAAAAAAACACTATATATATATATATATATATATATATATATATATATATATATATATACCTAATGAAGTATATATATACCTAATGACGTGTATATATACCTAATAAGTTAATGCTGAGTAATATTTCAAAAGCAAATACCATTGCAAGTAATTGCCCAATTTACTTCAATACTGTCAGCTGACAAAATATTTTAGTTTCAATCAGAAAAAAAAGCAAATTCTGATGAAAAAATGATGACAGCAATTAAATTTCGTTCCGCCATGCTCTGCTGGAAACGAAAGAGCACCACAGTTTACACATTCATCACTGAAAAGGGGGTATAATGTCTGATAAAGATTCACCAAGGTATTCGTTTTCATTTAAACGCAACGCTCGAGTACGCCCTCTATCGGGAGCCTGTAAATATCAGACATTCATTTATCACGTTTTCATTTAGTTCCATCAAAATCATCGGCTATGACGGACGCCATTTTCTTAGCAGCAAATAAAAATCAAAATTTCCCTAAGGAACAGCTGAAGAACTTGAAAAAACTAACCAGAACATGGCAAACACTGAAGCAGAACACGCCAAGCATTTGATGTTGTTGTTGTTAATTTACGTCGCACTAGAGCTGCACAATGGGCTATTGGCGACGGTCTGGGAAACATCCCGGAGGATGATCCGAAGACATGCCATCACAATTTTGATCCTCAGCGGAGGGAATGGCACCCCCGCTTCGGTAGCCCGACGACCTGCGCGCGAAGTCGAGCACTTTACGGTAGCACAGTTTAACGAGGACCAATACCGCACACCCTCGGTCCAAGTGGTCCAAGTGGTCACCCACCCGCACACTGACCGTAGCCAGTGATGCTTGACTTCGGTGATCTGCTGGGAACCGTGTCTTAACGATCAGTCCACTGCGGGGCGCCAAGCATTTGAAGAATAATTTTTCAATAATTTTTACCTTTCTATTACCAACAAAATAACAATTTCATGATCACTTGCTGTTACAGATGTGTATATTACGGTAAAATAATTTTTTCTGTCTTCAATTCATTACAAATTAAAATGAAGTCAACATTGCTTTCGTCATTCCAATAAAGAAATGTGAATTCAGAACGTCAAGAACTGCAATAGTTATAGAATTCTTCTATTTCTGTATCTATACAATTCGGAAAACAACAATAAAGAATCAACCAAATTACTTGAAATAGTGTCATTTGTGCTGATGCTTAATAAATTTTTTATCATTTTCTTGGTAAGTATTTCTTAGTTTTGAAAGAATAGATCATTTCAACTAGAATTCAGCTGTTCTGTTTTTAAGCTACATATTCAAATTCATATCGAGATCATACAATTATAAAATTTGGATGTGTGGTATGTTATCTAAAAGTAATAAAGGGATAATCTATGCACATATTATTTGAAAATAAAACTTTCAAACGAAGACCATTTCATTTGGAACTCTACGGATTTATAAAGAAGGTAAGTGTTATGATTTTTATAATAAAAAATTAGCTTGTAAAACTTTTTTTTCTTATTTGATGAAAGTTCTCTACAGAATGGTTTCTTACGTTTGGTTAAGAACTATAAGAAAAGAAACTATATGAAAGTTTTTATTTCAATGTAAAGAATTCTTAAAATCGTTTTTTATCCTAAGAATTCTTTATTTTCCGTTTTATAGTTTATAATTTTTTGATAAAAATTGTTGTCAAAATACTTTTTTTGAAAACATAAATGGTATAACATTATGTGTTTATGTATACTTTTTGCATATTCTAATGTTTCAAGTAATATGATTCAGAAAAGTATGAATAAAAATTCGGTACTTATGTATTAAAGCCACAACAGCTACAGATTTGGCTGTTTTTAAGTGCCGCCGATCTACACCTGAAATTTTTGTGACAAATCATAAAACGAAACACTTTATTTAAAATCAAAGTAGTTTATCGGATTTCGGTGGACAATGGGCAAAATATTTCGCTCCAGAAAAATAAAATTGCATCTTGTTCTATTTTTGGCAAATCGCAAAGACGCATTTTCGTAGCACTAAAAGATGGTAACAAAAATCGAAGAACAAATCATTTTGGAATTCTTCTGATTTATAAAGCAGGTAAATGTTAATTTTTATAAAATAAAAAAAGTTTACTTTTAAGTAGTTTTTTTCTTGATGATAGTTTTCTATAAAATGATTTTCTACGTCCGATTATGAATCAAAAAAGAAAAAACATTAAAGTTGTTTATTTTAATATAAGGAATTTTTAGAATTGTTTTTTTTTTTTTTTTTTTTTGTGTTTTGCATCGTAAGCATTCTTTACTTTACGTTTTTCAGTTTCTAAATAATGATTTTTATTAAAACTTAAAATTTTTTGTTAAAATTACTTGTCAAAAAACTTTATTTACAAAATTAAATTACATAAAATTATGAAGCTTATGTATACTTTTTGCTTATTTTAATGTTTGAAGTAATATGATTCTTAAAACTATGGAATGTAAAGTTTAAATAGGCCTTTCAGGTTATATCATTAAATTTAGTAAAACTATTTCTCAGGCATTAGGTTTTAACTCTAATAAAGAGATACATATTTTTTTCTGCTTATTTACAAATATTTTTCAGATGTGTTTTGGATGTTCCTTCTTTAAAAAAAAAAAGAGATACCATCTTGTTTTCGGTTGTATAAGAAAGGATATCAAAAATTTTTCTTTTTTAAATTTAATAAGCCACATTAAAGAAGGAACGTTACAATGCTACACGCTACATTAAAGACGTCTCCAGAGTAACTGAATGACGGTTCATATAGAAATCGCAGGTATGCGTCTCATACAACAACGCCCCCTATAGTTCGTTGCGATCGCGAATAGCTTTACGTAACAAGTGTGAGATTTTTTTATTTATTTATTTTTTTGGAATGGCGATGTTATAATTTTGTTGTTGAGTTAATAAATCTTCCTTTTTATAAACGTAATAGTAGAGTTCTCTTAATTATTTGATTCGAAGCCCTCTGAGCTTTATTTGAGGTCAGTTTGCATTTTGCATTTTTTGACAGCATTATTAAAAATTATTACCTTTTCACACACATGAGTTCTCAATTTTGATTGGCTGTTTTGTGCGTTACTAGCCAGAAGTCTTCTGTGATTGACTGTGATTGGTTAACATTCTAACATTCCATTCTCTTCTTTTATATATACATATATATATATATATATATATATATATATATATATATATATATATATATATATATATGTATATATATATATGTATATATATATATATATATATATATATATATATATATATATATATATATATATATATATATATATATATATATATATATATATATATATATATATATATATATATATATATATATATATATATATATATATATATATATATATATATATATATATATATATATATATATATATATATATATATATATATATATATATATATATATATATGAAGAGAGAGAGAATATACTCTCAATATCTCAAAGTTGAAAGGATGCTGAAGGATTTCGAGATAGCGAGTTTTCGAGATTACAAGTTCCGAACAAATTTGTTCTAAAAAGAAAAAGTAGAAAAATATATTCTAAAATATTACTCTGAAAAGTAGAGACATGAAACATAGGGATAAATACTATTAAATGTGAATGTAATGATAGTTGTGGTCGTAAATGGAGGTGACCGCTATACAGATGCGGTCTTTCCTGGAGGTGTTTCGCTGTACGTCTGAAATAATTATTAACATTTTCAGCAAATATGTTTTATACATGATGAAGACTTAATTCTCTTTCGTTTTGGCAGGGAAAAAATGACTGTTTTTTACTTGAAATATCACAAAATCAGCGCGGCATGCAGGATATCCCCTTGAAAATCAGTACGGCAGTCTCAATTACTTGAAAAAATTTTAAATCAATGACTCGCGCCGTTCATAATTGTCTTATTTGATGAATACGCAGCTTCACTAGTTATTAACTTATTAGCTAGTTATTAACTAGCCGCAATACTAGTTATTAACTTAGTAATGATTTCAAAATAGACAAAATAGACTTTATGCGTGATTTCAGAACCCAAAAAACTATCCACAAAAGTATACATCCTCTAGAACCTTCCTAATGAGAAAAGTTTATTCAAATAAAGATTTAGTCTAATGAAGATAAGCCATCGGAAACAATACAATAATATCAAACGTACATTTTTCAGAATTATTTTTGGTAAAATTTTAAAGCACTGTAGTAAAGTTTTCTGAATTAGTATATATTGAATTTTTAGGTTTAAAAAAATTATTAATTTAATTATACTTTTCGTTAACTTAAGAGTCTTTTTTTCGTATTAAATAAATGTCTGCTTCATTGAAATGAAAAATACATATATTAATTGTGGAATTAACTTATTTTTGACATCTCATTAGAATAATTAATTTTCATATTAGAAAAAAAAACTAAAATAAAATGTTACAAAAATATTTTGTTATTTCATATTTTACAAAATATATTAAAAAAACTTAAAAGATAGATCAATAAGTTTCCGAGGATAAAAAAGTAATGAAATTAGTTGTAAGACAGTACGTTTTAATATAAAAATGAATATAATAGACATACATTATTTTTTGGATTAAGTTTAGCTAAATTTGCTAAGTATAAGGAAATTTGATTTAAAAACTTCCTTCTTGGTTGAATTAAAACTAATACCTTACATAAAACTGTTTAAGAATTTTTAAAGTATGTAATAATATAGTAAATCTTACTTATTTAAAATTTCCAAAGATTTAAAAAAAATCAAAGCTTTTATTTAACAAATTAGTGGAATGTTTTCAAGCTTACTTTTTTTTCGAGAACATATTTCTTTAAAATGAATGTATTCAATATCTTTAATTTTTTTTAAAGAATTATATTCAGAAAAAGACTTTTATGTCTTATTAAATAAAGAAGCTTACTTTTTTTATTGATTAAAAACGTTTTTAAATTAACTTCAAGTAAAGTGATCCCCAAGTAGAAAAAAAAATAGTAATAATCGTAAATTTCATATTTTATATTCTAATCATTTTGATTTAGCAGTTCTTTTCAGCAAACTAGTTTATACTTAAGAAAAAAATTTCTCTATGCTTTTATTTAACTTCACGTTTAAAAAAAATGTGGTAATTATTCTGCATGTAAAAAACCATATCACGCTTTATTTATTAAAAATAAATATAAAGTAAAGTCGTTGATTTTTAGTCCTATTCCTTAACTAATTACTTTCTAATAATAATCTAATTAGCATCCTAATAATTTTAATTATCAAATTAATTTTTGTCCTCATATTATCGTACAGTAACCAGGTCTTTTAACCAGTTACTGAAATTCTTTTAAATGCAGGGTAATTTTAAAACCACCTCATATCAAAGGTCAATGGTCATTAAAAATACCATTGCGAGCGAATTCAAATAAAAGTATCTCAAAGATGCGTTGAAATTTTGGATTTTATTTCTGTGGACAAATTTTAGTTCTTACTATATATGTTTGAAATGTCGTCTTGTTTTGCAACTAGCAAAAATTGCTCATTTTACCTGATTTTGAATGATAAACTTAAGGCATTAAAAACTAAAAGTTTAAACAGTTTCTCTTGTTCAAATTTTAAAAGCCACTTTTCCAACACTCAACTGATATGGTTCTTGTGCTTTTGATAGCCGAGTGCAAAAATGTTATTTCAACATACCCCAGTATATTCTCATTCAACATAGAAGGACCAACAGGCTACTTTCTTGTAAGAAATTGGTCCAGATTTCCTAAAATTGACAATTAATCATGTCACCGATGAGTTATAGAGAAATCTTAGATCATTTTTGGAGATTTCCATCTAATTTCATTATCTAATTTTAATAAAATGGCTGGCCGAGATAGGCTGGTTGGTAGGGCGTTGGGCCATGTCCAAGAGGTCTAAGTTCGATCTCCGCTGGCCGAAGACTCCCTTTGTACAAAATGGTGACTGGTGTATAAAAATTCTGTTGGGGTCACAAAGTCCTCCAAGTTTCCATAACAAATCATTATCTCTAATGGTACTAGATTGAAGATTGATCGTGTTCTGGTTCAGGTCAAAATTACAATCTGCAGATATATAGAGGGTGCATTACAATCTGCAGATAGCTGGATTGTGTGTGAATCTGTCCTCCATGTAAAAAGGGCATGTGTGTGACGAAAATTGAGTTTTTGGTCATAGATGGCGCCACTAGAAAACAAGAAGAAGCGCACCGCCTTATAATAGGCTTATCAGTACTGATAAGTGGCATAAGACAACAATAATAAAACGAACTTCATAATGAACAAGTTAAATTTTGAAGTTACTTCCGGATCGAATACAAACTTAGCTAATTCAGGCACTATGTTCTCCAATGCTTGATATTAAATTTCATTATTTGGCTCTATATTTTTTAGGCCAAATAAGGCCATTTTCTTGAAAAACCATCTCTTAAATTTTAAAAAAATGGTTAATTTTTTAAAGAAACAGCTTTTATGAAATTCCCAAATTTTAATTAATTTCTCTTAATTAAAAGATATTAAACATCATTTTTAACAATTTCTGAAAATTTTCAAAACAAGAGTTTATACTTACCTCTATACATTCTATACTCTATCCTCTATACTTAGAAGAAAAACTTTAAAAGATTATTAATATATTATACTTTTAAAATGATATTTATACATTAAATCTGTGGAAATATTTTCTGAAAATACATCTTGTTTAATGAACTTAAACGGAAAATAGAAATTTTAAATTTTCTTAATACAATTTATTTTCACATCAAATCTGCAGAAATGAAAGTCAAAACATTGATTTTTTTATTGTTGTTCATGAAAAGAAAGTACTTAAAAGTAAATTCATAACATTAACTTCTTTGAAAATGTTTCGTAAATATTAAAAACGTCAATATATATTATTTTAACTATAAAGCATAAATGATTCTGCGAATCTATGTTAGAGGAAAAATCTGTTTAAACATATTATATAATTTCTTGTTTGCTATAACTTTGGGTTGAAATATGCACATTCATTTTTAAGTAGGTTTGTCCTGACATTAGATAAATCTTCCAAACGTATTTTTTGTCCGGTAAATACATAAATATATAAAGATATTTCATATAAAAATGTTGACATAAAAATATTATTCTCCTGAATTATTGAGACATTTTGTTATATAAAAAAAACAGTTTGAACCAAAAAGGTAAAGCATAAAAATTTCACTTAAATTTCTTTCTTCAAAATTGCTGTCCATAATGTAATGTTTTTCTATGATATACTCGTCTAGTAATCTTGAAACTAAGCAGAAAAAAGAAAGGGTTAAAAAAATTTAAAAATATTATAGTGCATTTTTTTAAAGTACTAATAATGTTATTTTGAATTATTGAGACATTATATTATCAAAGTACTGAAATTTTTTCCACATAAAAAAACGTAAAGAATAATAAATCACTTCATATTTTTTCAGATTGTTGGTCCAATATTTAATCTATACTAATGCGTTATTTTTGGTAGTTTTCATATTAGTAGAATTAAAAAAATGCTAAATAATCTTTCACGATATTTTGCAAATATTCATTTTAAAAAATTTTCAAGCTTGTTTATCTTTTATTATTGAGACATTTTTTTTAAATTGCAAATCTAAACAGTTATATCGTAATGCAAACTGCAATATCAAAAGCTTAAAGCATAAACCGCTCACTACGAGATGGCTAGGTGTATTTACAGTTTATTACAGTGCTTTACAGTTTAAACTTTTCAGGCAATCTTTTCGTATTCAGAATACAAAATGATAAAGTGGTTTTTAAAAATCTAAATTCGTAGAAAGTAAATTTTATACCACGATTATAAATTTATCGAGTCGTGACAACCTAATGGAAACAACTATTAACTTTTAAATTCTACAAAAAAGACTAATTAAAAAACATAAAGTGGTTTAGACAACTGAACGACAACGAATTACGGATTTATTAGGATCCATTGTTATAGTCAATACAAAAAGAAATTTATAAGAGAAATCAAATGTTATGTCAATTATCTTAAACACTCATTTTGAGCTATGTTCAGTATAGAAGGCTAATCGACGATTTTTACACACAAATAAGTACATACAAATAAAATAACATTTTTTTTACATTAGGAAGGTCCTCTGTTATTTCATTGTGCTAAATTTCAATATATTAACTTTGAAATGATTATATTGTACAGTACCCAACTGCAAAAGTATAAGCAACATTTTCGTATAAAATTCCCCACCCTTAACTATTCTTTTCTACTACAGCATTTACTTTATTCATAGCATTAGGACGTAAAAAAGAGAAATTAAATTAATATAACTGTGTAATTATTTTTTAAAAAAATACCATGATAAAAGTTTAAAAAAATGTAAATAGAATTATTTTGAAGTACTGATTTTGTTATGAAAACATTGCTACTAAATTTGAATACGAATTATCTGAACTCTTTTGCGTACTTAAGTATGGTTACAAAACTGAACAAGAAAAGGCTGAAACTCCTCAAACTTTTTATTAAAAATTAAAACTGAACTGCAAACAAACAAATCGCATTTTTGTTCATTTGTTTTAACTATTTCACAATTTGAAATATTTAAATCAAAAACCTTCGCATATTATTATTATACCTTCAAAAATGGAATAAACTTTAACATGCTGAAACGTGTTCTCTAAACAAAACACCAATTAACTTGGAAATCTAAATAACAGAAAAGCTCAATTAATTTCAAACAACGAATTCTCTGATTACATTCAAGAGAGACGCTTTCCAAGTTATGAATATGAATTTAATGCAACTAAGAAAAATTAATATAATTTCATGAGAGGATATTAGAAGCGAATTATGATCAAATGTTGTTAGATATAAAATTTCAAGATTTTTCATTAAATAGCATAAATTTTGAGTGTGTTATAAATTAAGTAACTTCGAAAATTCTAGTTGAAAAGTATCCGTTTGTATGCTAATAAAATTTGTAAAAAAATCATTTGAAGGCCTTGAAATTCATTGAAAGCCTTACATCTTTATTTTTTATACAACATAACTTTTCGAGATATTTTATATTTAATTAAGATTTATTTTGGGGGAAGAAAGGAAATTCTATTATTCATTTTACCAAATTATACTTTATCTACAGAAAATAAATCCCATTATTTGATTATGCAACGTAAGGAATAACCGAGTGTGGGCCGAAAAAAGTTTGTTAAAATTGCCACACTTTATATGTTGTTGTTTCCAATCCCCCAAGAGGTCCTCCAAGACCCGTGCCTTGGAGGACTTTACACTTTATATGAAAACACTTTATATGAACCACATTATTATTTTTAAAAAAAACATAATTCTGGTTAATAAAACCCAAAATATGCGGTTTTTAAACCCCGTTCCTTTAGTAACAGGTGCACCAGAGATTCTGGTTTTCAAATTTATAGTTCTTATTTCTACACATTTAGTGAAAAATACAAAATTGAAAAATATATTTAACCGAATAAATGTTATTTATTCCTTGTTCAAAGACAGTGTTTCCCAAAGTGTGGTACGTGTACCCCCAGGGGCACGGGAACAGTTTGGTGGGGGTACGCACTTTTATGCGAAATATCTTGCAACAAACGAAAATTTCAAAAAATTTATTTAAAAACAAAGCTAGTCATGAAAATTTACGATTACGTTGTTTTCTATTGCCCATTTTTTGCAGACTTAACAGTTAATAATTAGTGGTGTCAACAGCCAGTTGTGATTTTTAACTTTTGTACAATTTTTTATAGTAAAAAATACATAAATTTTTTATTAGTGTTACACAGTGTTACAAAAAATTTGGAAAGGGTACATAAAAGTCATAAGTTTGGGAAACGCTGCTCTAAGCTATAAAGTTATCATGATAAAATTACCAAATTTTACCAAACTTTGATTGACCAAACTTTATCACATATTGTGAAACCATGGTTTATCCATGATTAACCATCATACAGTCATGGTTAACCATCACATAGTACACACGGAAAGAAAATATTTTTAGAATGGAAACACTATATATAAATTATATTATTGTTTAAAAATCATAATAATATTTCTGGTTAACAAAACCCAAAATATGCGGTATTTGAACCTTTCATTTGGTAATTTTTCCATTCCCTTAGTAACATGTTTGCTAGGAATTCTGGTTTTCAAAATTATAGTTCTTACCCAAGACAAATTTCTTGATGGTACCATCAAAGGATTTTGATGGTTTATGTTGGTTTCAATAAGATTGTTGATGTGTTTATAGTCACTATCATACAACAATTTTAATCTAGTTTTGATTTCTTTTGATGGCCAAGCAAATTTTGATCATTACGAAATGGAAAGTGTTGCTTTTGTGTTATGATGGTAAACCATCAAGTAATGCTTGATTTTTGATGGACCAATATAAACCGTCATATTTTGATGGTAGATGTTGTTTTACCATTATACCATTATAGTGGTCAACCAACTAGTTATGTTTTTTATTGTTGGACCAACCATAACCATCAAAATGTGAAGGAAGATGCTGTATGGCTATTTTGATGGTCTACCAACAAGGTGTGTTTATTAATGATGGACAAGAAAGAACATCAAAATAAGATGGAACATGTTGTTTAACTATTAAGTTGGTTCAACCATCATGCTATGCTTATTATCGTTGGACCAATAACAGTAATCGGGCCGATATAGCCTGGTCGGTAGGGTGCTGGGCCCATGTCCGAGAGTTCGTCGGTTCGAACCCAGCCGGCCGAAAACCGGCAAGTAAAGTGACTGATGCACGCTAAATCTGTCGAGTGAAAAAAGTCATCCATGTTCCCATAACAAATCAATACCTCTAGGGGTACTAGATTGGAGATCGATCGTACTCTGATTCAGGTTAAAATTACGATCTGTGGATGAATGAATGGATGTATGAATTTGTCCGCCCTATAAACAGGTAAGACGTATGGTGTTGCAGAAGTCGAATTCTTGGCCATAGATGGCGCCACTGGAAAACACGAGCAATCGCACCCTTCTGCCTAAACAGGCATACGGTCAACAACAGTAATTAAAATAAGATGGAACATGCTGTTTTACTATCATGATGGTTCAACCATCATGCTATGTTTTTTATGTTTGACCAACAACAACCATCGAAATGAGATAAGAGATGTTGTTTCACCATTATGATGTTAAACCAGCAAATTATGTTTCTTATTACTGAATCAACAACAATCAAACTAAGGAGGAAGATGGTGCATGGCTATTTTGATGATCTACCAACAAATTATGGTTATTAACAGCAACAGCCATCAAAGTATGACGGAAAATGTTATTTTACTCTTATAGTGTTTTAACCATCATGTTATGTTTATTATTTTTGAACCAGCAACAGCCATTAGAATTTGTTGGAAACAGATATTGTGCTGTGATGATAGTCAACCAGCATATTATGTTTAATTTTGGAGCAAAAACCAAATGTATCAGTATATCGTGAAATATGTTGTTTTACTGTTATGTGCTCATGTATCATGCATCAGTCTCGAGAAATTTTTTCTGAAAATTTGGAAGCTTTAAATTATAAGCATATGGTAAAAATTACAATAAAGGAAATAAATAGTTATTGTAAATAATAGCAATAAAGAAACAATAAGATTGCTTATTACGATATGAAAAAAATTAAGCATGATTCATTTATACCCAAGTGATTGATAAAAGAAGAGAAATTTCTTATGCACACTTACACTACACTCGAGCTTTTAATTACTAAACATGACGTGAAATTAAAATAAAGGATAAAAAATAAATAGTTATTTCAAATATTGGCATTAATGTAAATTTAAGAAAAGTGGAACATTTAGTCTTTATATCAGGACAAATAAAGTTAAGAAAGATACATTCATATGGATACGAGAGAGAAATTACATTTTATGTGCACGTGAACAACTTGAGCGTTGTTTCGCGACATTTTACTGAAAGGTTTAAGCATGTGGTGAAAGTATTATTATTAAAGGTAAAAAATAAAGGGTTCTTGCAATTAAACAAATTAAGGTAAATTTTAAAAAGACTAAACAATAAGGCAGCGCATCAGGATTAATTTAATTAAGAAAGATTTAAATTAGATAAAAATTTTATTCACGTGCGCAATAGTCGAATATAGTCCTATGATATTTTACAATGGGGTAGAAATTTGTGCTTTTAATTGCAGAAATTGTAGTAATATTTTATTAAAGGTTAAAAATTAATATAAACTGCAATTAATATCATTACGGTGCATTTTAATTTTAGAAAACATTAAGGCTACATATCAGTATTGAAAGAGAATCATTCATATGGGTACACAACTGAGAGATTAAATTATGAGGACATGCAGTACTTGAGCACATTTAGTAAAAAAATACAAAATTAAAAGTATATTTACCCGAATAAATGTTATTTATGCCATGCTTTAAGGTATCTTGATAAAATTACCAAATTTCACTACATTTATCAAATTTTACTAAAGTAACCAGAATTTATTATGCATTGTAAAGCCAAGATTTATTATTAACTAGTGGGCTGCTCCCTCTGCTTGCTAACGCTCGCCAACCCCAGAAAATTGCTACGCAATCTTATATTGTTTGCTTCGCAAACCAAGCTCGCTTCGCTCGCTACTAATTTAGGTACATTGCAAATTCACAAAATTCTAAGAATTCAAAACAATCATTCAAATCCATATAACAACTTTTTTTTTAAAGAAAAATTACATATTATTAGTAAATACTAAGTCTTTAAAATAAATTTGAATTCAAATAAATGACATGTAATTCGTTAAACCTATTAGAAATGTGCTATAGTGTAAAATCTTAAGATAAAATTTCCGATCTTAAAATAAAAGCTGATATCTCTTCAAAAAGGTTAAAATTTTGGCTATAATTAAGTCTATTAAAAATTGAAATAAGTGAATTGCAAAGGAAAAACCTGCATAAACAAATAAATTCTCGTAAAACAAATAAATTCGTGATATAAATCAAAAATCGTCAAATAAATTCATAATATATAAATTTGTGAAAAAAAGCGCTTTCGACAAAATACTAAAATAGAGATCTATCGACAAAGACTACTCGCTTCTGCCTATCTTATGCTCTCTCTGGTTATTTTAGTTTCCGTTTTCAAAAGTGCTATATGTTGAGCCATCTAAATTTGGCATGTGACATTTTTAGCGGCAATCATTGGTCGATTTTCTAGCGTTGCCATTCAGGGAGTTGTACTCGCAATGAGGCTTTTTTTGTCGCCGGGTAAGAGAAATATATATATATAGATATTACCAAATTCATTACCAAAGCAATTTGGAATTTTCATTACCAAAGCAATTATTTTAATTCCTAATTTCCATTTTTGAATTTAAGTGCGATAATTGAAAAGAAGAACTGTAGAAGAACAGTAATTAAACTAATGTTGAAACTATGTTTTGTTTTAAAGAATCTTTGATGAGCACTCCGTTGTGTTATGAGTAGCAGCTACTTGTTTCCAGAGAAAAAAGACACCAATGAATTGCCTCTGAAAATTATTTTTTAGATTTTCAATATTCCTTTTGGATTTCTGATTTAACCGATACATCGAGGTTCATAGAGATTCAGAATCCAGGAGTTTTATTTTATATTTTATAACTGTCGTTGAACAGCCGAAATAATTTTTAGAGTTTACGACTATCAACTCCGTAGCCTTGTAATTTTGAACCCAATCCAGAAGACAAGGGAACTCCTTTAATCAAATATTGGGAGAAATTTGCTTTCGTGAAGTACTTTTAGATGGAACTAACCAGCATTTGCGTTTCATGGAGAGAAAAACCACGAAAACCACCCATGGTCAGCCTAACGGCACGGGGACTCTAACCCATGATCCGTCTATCACTGATGATATTTTACGTCAGCACTGCTTTCTGTGCAAGACGGATGTGGTGCGGAATTCGTATCGACCAGCCACCGCTGGGACTTGAGCCTGGTTTCCCTCATTGGAAGGCGAACGCTCTATCCCTTGAGCCATCAAGGCTCAGAGTATACGAATTACTGGTGACAATGCGGCCAGCATTGTGTCGTGGTATTGCCTTTACTTCTCATACAAGCTGATCATTGATCTAAAACTGACTGGATCTCATGCCTCAACTGGAGATAGAACCTTGTCCTTCATAACTACAGACAGTTTAACCATTGAGCCATAACGGCTCCTAATTAGTTTATCAACTATAACTAAACGCTTAAGGGAACCGATAACCATAAATATATCTCAAAATATCCCTCACTCAAACATTACCTAAAAATGTCACTGCTAAAATTGCAGCCCGTGACTGGCAGAAGGTGTTCCCATCACTGACCATAAAGACATTTTTATTCCTGTAAAATGACGATAAGAATACAAGTCCGCCTGTAACTTTTTTCTCAAAAAATGTATAGCCACTGACCTTAAAAGTTATCTTCATTTTAAAACTAAATGTTATTTGAGATTCAGACGATTTATTTGTTGAATCAAAACAAACCATGATGAAGAAAGATATTTTTTTTCCAATGCCCACCTGTGTTAACATCCATCAATTCATGCATTTACGGGACAGATTTGTTAGCCTCTCTTTCAGGGGCAAAATGTTAGGTGGGCCAGCGTTGCTCTCACAGAAAGGACAGATAGAACAGATAAGGAAAGAACATCCATGCCATGAAAGAGCATCCATTCGAACCCAGAACCTTTCTGATGCAAAGACAGTTCCCTAACCCCTACACAGGCAGGACGGCTTGAAGAAAGATGTTCTTTAGTACCTTTTTAGAATCAAACCAGGAACCTATGCATCCATAATCAGATGCGCTAACACCATAAAAAGGTCGTGCAACACCGAATTGATTTTTAAATATTTAAGCTAGTCGTTTAATTTAATGGTTGATAAAGGCTACTAACTTTGATAAAGGTTGTTGCTGAAGGTTACTAGTACTGGGTTTTTTTCTCAAAAACGAGAGCTGGCCGCAAAAATTGATGACCAACTATTATTTTTAAATTCTTACAGTTTAAGATTTAACTATTAACCATTCATAGTATTTTTTAATAAAATCAAACAAATATGAAAATACCTCATTAGAATATTTTTCCTACTTGAACATATTTATAATTTTCTTTTAATTTCCTTCATAACTAAGTCAAATCTACAGATTATTGCAGGAGAATAAATTTAATATGAGCGATAGTGCTAGCATATAATTTCTTTTATGAAACATTTAACGAATCTTCAATGCAATTTAGACAATGTTTGAGAAAAAACTAGTTTTAGACTTTCAAAATAAAATAAAGACTGTTTTGCGAAAAGATGCATTAGTTTCACAACATAAAACTGTTCTTGTTCTAAATAAATTGTAAAATATTTTTTTCTAACAACAAAAAGCTCAAACTATTACTTTTTTAACCACTGGTTGTTAAATATAGTTTTTACATTTGGTTTTATATTTCATTGAAAAATTACTTCTTAATTTTTCTCACAAACACTGAAAAAAAAATTTATTATAAAACATTTTTATGTAGGAAAGTAAAGTAACTATTGAAATTTAATCAGCATTAGAAAAGTTAGTATCACCACAATTTTTTATTTACCTAATTTATAAACTGAAGTATGCATTATTCAAACAAATCTCAATATCATATAAAAAAAAAACATACATAAACAAAAACTAAACTTTACATTATTTTTTTTATTCATATCAGTATAAATGTTTGTAATGAAAGATTGAAAAATGCAGCTTAAAATTATCATTTTTTATCCAAAAATTAAAGAAAAATAAAGAGTAAACTAACAAATCTGATAAAAAAAATGTATATGATATTCTAATCAAAAAAACATTTCTTTCATAAACTTGCAACCTCGTAGCTTGCTAAATTTCAATTTAATAATCTAGTTTCTATAAAAAGGAAGAATGTAAGGAAATGAATTATATATCTATATATATTCGAATTTATTAAAATATTAATGCATTACCTTTGCTACCACTGAGAAAATATTTTCTGAAACTACTGAAATCAATTACACAATTCTTATTAACCCTTCACCAATTACCATATTAAAAGTGGAACGTAGTACGTATTATTAAGCAATATCTGCTGCGTACAGGAATTTTCTACGATTCTCCTAACTTTTTCTCCATTAACTTTGCTTTTAACACGGCTTATTTTTAATTTAAATTATTATGTATTACGAATATTACTTAAGCATTGATGTCAATAATAATATAGAATTTTTTTTCGATGAAGATAAGTGCCTTTCAACATCTCGAAATTTATTACACCGGGGAAAGATACTTGACAGTGGTAGATCTTGATTATCATGAGTTGGCCGCAAGCAGTAGCATTATGTTAGGTGATGGATGGAACTCAAGAGATACTGATTTCGTGGCCCAATGAGATGAACCTGGTTTGATTCCCAGCGATGGTCGGTCGATACGAATTCTACCCCCGACTCGTGCTACTACAGTTCTGACGCAAAATATCCTCAGTGGTAGACGGATCATGGGTTAGAGTCCCCTTGCCATCAGATTAATCGTGAATGTTTTTCGTATTTTTCTCTCCGTGCAAAGCAAATGCGGTTTAATTTCATCAAAAAGTCCTCCACAAAGGCAAATATCTCCCAATACTTTATCCAGGAGTTCCCTTCTCTATTGAATTCAAAATTACATTATCGAATTCCTATAGATTATTAAAAAGGAGGAATATGGTCGACGGGGTCTAATGGACTGAACAGACCGACCTCCACGTGCTCGATAGAAGTACTCTGACAGGTTAGTGGTACAGGGACGAGATCCTTACCCCCTAAGTGAGAATTATGCTTGGAACATAATGAATACATATGGGTCACCCTAGATCTCTGAATTGCAGCTTTGACGATCATCGTTGAACTCAAGGGTGCCTTAGTGCAAAAAAGAATGTGGTTGCCACAGGGATCACTAAGGACCCTGGTAAACAATTTGAAATGCCAATCTGAGAGTTATATAACTGTTATATGTGATCATATACCCCATTAGACATGCTTCTTTTATAACTGACAGGGTCTGTGGCAGCAGCTGTACTGGTCAAGCGATCAGTTTCATTATTTTTGTTAGAGGTTGTGCCCTGTTTTGCCATATATCGTGTAGTCAGGTTTGGTTTTATATGATCAGTTAGTTTTTTTATTGCGAAAAAAATTCTAATTTTAATTGTATTTTCCAGTGCGGTTTTCACGATTTTTAGTGTTGAGAAATTTTTCTCGGTGTATTGAGACACGAAGAAAAACGACTTTCATTTTACATTTCATTCTATAATATTGTTGACTTAAAAAGAATGAAAATGCGTTTCTCCAAAAAACAGTTGTCACAATATCGTAAAGCTAATAAAATATTTACATACACTTATGTGTTATCTAATCGTATCTTTAATATTAGGGTTTGAAAGATAGCTTGAATACAGATCGTAATATACTAGTATCGTAATAACTAGTTAGCAGAAACTCTTCTGCTAGGCAGCGAGCACTGTGAATATCATAACATCCACAGATTATTTTTCATCTCAGATTAATAAAAAAGAATACTGGGAAGGGGGAAAAAAGAAAAAATTGTAAGGACTCATTTGTATAACAGCACTAAATTTGTTTCTCGTCAAAATCATAAAGCTGATAAAGCACTCCAATGTACAGTGAGCAAAAAAAACGGACCATCCTAATAACTTTTGATCTGATGATCCGTTCTTCACGTTCTAGGACTCAATCTTTATGACTCGAAGGTGTGACCTTAATTATGCTAATTAAAAAGTGCAGACACATTGTTTAAGTTACGAAATTGGCACAAAAGCGTACTTTCTCTGAATAAGCATACCTCCTTTCGAGGGATTCAGATTTTTGACCCTCAAAGCATACGAGGTAGAAGTAATCTGGGAAGTATGGTCTAAATAGTTAAGTCATTAGAGCACTCCAAAGTTGGGAATTGATTTTTGAAAATTTTATTATATTACGAAAGCTTTTTCATTGAATTGAAAAAATTTTGCACTGAAGTATAAAATTCCTCTATCCAAAGATAATTCCATGCAAAAAAATAACCATTATTAAATACAAGTATTTACTATTTTATTTAATAATGGTCGAAAACATTTTCAATTGTAACGTATACAATTTTTGCATCATATTGAAGAATGTAACTTCACACGGCAAGATAGAAAATTTTAAAAAAATCGGTGGAATAGTTTCAGAGAAATTGAATTTCGACAAATTCAAATATTCAAAATTCCATTTCTCTGGATCGATTTTGGTCAAATTTTGCATTTCGCCATGTAAAAAAAAATTCTTTAAAATGATGCAAAATATTTTAAAATTGTAAATTCAATTAATAACGAAGCTAAAAAGAAAACACACCCCAAAAATATTCCTATTATGCTCCTTATAGAAAACAAATTTAGTGAAATAGTATGATTTTGTATGGATTAATAAACAGCATTAAATAAAGTCTACCAAAAACAATTTCTGATTTAAAATTTTCAATTCTAGTCAATAATATTTATGTATCCATACGTTAAAACCCCCTTCCTATCAATGAGACGAATAATGCACATTAAATTGGTTGTCAAAATGCAGAATAAAATTTACGTACATTCGAAACAAAATCTAATAAAATAATAATAAAGGCTTAAGACTCTAAGGATTTTCCAACCAAATCAAAGTCATCAATAAAATACGTACCATAATAAAATACGTATCTTAAAACCTTACATATGTCATTGAATAAGATAATAAAGCTATGTGCCTTCTTATATTAAAATATCTGCTATTTATAGTTTTCTATAACAAATTGAAGTTAGAGAAGATCTTAAAAACTCAAGGAGTATTAATTTGCAATACAAACATTTATTTTTTATTTTATTGAATTTTAATACAGGGAAATCAACTAAGATTCTTAATTTAACCTTAAAAAGATTTCAGATATCTTATTAGTGAGCTTATTTTATGAGAAATAAATTTAAAATTGTAATGTTTAAATGGATTATAATTTTAAAGCTAAATATTTTCTTTATAAATGACTAGAGAAATCTGGTTATTATATAGAGTCCTTCAAATTTTTCTCTACATACCAAAATTTTTTTTAAAATTTTAAATGGGATAGAAAGAGTCTTTCAAGACAATCATGCTTAATTTATTAAAGAAATGATAATCTTTGAGATTAAATTTAAAATACAGAAAACTACTGTAAATAATATTAAGAGACGTAAAAATTGTTAAGGTAACTAACAATTTCCTTTGTAATTGTAAAACTACCTTTTTTATTAGCATATTTTGACCAAAATATCAGTTTTCTACTTTTTTGTCTTTAGCATAAAATGAAACTATGAACTTTCTCTTTCCAAAACTGTTTGAATTTAGTTTCTACGTCAAATAAAACAGAAGTTATTATGACTTTTATTTTTTAAAAAAAACATTTATTTTGGTGTTGAGCAACCGGAAGTATGAAATCAAAAGCGAGATTAAGCTTCTTCTCTAGTTTCGTTTCCGAATTTCAGCGTTAAGCATAATATAAGTTTTTAAAATTTAAGTAAGAACATGGCAACCATATTTCTTTTTCTGTACAATATTTTATACGAATAAATCTGGCATCACTAGCTGTAAACATTCTATCCTAGGTTGTTTACTTTTGACAGCGATCTTATTCTTATACTTTATTATCATTCTTTTTGTTAAATTTTGGTTATTATATTATTATTTTTTGTTAATTTGTTGACTGTTTCTGTTATATTTTTCTATTAAGTTGACCGTTTTTTAATTGTTACATTTAATATTTTCGACGCTGAAATGGCTATATAACGAAACAAAACCGATAAACATAAACGAAAGTTTCATGGAAGCAGATTTACGAAATAAAAGGATGTTTTTTTTCGGATATAGTTACTCCTTCCACTGTGAGTTCAAGTAAAGGGAAAAATGTACTTGAGGGTGCCCTTTGATGAAATTGTTGACTTATGTTTGGCGCCATTCCTGTTTGCGCGGAACACCATGGTAACAGGAATGGCTGCCAAAATATTATGATATTTCAATAAAACATTGGAAAATTTAAGCAAAACATCACCAAAACTTTATAAAATTGCAATGAACCCGATATGAGCAAAATTAATAAATCCAATAAAATGCATTTTGAATCGGAGCAAAAATTAATGGAATAAGCAGGGTAAGAAAAGGAAAAAAACAACTCACTTCTTCGTTAAGCTGAATATCCTCAGATTTAGGTACACCGAATTCTCTGATAGCAGTTAGATACTGTCTAAATTTATCATGAATAGTACCTCCATCGCCACATAAATTCGGCGAAATACGAATCGAAAATGGCGTCTGTGGAACCGGACTGGCGATGACATTTTTTTCTGAAGTCCCTTTTTATGACTGCCCACATACCTTCGATCTTATTGACCAGAAGCAAAAGTAACCTTACCAGCCGGTATTCAACTTATCACTAACGGACCTCTGAACTTACATATACCGTTGAACATTTAAAAATAACGATAAAATCTAAACCAATCAGAATCACGATTGGGTTTCAACATCGCCAAGCTTGGCGATCAGCCGCGATCATAACTTGCAAGAATCAAGGGGCACCCTCAAATATAGTCTACCCAATCAAGACTATAGCTTCAGAGTTATGTTGTCCTACATGCTTTTCTAATGCCATTAGTTAAGTTGAAGATAGCATATATGGTATATATAAATAATAAATATGGAAGATAGCAAATATATTAACAGTCATTACAGTCAAATTATTAAAAAAATACCGTGCTCACACGTGGGATAATTTTTTAGCTATTGAATGAACTAACTTAAATGCTTTGCTTAAGAGGGCCAGTATAAGTCATATACAGGTTGTTCTTTAAAGACCGCTGCTCTCACTATGTGATATTAGAATATTTAGTAAATATAAAAACAAAAAGTAAAGACATCCGGGTCGCAAACTGATATTTAATTAAGGAAAGAACAAAAACGCCCATCGAAATTAGTAAAAACTCAGTACTGGAAGGTGGATGCAAAAAACATTAATATAATTTTGATTGCGGGAGGAAACACTGAGGAGTTAAAAGATGATTAGAAGAAACACATTCATATTTCAACTGCCGATTTAAACAGTTTTAATGTTTATGGCATCTCCAACCTTCCTCTACAATGATTTCATCATAGCGTATTTTTCTCTCTCTTTTCACAATAATTTGCATCCCTAACTTGATCACTGTATGTATGTATCCAAGTGTATACTTTCTAAATTAATAACCCCAAGAGCCTGAAGTGGTAAAATATTACCTGAATTAAAACTTCATTTGTTCCAGAAATATAAAAATTGGAAATAACAGTAGAGGTTTCAAGTGTTTTAAAAATAGGCCCTCATTTTCAAGACTTTCCAGATTTGAATGAGAAAAAGCAAAAGTCACTTGAAATAAAAATGTAATGTTTCCAAAGAAAAATGAAAAAATAGGAGAGAGAAACTAAACTTGAAAGACCACAGTACCCAAGAGAGAAAAAAGATGAACAACAGAACAAGAAAAACCACTTTTGCCGAGAGGGGCAAATCAGCACAAAATGCATTTCCAAGCGCAATGAAGAGCTGGTGAGGAACTAATGCAGTAAACAGGAGATTCAGCATATACAGGGTGATTCTAAAAAGATGTGCAAAATTTTAGGAAGTGATAGTATACACCCAAGCAAACAATTTTTATCAAAGAATGCATGGTCGAAAACAAAACGCAAAACCGCTAGAGGGCGTCAAAGTTTATGTTCTAATATGAGACAAAAACACACAAAGAACGATGAAGTTAAGTTATAAAAGCAAATTTAATGGCATGTGATTACAATAAGTGTTCAAAACAGTGACCGGCAGCGGCTATGCACGTAGTACAACGGCGAAGAAAAGATAGGCGAACATTCTGAAACACAAACTTTCCCTGCAGCGGTCGAAAGCTTGGCGACAAGTAACGCAGCGCAGTAACTCGCAACAGGAATGGAGCTTTCACGTTTGCATCAAACAACTTTCCAAATGCGCCAGCACCTTTGCATTTTGTTTTCGACCATGCATTCTTTGATAAAAATTGTTTGCTTATGTGTGTACTAACACTTCCTGAAATTTTGCCCATCTTTTTAGAATCACCCTGTATATATGGATAACGCAAGATTCCAAGGCATAAAGATGAGTTGAGCTGATGTGACTGGGGTGTAAATAATTTCGGCATTGTCGAATTTGAGTTCATGTCCAAGATCCTATCAACGTGCGGAATTGATGTTTTCTCAAAAACTTGATAACGGATTCTTGATAACTACCGTGTTCCTTAAGTTAAACTTTAAGGCTCTTCTTATTTGTCCGATGTAGCCAAGATCGCACTGACAAGGTCTGTGGAGCATTTAAAATTTTGGAATGAATTTTTAATCAGGTACAATGCATAATTTTTTTTCTCTATTTATAAGGATTTTAAAAATATTTATTCAAGGTGGTATTTACATTTATGTAACACCTTTCCAACCATACAATAGCATTAGCTTTACATTAAACATCTAAAGTACCTGTTATCATCAGAACAAGAACAAGAAGTTAATTAATCTTTCAAATAATTTATTTTCCGGCATTTCAGAAAATTCATCCTGTAATGAATGTAAAATAAAATTACGTTAATAATATTTTGTTCATTAAATATATCGAAGAAATAACGGTTTTTCCAGCTTGTCTGAAGCAGTTAATTTAACAATTTCTAAAGTATGATATCTATTTAAAGTCTTATAAAACGAAAATGAATATTTAAAAAGAAATTCTGCGCTCTTCTTCAATCTAATTTATCGAATTTTTTCCTTAACTTAACGGTATTATCTGAAATAAATGATTCCGTTAAGAAGCTCCGTTATATTAACTAAATTGTTAAAAATGACTTATAAATTGACGTTGAATTT
This sequence comes from Parasteatoda tepidariorum, assembly GCF_982258835.1. Lineage (NCBI taxonomy): Eukaryota > Metazoa > Arthropoda > Arachnida > Araneae > Theridiidae > Parasteatoda > Parasteatoda tepidariorum. The sequence goes on from NC_141755.1 coordinate 41,197,985, forward strand.
ATCATTCAACACGGATTTTGCTCATTTATTCCCTGCAAATTATCAGATTGATACTGTTTTTTTTTCCTTTTTTTTTCTTTTTTTTAGTTCTTGAAAACACAAGACAACGAAGTATAATGAGTCTAAAGTAAATGGAAAGAAACGTCATAGGGTACTTAGGTCGCGTTCCGTTTATATGACTATTTTATTGATTTCTTGCGATTAATGAGCAATAAAATCTTTTTTTCTAAGAAATCCGTGAAGTAGAAATTGTGCACTTATTGAAATTACAATTTTATTATTATTATACATTACAATAATGCATTTAAATAATGTATTTTTGTGTTAAATTTTATAATTTAAACAATGAATGAGTTAAAAAAGTAATGCCTTCTACTGTCATGTATTTTAATGAAAAGTATTTTTATTTGTGCCTTTTATTAATAATATAAATTTAAATATATGTATATGTGTGACGAAGTAAATTTTTGTCATATTGTTTTAGAAAAATATGTTATTTTACCGAAAAATAAATTTCAGATCAATTAACAATAATGTCTCTAATTTATTTAAGTGAACGAGAATTTCAAGCTTAAGAGCATTAAATAAGAAATTTTAAGAACTAACAACAAGTATTTTTATTTTAAAGAACAGTGCCTTGTCAAGGAGCATATTTTGCGATTAAATTGTATCCTGTGGTTTAAAAACTTTAATTTTACTGAAAATGCAATACAAGCAAAATATTTGTAAAATATATTTGTAAGACTGAATAGTTCGAATTTAAGTGCCACTTATGGGTCCATACAGTTTACCATTTAACCATAAGCAAATAAACTAAGATATTAGAGTGATTATTGGGCATTTGATAAATGAATTTTAGAAACGTGTCTTACGATGTATGTAGTATTCTAATAATAAATCTCAGGAATTAAAATTTTTAAAAATCTTTTCTTCGTTAAGATAGATTGGCGAAAAATTTAGTTTCCCATAAGAACTTACTTAGACTTACAATGACTTTAATGTCGTTATTGCACTACGCACTTATGGTTACAGTTCAACATCATTTATAATTATTATTTTTTTTAAAAAATTAATATCAATAATTTTATTAATAATACCAAAATTTATTACTCGGGAATTAAATAGTTATTAATAGAGTTTTTATTTTTTTAAATTCCCATGAAATATATATTGTAATGCTTTTGAAAATTCTTTTGCGTTTTACACGGAGGAAAAAATTCTGTACCGCACTTTCATGTGTTAAAAAATATATAAATTTTTGTTTAAGAAAATATAAATAAAAAAAACATAAATCTGATATTAAGAGCAAATTTATGCTATTTTTAAATCATTCATTTGGTTATTTTCTCGTTCATATCTTAACTGTTTTCCGGGTATTATGATTTTCAAAATTAAAGTTCTCATTACCCCACATTTAGTGAAAATACAAAACTGTAAAATATATTTTATCGAATAAATTGATTTTATGCCATGCACTAAAGTATCATGATAAAATTACCAAATTGCATCACACATCATAAAACTATATTGTATTGCTAATTTTACCAAAGCGCGTCGGTAAAAATTACCGAGCTTTTTAATGCTCTCATAGATCTAGAAACACAGTAAATTTTTTCCATATTCTGGTAGTTTTGAACATAGTTTTTCTCAGCGAAATGTTTACCACAAGCAAAATTTAAGTTATTATTGGGAATTATTCTCTTTTATAAATTATTTCATGAAAGGAAGGAAAAAATCAGAAAGTTACTTATATTGTGCTAGGATTTTTCTATATTTTTAAATTCAAATAAATATTTTTAAAACATTTTAAACGAACAGAAAGAATTTGTCCTAAAGTATAGCGAATTTAAAATAATTTTCATTAATTTTTCTCAAAAATAACCTGAATATATAATAATTTTTCTCAAAAATAACTTAAAATAAAGTATAAATTTCAATACATGTTCGTTAAAATTATTTAAAGAAATTATTTTCTGGAGTTTTCAAAAATGATTTTTTTTTTCTTTTTTTTTGGAAACTGGCATGATTTGCACCAATGTTTCTATTTTTTATAATGAAAAATGCAAATAAAAAAAATGGGTAACATTTAAAATTGGGTCCCATTACAACAAATAGCACCATACTGCTTTTTCTAATGCAAACTTCATATCACTCATAAAAATTGTGATATTAATAAATTGGCTAAATTTTTCATCTTGCATATGTCATGATTAATCATGTCTTTGCTATGATAGATTAAGGAAACATGGCTTTCCTTTTTTTCCCTAAAAAATATTTCAAGAGTATTTGACTTATAAAAATCATTCTATAAAAATCATGAAATAGATATTAACGTTTAATAAATATGTTTTGAAACAGTATGATTTCGGCAAATTAGAATTTTCAAAGCTTATGCTGCGATAAAATTAGAGTTTCGGAAACAATAAATGTCTATTCATGCCATCTACCCTGAGAAAAAGTATGGTCAAAACTACAAGAATATGGTAAAACTTGCAGTGTTTCTTGCTGAAAGGGAATAGCAAAAAGCTCGGTCAATTTTACCGAAGTGATTCGTTAATTATTTTGATTAAATTAACAATAAAATATAGTAATATATTATGAGATAAAATTTAGTAAATGTGGTAAGATTTAGTAATTTTATCATAATTTCATAGAGTATGGCATAAAAACTATTCTTTCGGTTAAATTGTTTTGTTTTTATTTCAGTTCTGTTTACTAAATGTGTGGTAATACGAATTATGATTTTGAAAACTTGCATTTTCAGTGAACCATTGCCATATGAGCAGAGAAGTTACCAAATGAAAATTTGAAAACTGTATTTATTATTTATTTCTTTTCTAACCAGAATTAGAGTTCGTTTTCCAGAAATGACATTACCATATATCACGGTAATTTTACCAAATTATTTTCCTCCGTCTGTGTATGATGTAGATTGATTTCGGTTAGAGTAGGAATTTATTTTATTCCTTAACTCTGCCAAGTCAAAAAATCAAACAAGAAGTCGCAATTTTAATTCAATTGTAAACATTTTAGAAAACAATTTATAACAATGTATCTCTTGTAATAAATATTTTGTAAAGCTATCATTAATCAAACAGTGTCTGGAAAAAACATTTGCATAAAAACGCTCAAACATAATATCAATCATTTTTTTTAAAAGGAAAAAGTTATATCAGCCAATTTTTGAAAACATCTGGTTGAGTGATTTATTTCAGATTCGTTTAGTATGTAAACAAAGCTGCTATATTTCTCGAGTTTAAAAGAAAGAATAGAACATTTTATACATTTATTCTTGAAAAATAAGCATTAATGGCTTAGAAGGAAGAAACAATTCTCTGCCAGTTGTTTCAAAATCCTCAAAAAAATATTCTTCAACCGATATCAAACTCTTTTAACGTCTTTTCTTAGAAAATATATTTTGCTAAAGATCATTGCAGGTTTTTAAGAACTTTACTTGTGTGACAAAAACATTTATGTTGTCAATATTTTATGCTGAGAAAGATTTCTATTGAGAATTCATGAATGACTCAGCATTATAAGGATATGGTGCATGCATATCCCAACATTAATTTTTTCTATGGATAAAACAGACATGGGGAAAGCAATCATTGCTTATTTCGTTATCTATTAATTGTGTACTATTTTAATATAATTTGAAAAGTACAATTTTTAATCAAAAGCAGTTATTGCCTACACTCTAAAAATCATCACAGCTGATAACGGTCAGGGGCCCGGACAAAAGTATAAGTGTCACTGACTGTAAAATTAAATTTATATGACCATAAAAATACAGATCTGCTCGCAAATTTTCCTTCATAAAATAATTTCTTTGTACCATGAAGTAACATTATTGTCGTAAAGTTATCTTTGACGTCTTGACGTCATTCAAGCTGCTGAGACCAAAGAACATACATGGATTCCTTGCTGAAACTTGTTGAATCAAAGCGAACCGTGAAACCAGATGTAATGCTGTCATCTGTCGAAGAGTTAAAGAGCTGCGAATTCGTTGTTTATAGTTACCAATGTAGAGAGAGGAGGGGCTTTGCTCAGTCTGGGCTCGAAACCAAGAACTTTGCGTCCGTAGTCTGATACTATAACAACCCTTGAAAAGATAAACAATCCCGAAATGAGTAAGGAAAACTTACGAAATTGACGGTCAACTATAGTAATTTTGATGAAGTTTGTTAAAATTACAGACACTGAGCTTTTCTTCAAAAAGAATGGAGTTGGCCGTATAAATTAACTTCCAACTCCCCAAATTTTATAGAAATTCCTTAGATTGTATGTATTACTTTGGTAAAATTTTAAAAGTTATACTAGGAGGCTTCGCCCCCTGCTCGCTGGCGCTTGTCAATACCCGGAACTGCTTTCGCAGTTCATTTCGGATTGCTTCGCAATCCGATGCTCGCTTTGCTCGCTCATTGGATACGTTCTTAATGTCTAGCTTTTGTATACTCTTTTGAACACTGAAGTTCCGAAAACTTTTCACTGTAGAAAATTCTAAACCTTTGCATTTCAATATTAATTTGAAATTGCAAACAGTTCACATATTTTTCTTAATCACACTATTCTAAATTTCAGTTGTTGTGAAAAGTAATTGTTGTAAGTTTTGTTTTAAAGTCTTTCACACCAGAGGGCTAAAACCATGTGTTGTAAAACAATATGAAATAGTACTGAACGCCGGATGTAAAGCATCGGCTTCGATGAAGATAATTTTGTGAGAATTTTTTTGATAATTCGGTGAGAATTCACCCGATTGGCCATATGATGCTCACTACGTGCTCTTGTGCGCCGAAGCCTATCAATTAAAACGTATTAGCGTTTTATATAATATAGATTAGCCATATGATGCTCACTACTTGCTCTTGCGCGCCGAAGCCCATCAATTAAAAATGAAAACTGTTGCAAATGCGAGAAAAGAAATATCATCGGTTTTATTGATGCATACGTATTAGTGTTTTATATAATATAGACTAGAATTAAATTTAGTTTTTAATACAATCCTTATCATTATATTCTTCTTCTCCAGCTTTACTGCCCATGGTAGGCATTGACTTTCTCAATAAAAGAGTATTAATTCACTCTCTCCCCAGATATAATTTTCCAGTTTTTCATTATCATTTTTTCATGTCTTCCTCAAACTAATTCAGCTATATTAGCTTTACGCTCTTCCTCTTTTCCTATTATTGTATAGTTTTCTTAGACAAGTAAGTACCTTCTTACTTTAGATAGGTCTTAACCACTGCATTCTTTTAGCTTTGAAAAACCTTATGAATTTTTTCCCCTTTACAAATTTCTCTCCTTCCTGGTTGCATCATATTTTCTGCACTACAATTTTTAAAAAGGAATTAATAAATAATGAACTATGTATGTAACTACCAAGAAAATGCTTTATGCAGATTTAAGAGTAAAATTTTTCCTGATTTATTATATTTCTTTCGTGTGCTTTAAAATAATAGTATTCTTTTTTTTTACTTTTAAATAATTATCTTATTTGAAAAATGTGTATTAAAACATGTTATGTTTAAGTTCTGATAATGTTTTACATCCATGGCTTGAAAGTTGCGCAATGTTTCCTCCGAAGAAACTCGAAAGTTGTTTAAATATTTATTATTTTGTATATTTACTGTAGATATGTTATAAAAGTTTTTATAAATTTTAAAAAAGGAAATGGGCTATTTGAAACAGACTTTTAAAGCTATGGTGCATATTTTGCTTAGTAAGAAAAATATAACCAGCTTAATATGGAAAAGCAAACACTTCAAATTTTTATTGTATATATTTTAAAAACTACTCCCACCCAGACAGAAGTTATTTCCTAGTTTAGTACTAGGAAAAAAACGAAAAAATATACGAAATTAATTAGACAAAACTTTTACTGCACAGAAATCTTCCTATATAAAGTTTTAATTAGATTTGAATAAACACACAGAATAATTTAAATGACATATTTTGAAATTGCTTTCTTAAATTCAGTTAATACATTTAGACATGACACCAATATTTACACTGATTATAATATAAAAATTTATCATAAAAGTTCAACCTATGTGTCTAAGTAATTAAGTTATGTAATAAAAATTACTCTATAATTATTAAACGAATTATTTTTTCCTTAATTAAAAAATATAACGAATAGAGGCAGAGACTTTTAGATTTTTGAACTAGTTTTCGTAAAGTGAAGTACACAAAATCCACGAGACTAACTTCATGATACAGTAGCTGCATTAAGTGCTCCCATTGTATGATCCATTAGCTATATTAAGAGACTAAATTTATGAAACATTTAATATAATTAACACTTAAATACATTATACATTTGATAAATTTAAGGTCCCAATATTTTGATTAGTCATCTGAGTTTAAAATTGAAATTATAACTTTGGAGTTTTGGCTTTCCTTCATATTTTTGCTATTGAAAAATACATTGAAAAAAATTGATTCTGGATAGAAACGTTTTCTGTATTATTTAGTAACTTAAATTTTCCTTCTTACTTATTCATTAGCATGCCTTCGGAAGAAGAATATAATGTTTGGAAGAAGAAAAATCCAATTGTTTTGTCAAAAATCATTATCTCGAGTACCAACAACAAAAGTGGTGAACCATATTATTATTAAAATGTGCAACACACTTTATATAATGCTAAGCTGAGCCATGTTACTGTACTTCTTAATATTAAAACGTGATTCTGCGGTTCAAACTTGAATAGAAAAAAGGATAAATTGCATACCTTACTTAAGCTGAGTCATGTTACTGTACTTCTTAATATTAAAACGTGATTCCGCCTTTCAACTTGAATGGAAAAAAGGATAAATTGCATACCTTACTTAGATACTAAACTTTCACTGTACTATGGTTAAGGGTATTGATTTTATTACAGTTCGACGTTGAATCAATTTTGTTAAGAATGTGGAGCTTTTTTATTTTGCGTACTGTGCACTGTAAAAAGTCTTATCGCTAGATTTCCGACAGTGACAGGTTAAGTAAATTTCTTTTTATGACCTTAATAAGAATCGCATGCCTGTAAAGCTATAATAATTATAGAAATACAGGTCTGCCGGTATTTTTTTCTTTTTTTTGTAAAATATGTAGCCATTTTCTGTAAGTTATAATTATACTCGTAAAACTCGTAAGTTATAATTAACTTCGTACCTGCAGGATGTTCGAGACTTTGTAAAATCAAAACAAGGTGAAGAAGTGTAGTGCTACCATCTGTTAAAAAGTGAGAGAGTTTCGTGTTCGTTATCATAGGTCACCAATGTGGAGGTAATACGAGGTGTTCTTAGATAACAGCTGAGGTTGAACGCAGGTCTGTCTTCGTAGCCTGATGCTGTAACCACCAAAGAAACTGAGTATGCACTCTCTTGATTTGAGTTAGGAAGCTTTAATAATCTAATAGTTTAGTTTAACGGTCAACTCCAATGATTTTTCTGAAGTCTGGTGCAATAACGGCCATTTCATAGTTGTCATAGTTTCATAGAATGATTTTCTTGACCCCTCAGAGGGGTCAAGAAAATCATTCTCTTAACATCCAGAATCTCTGCAAAGATATAAATTCAAAGTTGGGATTGAGAGGACGAAGCCCCCTAGTCTGATCGCCAATAATTCGAAATTAAAAATAAGTGAATTGTTCCCAACGGACAATTAGGAGTATGGGAAGAGATTCATGGTTGGAGATTTGTCTAAAGATAACATGCTAAAAATAAAGCTGAACCCCCCCCTAATCAATATTTATTTTGAAAATAATCTGGCGTGACTTTTAGCAGTGAGAATTAGTATAACCATGCAACTGAAACATTTTTGTGGTAAGAAATAAGGAACCAAGAGTTATAAATAGATTTTCTTTTCAATTTAGTCGTAAAGTGGTAAGAAATAAAGAACCAAGAGTTATAAATAGATTTTCTTTTCGATTTAGTCGTGAAAGGGGAAAGAAATAAAGAACCAAGAGTTATAAATAGATTTTCCTTTCGATATAGTCGTGAAAGTGGTAAGAAATAAAGAACTAAGAGTTATAAATAGATTTTCTTTTCGATTTAGTCGTGAAAGTGAGTTAATGAGTTTTACATTTGTATTGAAATAAAGAAACGTATTGAAATAACGTTTGTATTGAAATAAAGTTACCCTTTACATTGATTGTGAAAAGAACAAAATACTTATATTATCTTCTCATAAAATGTACTAAAAATTAAATAACTGGCTTAATTTAATTAAAATTCGATTAAGAATGATTTAAAAAAATAAGTATGGAAATTAAAGAAATTTTAACAGCTAGGAATATGTAATTCCTATTTCAGCATCACATGGGCTTATATTTAAGTAAGAAGTTGTGTGTAAAAATTAACAGCCAACTGTGGGGAAAATTTCTAAAAATGAATATTATACAAAAATATCCTTCTATTTAATACCTCATTCCTCAAATTCTATTCAAACTCAATTCATTCATTTCAAAGAAATTTTCACGTTTTCGTTTTAATCTTTTGGTTTTATTTTCCCAATTCTCAAAACCCAAAATGATAGATTCTTTCCTGAAATTTAGGGTCGGATCTAGACAGACTATACAATAAAAACTAAATAATTAACCAAATTAATGAATGAAAATATCAACAACTTAGAAAAACGTTATTTTAAGGAGTTCCAAAAATCGCGTAGTTCCAGAAATCATTAGCAATTACCAATCATCACGACAATGAAAATTAAGTACGATTAAAAAGCAAAAAAACCTAGAAATAGGTTAATTGCTTTATTTTAATATCAGTGTACGACATATTAATATCAATAAAACATAAATAATAAGCCTGCGCAATTTTCTTAATAAATCAATCAATACAACTATTATATCATTAAAGCATTAAGTACTTTAAGTAAATGTATTATTTAAGAACTGCTCCATTAGTCAGAAAGGTAAAATAGCTAAGATCGTTTATATATTTAAAACCATTTCATGAAAAATGCTGAAAGCTTTTTAGAAAAATCTTTTGAAGTTTCCTCGATTTGAAAACGGGAAAGTTTAGCTTAATTATCATATGGGGAATTCAAAACAACTAAAACTTTTTCTAATGATTGTAATGTTTTTTGATATAAGGGAAAGCCTAATTAAATTTTAATTTTTGTATTTTTTGCCTAGATATTTGAATATTCTTTTTTGAAAAAAATACTAATTTGAAAAAAAATCTGCAATTGAGAGACTTTCCTTTTTTGTTTGTGCTAAGAACTGACTCTTTATGCACATTTATTTCATTATTTTTCTCTCTAAATTAATTATTGATTTTTTTAAATTAATGAAGTCTATTATTTTAATGAAGTGAATAAAAGAAGTTTAGCCCTGTGTTAGATAAACAAAATATTTAATCTTAATTATTAAGGAGTATATTATGTAAAATATTGTTTCCCAAACGATTGAGTACAAAATATTTTTAAATAAATTAATACATTTTACGATTATTTAATCACTTTCCTAGAAGCAATTAACTAGATTTGAGAAAAAAAGTTTAAAAAAATTTAATATCGAATAAATATAATCTAATAACTTCAAAAACTAAATTTATTAATCTTCGTTTAAAAATGGTCGACAAAAGTTATTTTTTAGGTTGTAATATTTTTGTAATAAGAAATAAAAAGTTCTACACCAAATAAATATTTGTGTATCACTAATAATATTTTTCTAGCTATAATCTAGAATAAGTTCTTGAAATTTATTTCTTGTATTTTAGTATAAGGATGAAATTGTATTTAATAAATGTCATGAAACTAGACAAATAATTTAACTGAAATAATTAAATAGAATTTAATAATTGTACTTCTTATTTTTCCAATTGCTTTACTCGAGGCTTCTTTTTCCTAGTTTTTTTAACCATTTATCTCCTTGCATTTAATATCCTCATTTTCATTCCTGATTCAATTTTTTTTAAATTAGCTATTTATTTGAAACAAGTAGATAATTTCATATAAACGTTTATTTTCCAAAATTTGATTAAAAACGACACTTTAGTGAAATTAAATTGAAGACAGACAATGCTATGAGGATAGTGTGGCTGTGCACAGGCAAAGAATATACATAGAGGAAGAAGGCTACCTTCCGCAAGCATAATGTAAACCGATCCCTCAAGGTTTGGTATGGTCCCTGTGCATGCGGTAATTGTACTTCTTATTTGTGGTACTTCTGATTTGTATTGTACTTCTTATTTGCGTAATTGTGGCGATTGGTAATTGTACTTCTTATTTTTCCAATTGTTTTACTTGAGACGTCTTTTTTCTAGTTTTTTTAACCATTCATCTCTTTGCATTTTATATCTTCATTTTCATTCCTGATTAAATTTTTTTTCTAAATTAGCTATTTATTTAAAACAAATAGATAATTTCCTATAAACGTTTATTTTCCAAAATTTGATTAAAAACGACACTGTAGTGAAATTAAATTAAAGACAGACAATGCTATGAGGATAGTGTGACTGTGCACAGGCAAGGAATATACATAGAGGAAGAAGGCTAGCTTCCATAAGCATAATGTAAACCACTCCCTCAAGGTTTGGTATGGTCCCTGTGCATAAAAGAAAAAACAACATTTAAGGGCACGCAGCAGAAGTACTTAAAACGGGTTTCCACCCTCCTCTTCTCCCAACCACTACGGAGGTTGCGGAGAAGAAAAAATGTTTTCTTTATTTATTTATTACTAGTTGGCCCTGCCTTTTTACACTAATAATAAATGATACTGTACAGTCAATAAATATAATCCTCTGATAATACATTAATGTTATCCATGTTGATTAAATCTGCTAACATATTTTGACAAAGAAAGAAAAAAGAAAATGGTGGTGCGAGTGGTAGCATACTAACCATACATGTAGAGTTGCCGAACAACCGGTTCTCACGTGACGTACTTCCAACAGTAAGTTTTTTTCTTATGCGCATGCGTTGGTTCTTATTACATGTGATACTCTGATAAATCTGAGTATCTTGCTGAACCATTAAGTGTTTTTTTCTGGCATAACATACCGAGCCGAACAATTCTCCACGTTTTAGCACAGATGAGGGCTCAGTTAGAACATGCATTTATTGCGGTTGTTGATGTTCATCATTTGATTCAACTGTCAGTTTTGGAAGAGTTCCAAGAATATACAGAGAAAAGACGATTAGTAAAAATCTAAAGATGGAGAAAATCTGTATCTAATAACAACTCATGGTTCCTTTACAGTTTTAACAGAAACTCAAGGACGATCATGTAAAGTAAAGTACTCGAGAGAGATAATAAATTTTTTTACACGCATGAGTCATCATTTAGAACGCAAAAAGGAGAGAAATTGATTGATTTCGTGGGAAATATTAAAATAATTTTCGAACAATATTGGAATTTCAAAAATCAATGGCTTAATTCTACAAATTAAATCATACTTTCAATACCTCAAATTTTAACTCTGTTGCTGCATTTATGTGATCTGCAGAGCTGTCAGTATTGTATTTTTTGCTACAAGTTTAATCGCTTTTGCACACCAAAACAAAATGTAACTTAATGTTGGAAACCCAAAACTGTTGCGGTGCAACACGCTTTAATAAAAAGAGGTAATATCAATAATGCTTGCTAGCTTACAGCTCTGTCTAATCAAAAATGGAGTTTAATTCACTTTCTCGTAAAAAACATCTTTGATTCCATTTGTCAGGTAAGCTCAAACAAAGTGAAGCAATAATGTCGTCTCCGATTTAAGAGTTCAATAATATCTAAAATTCATGAACAATAATACTTAAGAATAATCCTTTCTGACGTAATCAAAACGTTTTTTTTTTTTTTACAAGTTTCTCTTAACCTAAAATGTGCCCTTACAGGAAACTGATATTTCTTCATTTCTGTAGGGTTAATTTATAATATGAATGAATAATTTTTCGTGCGTTTTTGAATAATTATTCTTCAGTTTTTATGCTTTATTTCAATAAAAATTATTAAGCTAAGATTGCGTGGATTTATGTTTGTTTTAAAAAAATTTCATATTGTGCATTTGTGTAGAAATATGAAGTTTCAGAAATAAAAAGATAAATCAATTCCAAATTTTTTACTTTAAATTTTGATTCAATCACTCTTAAATATAGTTTTTGTCAAATTTCTATTTATTTTATTATGTCACATGATAAATTCTATTGCAAACAAAGAAATAATCTACAATAGGGCTCTACTGTATTTCTCTTCTATAATCATAAAAAATCGATATCGTGATATAAATATGTATTTTAATAAACATTGAATAAATATAAGAACAATAAAAATGAGGAGATAATAAACTATTTAAAATTAATCGTAATTTATTTTAGAAAATATACCTTTGTTTTCATTAACACACGACATCATTAAATTATCTTCTATACATTTTAATGATGATGAAATAAAACAAATAACAAAATTATTAAAGTGAACTTTATAAATTCACTTAAACAATGAAAGAAGACGATAAAAGCATCAATCTAACTAGTAGTTAAGCTTTTTACTGTAGTGTGGCGCTAAAAACGTTCGGGCTAGTGTCGCCATTTTATCACGCTTTGAGGAAAAAAACGTCTCGCTTTTTTATATGCTCTAGCATTAGACGGGAAACTCTTTATACATTTTCTCTGTGATGAAATAATCTAATAATTTTCTTGATACGCTAATAAAAAGTGTTTTTAAAAGCCAATATAATGAAGAAACAATGGTAGTTGAAATAACAAATATATATTTTGTTATTTACTAAAGCGCAAATTCATTAGGAAATTTGATTGATTGTGTTAAATCTAGACTATCATATGTTGAAAAATGTCAATAATCCATAGCATCTTTTCATGCTAGATAATGCTGTGTACCGTTAAGTTTTATATTGATGTGTTGAACTTCTAAAAACGTCTTTTGCTTAATATATTTAATTACATAAAGTCATTGACTAGAAAGCAAATAATAATCATAAGAAATACATTAGAATTGTTATAGCTTTCTTAAGTGTGACAAATTATCCCTTTTAGTTTTGCCCATAATTGAGTAGTATAAATTAATACCTATTTCTTAATTATTTCCTTTATGTTTTTCTCCACGCGAAGAACGGGTATCTAGCTAGTTATAAATATTATGTTAGTGTTAAATAAATTCCGATGAATTTAAATTCTGTTTAAAAACTAAATTTTCATGCGTATTCGATCCATGGCAAACGAATTTTCTCAACTCATCTATTCGATCTTTTGAATATTTCGATGTTATTGAATCACGTTCGGCATAATGGAAGAGAAATTATCCATACCAAATGTTCTGTTCGAATGAAATTCTATAACAGAAAACATTTTTTCTGTCCTAACCATTTCGTCTCAGATGACTTTTACCGTGGATACCATTGTTGTAGTTGGACGTGATTGTTAGAAATTTGTTCTGAATACGAGTTACGAATTCAATCTTTTTCATACAAACGCAGCTTTTTATTCAATTTTATGAAAAAGTGGATGTTTTTTCCTAATGCATCCCTTTTTACTTCACTTTCAGAGATTTTAATATTTTCTTGTGTATTCATTTACATTTTACTTTCAATATGATCAAGTTCCAATAATAGTAAATAAAATATTTGATGTTCGAATAAAATTGATAATAATGAAACTATATTTTTTCCTCGTTAAATCTCTTAGTTTTGCCTAATCAAAAGTAAGAAATAAAATTAATATACTCAATGATTTAACAAATTAAGATATTTATTAATAGTAAATATATAAAAGAAATAAACATAATAAAATGAAATGAAAATATTAAAACTGCGTTTTTTAATTGGGGTGTGTAAAAAGAACATTCTATTTTTTTCGCATCAACTTTTTTTTTATTTTTTTCTTAAAAACACCGCAGGCACTGAACATATCGTTCTTCGCCTTAGAAGGTGCCGGAATGTTCCTCATTTTGTGTTGACTGGTGAGCACCTTGTGACCAAAGTCATGGAGGTGAGCAACATTGCCTACTCCACAAGGCCACGGATACCCGATCATAGAATGGGCCCCCATTTACACATCATCAAACACAACAGAGGACAACACACTGAGAGAAATATCCTTGTCCTGATGCTGCCTGCTGAATTTCACAACTAAACTTACCAGCTAAAGCTTGGTGCAATTTTTATTTTGTTTTAATTGCATCTAATGATGGTGTCGCATCTTTCCAATGTTATCAGAGCATTTTTATAGTGGAGAAAATTGCGTGGTAGGATCCAGTTTTTATTCATCCATTTCCATACTGTTTTGGTTGCCACCAGTATAAAATTAATAAAAGTCACAAAGGTATTAATTTTCTTTAAATATTTTTGTATCCCTAATTTGAAGTTCTTTTCCTGTACTGCTATTATTACGCTTTCAATTCAAGAGTTTATAACAAAGATAATTGCTTTTGACCCATTGGCAAAATAGGTCTTGGTTTGGATTTCATGGTGTCCTCACTTTTCACCTACAATAATCAAGAGTAATAGTAAATAGTGCGCATGCGTTGCTATGGCAACCGCTGCTGTTTGATAATTTTTTTATAATTCTTTTTTTTTTCACTTTTAATTTCGTTATGCATTAAGTTGGTGAGTTTACTTCTGAGATATGGGACCAGAAAGATCCCATAAATACTTCTTGAGTTGTGAATAAAAGAGAATTTCATCATTTGAAGGATATTTTCGTTCTTGTTGTTTTAATTAAGAATCAAAAATTCTAACCTACAGTTCAAACTGGATCGTTTTCAATATTAAATCAGGAGAATATTACAAATAAAACTGATTGACACGGTCCCAAAAGTTAGAGTTGAAGGAAGAAAAAAAAGATGCCAAGGCCTAAACTTACCGAGGCTAAAAAATCCAAAGCCAAAGAGCGTAGACGGGAATACCTTAAGCGTTACACACAAACGGAAAAACGAAAGGATTCCGTTCGCAAACGCAAGCATGAAGCCCGTTCCTCACTAAAGTATCAAAATGGTTGAGAGAATTGAACCCTACCGAAGAGCGAAGGGTGACTCTCCGAACCCCTTTCATGCAAATACGAGAACTGCGTGTGGATCACCAGTTAAGGATAAAAGGGTCCATTGACAACGTATCCAATAACTTGCATAAGACCATATACCACGCAATATAAATTATTCATTCACTATTCATGCAAAATTGGAAAAAAAACCTAGCTTTCAAATCATATTTCATGTATGAACTTGTGAATCCGAAACGAGTGCATGATGCAGCTTACAATCTCCATCAAACACCATTGTACCAATCCGAAAATGTTAATATTGATCTCGATTGGCTGTTCAATGTCTATTCAGTAATCAAAAGATTTTACACAGAATGTGGTTGAGCTGCATTTAAATATGTTTCAGAAATTTTGTACCGAGCAGTTAAAGTCATCCAAGATGAAAGCACAATAAAGTTTATTTTCCAAAAAAATTAGACAACAACCACTTTGCAAATTCAACAACAATTTTCTTCACTTAGTAGTGAAACGTATTTTTAATTATTATTATTATTATTATTAGAATGTAGTTCTACGTTGCATTTTAAGCTGAAGTTAATTAGAAAGGTGAACACATCTTATTAACATTTTACAATAAATTACTGTTAAAGAGGTTTGTTAAATGAATTGGAACTTAACGATCAGTTTCATGCACTATGAGATGCAAGCAAGAATACTATTCAATGTGTCCGCCCGTTTGGTAAGAGAAAATATTAAATTAGAGTTGTAAACTCATCAAATTTGTTTGAACAATATAATGTTATAACAATATAAATGTTATTTTAAAAAATGATTACGTAGGAAAATTACTTCTATTCGCCAATAGATCTAAATATTTATAACATTAATAGATAATAATATTTGGACGTGGGAAATGGAGGCACAAGCATAAGCAAACAGAATTTCTTTCAGTACATACATGTTAAGTGAATAGTTTTAACTTTAGTTGGAAAACTGTTTCCTGCCAAGAAACAGCAATTATTACGAAGCAATCATTGAGGTTGGTGAGCGGCAGCGAACTGAGCGGCAGCGACTGAGCTCCCTAGTTTAAGAATAAAAACCTGTTGAAAATTTATTCGTTTGAATTTAATGTTTAAAAGAAACTACTATGCTTTCCTGACCTCCTATTTACTTTAAAGTTTTAATAGTCACTTTTTAACTAACAGTATTTACTTTTTAATAAACATAAGTAATGCGTATCACTCGTGCAGTTTACTTCTGCTAAAGTCTTCAAAATTATACATTTATTATTCCCTGTCACGTAATTCACATTATTCCAAATTATCGATAAAAGATATTTAGTTCATATATTTTAAAGACATTTCATTTTTGGAGGCTATAAAAATGAGAAATATACCTACTATATTCTCAGCACACCTTTAAAACACTTTTCAAATCAGATGTATTTGTAAAGCACATTCAATTGCAAACTTTGGATTGGAGGAATTTTTGATATTTTATAGGCTTGGATGTTTGTTTGTTTGTTTGTTTTTATGATTTCTATCTATTTCTGAGACTTATATACTATACAGCACTCGAATTGATTTTCCTTTTAAGTCTAAATAAATGCGATCTAAAATAGCATTCTAAAATTTATGATATTCCATGTCCCACAAATATTAAAACTATTTAAAAAAAATGTTTTTATATATCTTTGTAAAACAGTGTTAGAATTTTCATTCTAAAATGTAAAATAACAATCCATCAAATTCAGGCTTAGGAAAATTTCTTTATATTTGCGGTTTTGTAACTAACTAATATGATAATAAAAGCATGAATAGAAGACTATAAAGTTTTGCAGCCATTTACAACTGGCATGGTTTCGTTACCTAATTAGCTTATCTGGTAATACCATCTATCGTGATACATGGAATGGACAATAGAGGGGAGCTTTTCGTTAAGCATAGGACATTGAATTTAGGGTTGAGGTAGAGTTTTGTTTTTTACAAATACACTGTAGAATGTAACCTAATTCGTTTATCTGGTATACCATCTACCATGAGAAATGGAAAAAACTAGACTTTTGTGAGTTAAGTACATCTGTGGTGCTTTAATTAGAGTTTTGCGTTCTAATAGTCCAAGATCACCAATTAAAGAAAGCAGGTCATTGGAGACTCTCCGTGTGTTGAAAGAATTGAAGATTTATTGTGTGTTATTACTGGGGTTCATAATCACTTTTCAGCCGGTAATGAGATTCACAGATTTTCCCTCTTGATTATAGAATGTTATAATTAAGTAGCTTCGTAAGGTAGACCCTTGGCGTGGATAAAATTTATGGTTGTTTTAAGTAAAAAAAGTTGATAAACGATTTTTATCACATTTAACAGTTTAAGTACCATTTTTTACGGTTATTTGACTGCTTTGGATAAATATAATTGAATAAAAATTAAGTAAATAGTTTTTTAACCAGTTTCATACCTGCCAACTCTTCCTGATATTCTGGAAGATTTCGTTTTATATTTAACTTGGTAGCAAAATCTTTGCATTGATTTTTGGTTCCTGTTTTAATACATTTGATTTATTCTGATTTTAACCCTCATTATATTTAAATAGATAAAACATACATAAAGGTATTTTAGATTATGGTGAAAATGAATTAAGCATTCGTTCACAATATCACTTCCATAATTATTTCACTACCATTAGGAAAAAACTTTTTTGAAGAAAGCAAAAGTTGGCAACCATGCATTTTTTCCAAGAAATTTCTAACATTCTTAATCTTTTCGTTACATTAAAATATCCTTTTTTAGCAGAGAAAATATTATTTTTTTGCTATTTCCTGATTGTCAGTGGAAATACTAAAACAATATTACCTCTTTAATGAAGTAAAAATTACATTTCTCTGTGATTGACAATTTAATTAAAGGATTTAATTCATTAGTCCTTAATATAAATATTTCAGTAAACCTTAATGTCATTTTTTATAAAGATAGATCGACATCAATCAAGTTTTGCATGGTAAAATAATCCTATAAATCGTAATGACTTTTTATAAAAATTCCTAAAATGTTGATTAGTTTAGAAACTTAGATTTAGATTTCCGACAAATTAATACTATTTTTTTGGAGGTAGGAGAGGCAAAGCATGCATAGAATTTGAAAAAAAAATTTAAATTAGGTTTCAAGAAACAATTCTTAGTTTTATAATTTCTTAATCTTTATAGTTAATAATTATCATCAATTATTTGTATCAATCAAAATGGAGCTTTATCAAAGATTTCAACATCTAACCAGCGATTTTAACTTATAGAATATAAATCCAAAATAGTTAAAGCTCATGTTATAGCAGAATAAAAAGTTTATGTGTTAGAAATTTTTTATCAAAAAGCATTTTAATTTTTCATATTGAATTAAAGCAACCATTTTCTTATATTTTTTACTTTGTACTACTATAAACATTTTTTTAAATTTTACAAACGAACCTACTACGAACTTTCATGGGCTCTAAAAATAATCTTTTAGTATACATTTTAAATTTTTAAAAAGAACTAATACATCATAAAAGAACTGATGCCAAAAGATGAACGAAGTTATACTTGACTATGCAAACATTTCAGGGTTGGAATAGACACTCAAAGAATGCATGGATCCACTTCACATGGTACCCAAAAAGAATAATTGGAGGCCATGAGGAGATTATAGACGGTTAAACTCTCAAACTATTGCGAATAGATTTTAGATTCCTCGTGTGCACGATTTTGCTCATAATCTTCATAATAAAAATTCTTTCGACTATTGATCTTGTAATAGTCGACTATTGATCTTGATTATCACCAGGTACCAGTTGCTGATCATGATGTTCCAAAAACAGCTGTAATAATTCCCATTGGATTGTTTGAATTCCTTTTTATGCCGTTTGGGTTGTGTAATGTCACGGAAACATTTCAGTGATGTATGTATGAGATTGTTAGAAGTATAGAGTTTTGTTTTGTCTAACTGGATTTTTCCACTGAACTGGATCCAAGCCAGATTTTTTAGAAAATCACCAAAATGCTACTACTGTGAAGAAATACAAGATATTCAACACCTCATCTTCCAGTGCCAAAAATTTGAAATACGCCATGGCTCAAAATTTAAAAATAAGATGGAACACCAAATTTTTTCAGATATCACCTGTAGAAACATCATCATATCATACAATATTAAAGACACACTAGACGATGTACTGAACGTGTAGTCCCATTAATAAGATCCTACACATCTATCTCCTGGGCTTTGATCCTTATACTTCCGGGACCACTCGGCCTTCCAACATGAGTCCAAAATTTTTTTAATTATCTTTACAATTTTATCGTTTACCCTTTTCGTCAGTTTTATCAAATCATCTATTTTAACAAATCAACTTTTGCTGTTTTTATCAACCATTTGGATTTGCGACAAGTCTGAACACTATGACCTCTCATCGCTTCTGGATTGTCATTGAAACTTGGAGCTCGCCTGGAGCAATGCCTTGCCAACACCTGGGACTTGAATCTTTGTGACTAAATTAACTCTTTGTTTCTGGTAATTTAGGACACTATGATCATGACTGTGCTTGGTTTCTTGCCATTTGGCTTCTGATTTTATATTGGCACTTTGCCACTTTACATACTTCTACTTTTTAAACTTTTAAATTGCCTTTTTATGAGGGTCTCATGACCTGGGCTGACACCCCTTGATAATTTTTAATTCTCCACTGTTGTAAATTTTATGGTATTTTTAAGGAATATAAGGGCCTTTTGGCTTAGTACCTTGTTGGCCTGCGCGCTAGTTCTTAGAATTTTAACAGTTATTTCACAAAACTTTTTAATAATTCTTTTACATGCCACTTTTTAAATTTTCGATTTTGTATTTGTAATAAATTGTGTTGAAGCTGTTATTGAGCTCTACAGCCATTCTTTGTAATTTTAATGCTTTAGTTTCAGTAAATGCCATGGAGGACTTCGCCAGGTCACCCGGCCGGGTCCATGCGCCGGTGCGCTTGCCTGTGTTTCCCTCGCTGGGGGTAGATCTGTCGCGGCGACGAGCTTACGATTTTCCCGTATACCCGATTATGGGGGGGGGTACAGAAATAACTTGTCTAATTGGATGATGTACTCGCTATAGCTGAAAATGAAACTGAGTGTTTAAAACACTTGGAAGAAATCTTTTATATATTTCAAAATTCGGAATGTTGTCAATGCGGAAAATGCGTCTTTGGGCAACCACTTGAGGAATTCTTTGGATATGGGATTTCCGAACGAAGAATTCAACCCCTACCAGATAGAGTTAAGGCAATGAATGAATATCAGCAACCTAAGGTGGCTTTTAGCTTTAATTAACTTTTATGGAAGATTCTTGAAGAACTCTGCTCAAGAGCAATCGATATCGAAAAATGATAACCGACCTATCATTTGGACGGAGGAAGCAAAACTTGCCTTTGATAAATGCAAGAGTAGTTTAAGCAAATCAACCATGTTACTCAGGTTACGAAATTATCGTTGACGTGTGATTCTTCTGACCGGGCTATTGGATCTGCTCTAAGTCAAAGGGCGAGGGCTTCAAACATTTGTCTTTTTTTCACGTAAGCCTACCACAGCTAACAGCGTTACAGTGTGTATGATCGAGAATAATTAGCTATTTACGCGTCTATTCGTGATTTTTGTTACTTATTGGAAGGGCGCGAATTTTCCATTTATACCAATCATAAGCCTCTGATATATAATTTTACTAAAAGGCACGAGAAATGTTCTCTGCGTCAAATTTGGCATCTTGGCTGGATCGGATAGTTTTCGACACATGTGCGATACATATCACATTCATTTAACGTGGTAGCTGATAGTTAATCAAGGGTATCGGAGGTTGAGATGCAAGGGTATCGGAGGTTGAATGTTCAACAGATTATAAACAGTTCACTAAAGCTCAATTGGACGAAAAGGAACTTCTTGATTTTGTGACTTTCGTAATAAATCATTAACATTTAATCTTGTCAAAGTACCAGGTATGGAAACAGAACTCTTCTGTGACGTATCGAAAGGTAGGTGTCGTCCATACGCTCCATCAGAATTTCGAGATAATAATAATAATTGAGATAATAATAGAGTCTTTGTGACTCTTCAAAACTTGTCACATCTTCGTATGAACGCTTCTGTCAAGCTGATTGAGGAGCGTTTTGAGTGGCCAAGCTACAAAGAGGAAGGTGCCGCATGGTCTTTGCTGTGTTGCATGTCAGCAAAATAAGATGCATGGACGTGTGATAAGCCCTCCTGGTATATATCCTCGTCAAAGATTCGATCATGTCCATATCGATTTGATAGGACCTTTTCCTCCTTCTCGAGACTAGAGTTATTGCTTAACATTTCTGGACCGTCCTTCCCGATGACCTGAAGTTATATCCCTACAGGAAATAAAAGTAGAGATAGTAGCTTCTAAGTTTTTTTCCAGCAGAATCGCTAGATTTCGTATTCCTGAGAGGCTTACAAAGGATCAGGGAAGACAGTTTGAAAATAATCTATTCCAAGAATTCGCGAGTCTTCTTATTATTAAATTATTCATACCACACCTTATCATCCTCAATTGAATGGATTGGTTTAGAGATTGCATGGGTGAATAAGAAGTGCAATTAGAGCTAATTCAACAGATAGGAGGACTTGAGTTTTGCCTTCCATATTACTGGACATTTGAGCTTCAGTGAAGAACCATTATCGTGTTATGTTGCTGAGATGGTGTATGATGTACCTTTAACTTTTCCAGGAGAATTTTTTTCTAACTCTGAAAAGTTAGCTACTTGTGATTTTTCTTGCGGCGTTGCAACGTCTTTGCGACATACTCCTACCTCACAACATTGCAGGAAAAGCATTTTTGTGTATAAAGAATTTAATTACTGTATTCATGTTTTTCTTCTGCAGGACAGAATAAAGATATATCTTGTTCCTCCATGCAGTGGACCATATCTAGTACTATATAGATCTCCAAAGCACTTTACAATTCAAGTTGGATCCCGCAAGCAGACTATTAGCATAGACAGATTAAACCAGCGTTTTAGCTTTCTGAAGAAAAAAAGATTAATCACGTGATAATATCTGTTTGGCCGTCTTCCAGACTGCTTTGGGTAATCCTGTGAGGGTGCTGCTATGGCGTACATCATTTGTATAAAGCGAACTGACTTTTCTCGCATAAATTACTAACGTCAATTTGCTACTTCCTTCTTCTTTCAGCTGTTTGACAGTTGTTAATAAATAAACATGCTGGTCGTATATTTTAAGTTTGATAAATAAATGGTTTTGGTTTATCAAGAGAAGCTTCATTTATTGGTCGAACTAGAAACATTTAACAGGAACCATAATAACTCACTTTTTTTCATCACATAGAAAGAACGTTTATTCAGCTAGTTAATTATAAACAATGTTGTTAACAATGTCAGTGTGCAGTCAACACTTATGAAGTTATCTGAAAAGCCATAGCATTTTTATATTTAATAAAAACATAATTCTCCTATCTTGGTAGTACTAAATTGATTTAATTAATCAGTTTATTGAATTTTGTTCTGGATTAAAAACTAAAGTTTGTGAAAACATTCTTTAATTGAAATTATTTTTTTCTCAAATAAATCTAAATATGATTCCAAATTTAAAGTAATTTTAAGAAAAACATAACCTTTTTCTATTTAATTTCTTTTGATGTTTTGTTAATGCAACACTGCCCAAGAGCATCAATGATACTTTAATGAAGGTAAATTTCTTAACGCTGTAACTCAAGCAATTAAAATATATTTTTTTCTCTCCATTTTTCAATAATAACTTTTGCTGAAAGCTGTAATATTTTAATTAAATTCTTTCAAATTTAAAATGCTCAATAAAAAACAGTTTTAGTTAAGTTTTATTTATTATATTTGCACAATTTTTCATCCATAATGTGTATTAAGAAATAAACAGATGAAACTTTAAAAAAAATATCCTACGTCCAATTCAGTTTTTTTTTAAATTCAATATAAATAAAATGGGGATTTTTAATAGAATTGCAACATTTACTTTCGGAAAAGTGAACTAGATCCCTGTAAAGCTAAAATCAATATTTTAAGATCCAAAAAATTAATTGACATTGTAAAAATGCTTTTCAGTTAATGAGTTGTTAAGGAAAAATTGGTCATGAAAAAGTTCATCACTTATTTTATTTTTTTAAATAGCTACTTTGTGTTATAGTTTTTTTTTCTTACTTAGCTTATTATCTTACACAATTGAGATTAAATTGTGCTCTCAAATCTTAATACAAAGAAAAGATTTTTTTGGGGAGAGTAACAATAAGCTGTTTTTTTACTTACATTCTGACAATCGGAAACAATTAGAAAGAATTATGATTTAAAATTTCTGTACACATTTTAGTTGGAATCACAAAGCTTTACAACTGTTAATTTAAAAGGAGCGTATAAAGTTGCATAAACGAGACATAATTAAAACAGAAAGCACTTGCGAAATTTATTTTTCAACTACAATTGTTTAAGAATTCTATTTATTGAAAGAATAAGAAGCCTATTCTCTCACTTGGGCTTTGAAAGAGTTTAATCTCCGGCAGTGAAGGTTCTTAAACTGTTTTTATAATTTTTGATGTTTTTTTAATAAATTTAGAATTAATTAGAATTAAAGTTAGTATCAAATTCGAACTAAAACAGTTACGGTATTGGCGAAGTCAGTAGAGTTACACTTGAATTTTTTTATCTTTTACTAGGGAGAAGAGACAACATTCTGTTTGCTGCACTCACCAATTTATGAATCGCTTTCATTTTAGATATTTGGCAAATTAACGTTATCTTCCGTACCCTCCTGTACGTAAGGTCTTAAGCAATTGTGCATGCTCACTAGAGGTGCAAAAATATTAGTGCAAAAATCTAGTGAAAAAATATTAAACTTACGTTACGTTATATAAGAGATTTTGCAGAAATCCATAAGATAAAAACGTTAACGTAGTGGAATATCATTTAACTTTGACCACAAAAACATAACAAACATATACAATGGACTAAGATGATCTCTACAAGGCTGTAGCATACGACCAAAGATGCTTTGATCTATATAAAACTGTGGTTCTGTTTGGAAATTTCACAAATTTACGTTAGCTTCTTTACGCTCTCGTACGTAAGGTTTTAAACAATTGTGTATGCTCTCTAGAAGTGCAAAAATATTAGTGAAAAAATATTAAACTTACGTTACGTTATATAAGAGATTTTGCAGAAATCCATAAGATAAAAATGCTAACCTAGTGGAATATCATTTAACGTTGACTACAAAATCAAAACAAACATATACAATGGACGTAGACGATCTCTACAAGACTGTAGCATACGACCAAAGATGCTTTGATCTATGTGAAACTGTGGTTCTGTTAGGAACTTTCGCAAATTTACGTTAGCTTCTGTACGCTCTCGTAAGTAAGGTTTTAAGCAATTGTGCATGCTCACTAGTGCAAAAATATTAGTGCAAAAATTCGAGTGAAAAAATATTAAAATTACGTTACGTTATATAAGAGATTTTGCAGAAATCCATAAGATAAAAACGTTAACGTAGTGGAATATCATTTAACTTTGACCACAAAAACATAACAAACATATACAATGGACTAAGATGATCTCTACAAGGCTGTAGCATACGACCAAAGATGCTTTGATCTATATAAAACTGTGGTTCTGTTTGGAAATTTCACAAATTTACGTTAGCTTCTTTACGCTCTCGTACGTAAGGTTTTAAACAATTGTGTATGCTCTCTAGAAGTGTAAAAATATTAGTGAAAAAATATTAAACTTACGTTACGTTATATAAGAGATTTTGCAGAAATCCATAAGATAAAAACGTTAACTTAGTGGAATATCATTTAACGTTGACTACAAAATCAAAACAAACATATACAATGGACGTAGACGATCTCTACAAGACTGTAGCATACGACCAAAGATGCTTTGATCTATGTGAAACTGTGGTTCTGTTAGGAAATTTCGAAAATTTACGTTAGCTTCTGTACGCTCTCGTACGTAAGGTTTTAAGCAATTGTGCATGCTCACTAGTGCAAAAATATTAGTGCAAAAATTCGAGTGAAAAAATATTAAAATTACGTTACGTTATATAAGAGATTTTGCAGAAATCCATAAGATAAAAATGCTAACGTAGTGGAATATCATTTAACGTTGACTACAAAATCAAAACAAACATATACAATGGACGTAGACGATCTCTACAAGACTGTAGCATACGACCAAAGATGCTTTGATCTATGTGAAACTGTGGTTCTGTTAGGAAATTTCGCAAATTTACGTTAGCTTCTGTACGCTCTCGTACGTAAGGTTTTAAGCAATTGTGCATGCTCACTAGTGCAAAAATATTAGTGCAAAAATTCGAGTGAAAAAATATTAAAATTACGTTACGTTATATAAGAGATTTTGCAGAAATCCATAAGATAAAAACGTTAACTTAGTGGAATATCATTTAACGTTGACTACAAAATCAAAACAAACAATGGACGTAGACGTTCTCTACAAGACTGTAGCATACGACCAAAGATGCTTTGATCTATGTGAAACTGTGGTTCTGTTAGGAAATTTCGCAAATTTGCGTTAGCTTCTGTATGCTCTCGTACGTAAGGTTTTAAGCAATTGTGCATGCTCAATAGAAGTGCAAAAATATTAGTGCAGTTGCAAAAATATTATTAGTGTTTTGCTGAGTTAAAATAAACCTTATTTTGCTATCTGAGATGTAAAGGAAAATAACATATTTTGAAAAAATCTGTAAGGGAAAAAAGCTAACCTAGTGGAATATCTTTTAAACTGACCACAAAATCAAAACAAACATGTACAATGGAGGTAGATGATCTCTATAAATCTATGGCATACGTCTCAAGATGCTTTGCTCTATGTAAAACTGTGTAGATTTTGATGAATTCGGCTATAAAGAATGAAGCTTATTATTGAGATTTGTGGCCGAAGAATGAGGAAATTTTGTTTATGGATGAGGTTCACAAATAGCCATAACTTACAGTAGTTTGCTTTAAAATGCACAGGTAAGTTAGTAGTAATAGCACGATTCAATTCTAATTCTCATAAATACATATCTTCAAATTTGCATTCCATGTCCATGTTTTTAGTGTGAAAGTCTGCTTAAACAGAAAACAACATTTAACAGCTACAAACAGCATGCTTGTAGCTTTGTCTTTGTAACGTTAATTACACCAACATAACGTAAAGATACGTAGCATCAAAAATTAACTTGCTTCAAATCTTAGGTACAGGAGCTAACGTAAAG
Organism: Parasteatoda tepidariorum; assembly: GCF_982258835.1. NCBI lineage: Eukaryota > Metazoa > Arthropoda > Arachnida > Araneae > Theridiidae > Parasteatoda > Parasteatoda tepidariorum. The sequence goes on from NC_141755.1 coordinate 41,224,183, forward strand.
GTACTAAATCTTCCTATAATTCCTTTTAGATTGATTCGCAGCCCAAGCTTTATGTGTGGTACTCTTTTTTAAATAAAGTTCTGAAAATATGCAGCGTGTAATTCGCAAGTTCAATATAATATAATTAAAATTTTGTGCTTCAAACTATGAAGTTTTAAGCAATTTATTTTTACATGAAACTCGTGAAATGTATAATATTAACAAAAGAAAGGGTTATAAAACAACAACAAAAAGGCATAAATAACAAAGAAGATAGAAGTAGAATGATTTTGAGAACATTTTTTAATGCGTTGGACGATTTTAGATGGAAGATTAGTTTTTTTAATTTTATATGCTTATAACGTTTCGCCTGTTTTATATTGATTTCAGAGATATAAATTGTTAAAAGTGGAATTTAGTTTCGGCAAAAAATTCTATTTATTACGTGCTTTGAAAAATCACAAATAATCATCAGATTATCATAAAAATTAATTCCAGATGAATTCACAATCGAACAAATATTAACCATAATTCAGCATATTAATTATTTTTTATGAAACTTATTTATAAAATGTAAAAATATTTAGAATATTTGGAATTTATTATTTAATAGAATAGAATTATTGTCCTGACTTTATAATTAAATGTATTAAATTGATTTTAAAAGCACAAATATAAATTTTCTAAATAAACAGAAAAATCTAAAATTATAGTAATCTTACAGAGCCCTTCCATCTTTCTTTGTTTATATGAGCAGTATGATGGAAGTTGTTAGTCCAATTTAGTGGTTAAAAGAGATAGTATTGTATTATTAAACCTATTATGGCCATTCCAGATGCATTTTAGTTTGGATATGAAGGAGGGATGTTTACCCCAGAAAAATAAATAAAATCAGTTAAGGAAAATTTATTTATTCAAAATTAAAAGTAAAGTTAATTGTTCCCAACGGACAATTAGGAGCACGTGAAGAGATCCATGGTTGGTGATTTATAATTAAAAAAAATAGCCAAAACCAAAGCCAAAGTAATTAATATTAAATTTACATTAATTTGGCTATAGCTAGCAGTCAAAAGGAATTATGAGAATTAGTATAACCCAGCAAATAAAACATTTCTGTGGTAAGAAATAATGAATATTTTGTGTTTTCGATTTAATCGACACAGTGAATTAATGAGTTTGTATTGAAATAAAAATTTAACCGCTACATTGATTGTTAAGAAAAGAATGAAATATTTATATTAGCAGTTTTATAAAATGTAATAAAAATTAAAGAATTGGTTTAATTTAATTAAAATTCGATAAGGAATGCTTGAAATAAATAAATTAAAGAAGCTAAAGAAATTTTAAAAGCTATTAAATGTGCAATGCCTATTATGACATCACAAGCAGTTTGATTTTAATTCTTCAAATTAAGACTCAGTTTGTTTCAGCTGTTTGTTGCCAATGAGAGGAAGAAAATTTCATTGATTTTGAGATCAAATACAAAGGTGCCTCTAGGCATTTTATTTACTGAAGATTAATTGTTGAAATATATTTTCAATGCCTGATCCCACTGGGAAAAATTTGGAAAGATGACCAAGCTAATCGGCAAAGGCAAGTAGTTTAAAGCAATTATATTAACAACTAGCAAGTTCATAAGTTATCAATCTCTAATACTACTACTAATATATTAATGTCTAAAAACATAAATCACATAAATATTATTCAAGAAAGATATTTTTCTAAGAACTTTAATTTCATAATGTTGTCTATTTAATAATATTAATTTAATAATGCTAAAAAACGAATTCTAAGCTTCATGCAACCCATAAATAGTTTGCCGCCGTAAAATATATTTGTCCATAATTGTAAAACAATAATTAAAAATTGGATAATAAAAAAGCTATTCCAAAAATCTATTATTCTTTCAAATTATTGCGTTATTTTTCTCCTTCTAAAATATTATTTTTAAATCATAAAAAAAGGCTTATGAAAACGCATTTTACAGTGCAAATCAGTTCACACAGTAGGTTGAAAGTTTTTCAAATATTATGATCATATTTTAACTGATATATATATATATATATATATATATATATATATATATATATATATATATATATATATATATATATATATATATATATATATATATATATATATATATATATATATATATATATATATATATATATATATATATATATATATATATATATATATATATATATATATATATATATATATATATATATATATATATTGTTTTATCTGCATGCTTTTTATTGATATGGTTTATAGTTGGTAATTTTTAACTAACACAGAATTTATACATTAATAGGATTCAGACGCTGGCATGATTAAATACTGATATTATTTATTTACTGATGTGGTTTATAACTGATGATGTCAATTATATGATAATATTTTTATAATGGATGTGATTTATTCATTTTTTTTAAAATTTATACTATTTTTATTAATGTATTCATAGTTGATATAATTATAGTCCTGTTATGATTATAGCTTTCATCGATATACATGACAACGTAACTCAAATACGAGTTTTATAAACTAAGTATTCCTTTAAAGATTTCAAAGTTTTTATTCACTGTCTCTCTTCAAACTCCAAAAAATGTTTGAGAAAAACCCTAGTTGTGGTTTTGGGAATTTGAATTTCAGACTGAGGTCGAAAAATAGTCTTCACACGAATTCTGCTACCGGCAATGATTGATTACCTTTGAGCCTTCTACAAGCAGTTGGTTTCAAAGTCAAATGCGTATGTTCTACCCGAATGAGCAACAGTCAAGAGATACTATTTGTATTTCCTGGAATTTTTGCACTTTCTGATTTAAAGTCAGAAGAATTCTGATCAATCATGTAAGGCACAATTCAAGGCACATTCAAGGTAAGGCACAATTCAGATAAAGTCAAAAAAATAAATGTATTCATAGTTTTATTTTAATAATTTTCATTCAAGTGTTTACCACATAATATTTGTTTAGTCATATTATGAAAATATATCTGGAATTAAATAAATATAGTCCCTAAACACTAAAGTGGTAAGATACTAAATGATTCAAATCTTATTCGCTTCAAAAATACATAGGTAAATAACAAATAACACTCGACCCGTTTCAAATTGGGCGCCCATTTTCAAGACTTGCTAGACGTGAATAAGAAGAAACAAAAGTAATTTAAAATTTAAAAAAAAAAAAAAAAAAAAAAAAAAAACGCAATATTGCGAATGAACAAATCGAAAAATAAAGGGTAGAAACAAAACTAGAAAAATCATAGTAGCCGAGAGAGAAAGAAGATGATTGTTGTTGTTGTTGTTCATTTACGTCGCACTAGAGCTCCACAATGGGCTATTGGCGACGGTCTGGGAAACATCTCTGAGGATGATTCGAAGACATGCCATCACAATTTTGATCCTCTGCAGAGGGGATGGCACCGCCGCTTCGGTAGCCCGACGACCTGCACGCGAAGTCGAGCACTTTACGGTAGAACAGTTTAACGAGGACCAATACCGCACATCCTCGGTCCCTACGCAGACTGATCCAAGTGGTCACCCACCCGCACACTGGCCGCAGCCAGTGATGCTTGACTTTAGTGATCTGCTAGGAACCGTGTCTTAACGATCAGTCCACTGCGGGTCGAAAAAAGATGAAAAACAGAGCGAGAAAAACCAGCCCCTCTCAGTCAATGTTGTTTTCCTTGTTCTGTTTTTCATCTCTCGGCTATCGTTTATTTCTCGGCTACAGCGGTTTTCTTTCTCATCCTTATTTTTCCATTTTTCGTTGGCAACTTAACTTTTTTTGTGTCAAATCACTTTTTTTTTCTTCACATTCATGTCTGGCAAGTCTTGAAAATGAGCACCCATTTTTAAAGCACTCGAAACACGTTGACTGTTATTTGCTTTTCATGCATTTTTGAAGGGTATGAAGTTTTAATTAGGTAATATTTCTAAAATTATTTCAGAAAGAATTTAATTATATGCCTATTATCGTTGCTGTAAAATACATTACAGAGACGTAGGTTCAATGCTTTCAAGTACACTTAGCAAAACATTTGATATTTCGTCTGTGAATAAATAAATATCAGAGAATTCACTTGATTTATTTTACCCAATTCAAATATTCCAAAGATACTTTAAAACTTTTTGGAGTAAATGTTTTATCAATTCTAATTTAGATAAATGAAATAAATGTATTGTGTTTTTGTTGATTTTGGAATAGCATGAATTAGTATATATGATGCTACCAAGGCAAGTACACATCTATAAAATTCTTATTGAGAAGAAACTGTGCTAAAATTAATGGCCATTATTTCAAAAGACGACCCTCAAAGTTTTAAAATATTTAATATTAAGATTGAAGAAAGAAAAATAAAAACTACTTTGGTAGCCGAATGTTTAAAGCATCCGGCTTGTGGGTTCTGTCCCAGCTGGTGTTAACTTTTAATTTTCATTTTTAAATGCTAATAAATGCGTTATTATTTTATTGACAGTATAGATATTACAAAAGCTGCTCATTTCATTCAGTAACTATACAAAAATTTATAAAATAGTTTTTAATTATATAAATAGGAGTTTTTCTAAATTAATAATTGTTAGGAAATTAAATTGTATTTAAAGTCAAAATTCTTATTAAAATGAAAAATAATAATTTATTACAAAAACTAAAAGCATATTTCATATTTATTAACTTTAATAAAACTGTCCACTTCAATTTTTTATTCTTTTGAATATAAATAAAGCTTTTTTTCCATTGGAAAAAAAACTTTCACCCATAAAATTAATCCTATGACAGCCCTCCTCGATCCCTAGATTTATCACCGTACGAGGATACCTAGGTAAGCTGAAAAGTCTCGAATATTCGATTTAGCAGTATTTTTACAATAACTGTAAAATTAAGTAGATGCCGCAAGACATAAGGCACTTGTATGCCTCAATGCCTGAAATCACGTGGAAGGTGTCTCAAGAGAGTGCTAAAACCTCTTTTATTTGTATTTGTACTGCAATAAATAATCACTTGTCTTTAATTTTTTTAATTACTTATATCGTTGTACCAAACAAAATTAATGTAATTATGTAAAATTTCGTTTCATTCTGAAAACTCTTTCTTGATTCGCTAGTTTTTATGGCAATATTTTTTTTCCGTGATTTATTCAGTTAAAATATTATGTCTTCAAAATATAATATTTTAACTGAATACATTTTTTCGCAAAAGATATTAGCACTGAAACAATTTCGTACATTATTTCGTCTTATTTGTAAACATATGTTTTTTATGATATATATGTATTTAATGTGTTTGAAAAAAGTAAAAATGCTATCAGTATTAAACGAATCACTACAGAGAAAGGCGTGATTGAAAAAATTTGAAACCTGATTAATTGTCGAAAGAAGCAGAGAGTAATTGAAAAGAAATTCTTTGAAACACTTTTAATCAAACTGGTTTTGATGCACTAAGCACCCACCTTCCTCAATTTGACGGATTTTGACAAAATTTTTCTTTTCCCTTTGTTAAGATATCAATTTACGATCTTTAAGGTGTGTTTTATTACTTCACCTTGTCCAAAGATTCTGAAATTATATATTAAATGTAATCATTACAGAACTCTTTACATATTTATACATTTAATGTATTTATAACATATATCTAAAAAATAATTAATGAAATAATCATTTAAGCAGTAATTTAATATATTTGAGAAATTAAAATTCTGTTACTTATATATTTGTAGAATTATTCTTTTCTTTTTAATAAAATTAATTTTTAGATACTTTAAATAATTAGGTCATAAGACGCCATTTTATAAAATAAACTCCGAAACAAACAAACTCCAATATTCCCTATAATAATAACGTTTTTTAAAATAAATGCTTTAAACTTGAGTCAATAAAAACAGATTCTTTATAACATTTTATTAACATATTTATGAATTCTTTCATTGGCCTAGTTTATTTTCCATTGAACTCTTAAATGTTTTTCTAATGCAACAAGATTTTTCTCTCATTTACTTCCATATTTCAAAAGGATAAATTACCATAATTTGCATACTTTTTACTTGAATTCCGTTCGTTATTAAAGTACTTTTATAAAATGTTTGAAAATATTTTTTCATAAAATTAAACATTTTAATCCTGTTTTGTACTTAATGGCCTCCATATGATACTTTTAACTTGCTTTTATAGTAGTTAAAAACAGAATTGATTTTTTAATGAGTGTATTTTAAATTCGCTTGATAAATTATCTTTATTTTATTCTGAATTACATTTTCAGTTATAAATTTTTAGCATTTTAGCTCAAGAATTTTTATTAGCACTTTTTATCCTGGTTATCATCATCATCAACACTTCTACGTTACCAAATCCCTAATTTCTTTTAACTTATTCTTTGTTTTTCAAAGAAGTCAATTTTAACAGAAATCCGTCACTACTTTAATTATTTCTTTGTTAATAATAATAAATATTAATGAGTCTGAAATTCCTTAAACCCAGTTTGAGTCTAAATGCATAAATAAGTTGCTTAATAATTCTATTCTTCAAATTTGGTAAAATAAAAAACGTAAGTCAGTTTTCGATGCTGTTCAAATTTCTCAAAACTCTAGCTTGCAATTACCTAAACAGAAACCTTTATTTATACCGTAAAAGTTCTTCACACAATAAACCAATTCTTTCTGAAATTAAACACATAATTTACTAGTCGTACTCGGCTTCCAGGGGATCCGCCTATTGAAATAAATAGGATTTCAAGTATCAAAACAATCAATAATGAAGACAATATATCAATAATCAAAAATCAAGCGTAACTTATAAAAAAATTCAAAATAAAAAGTAATATTTTTAAAAACCACGTTTTAGTAGTGGAGAATAATAATTAAGAAAAAAATTGAAAAACGAAAATAGTGGGGCGCATGAAATACATAACAGTAATGTTATATTAGGGTGTGTATGTGTGCTCTTGAGAATATGTGTATGTATATCAGTAATTGTAATTGTATCTGAATGTGGATGTGGAATATGCTTTTGTATATGCATATGTATGTGGATGTATATGTGGCTGTGCATGTGTATGAGTAAGAAAATGTGCATATGTATGTGTATATGTACCGTTATGTATTTCATGCGCCCCACGTTTTTCGTTTTTCAATTTTTTTCTTAATTATTATTCTCCACTACTAAAACGTGGTTTTTAAAAGTATTACTTTTTATTTTGAATTTTTTTATTTTGAATTTTTTTATTTTAAACTATGATTTTTTTAATTTTTAATTTTTATTTTATATTTTTAAAAAATTATTTTTTTTAATTATTATTCTTCACTACAAAAAACGTGGTTTTTAAAAATATATATTTTTGTTTAGATTATTTTTCTTAGTCAAGAGTAGTCAAAACTACTACAAGACCACTACTAAAGTAATAGAACTTTTATTTTAAATTAGGGATACAAAAATCTTTATATAAAAACAATACCTTTACGACTTTCATTAGTTTTATGCTGAAGACAACCAAAACAATCTGGAAATGAATGAGGAAAAACTGGATCCTACCACGTGATTTTTCAGCCAATAAAAATACTCCGACAACAAAAATATTTTCACCTGACACGTAATAATTTGAAATAATGGAATCGACAACAAAAGACAATCTCGAAAATAATTTTTTTTTTTAAATTTTAATATTATTTTACTTTGCATGTCTTTTTTCTCTTCATTTTCATGCATTGTCATCCAATTCTGAACTGTGTGCTAAATTTGAAGTTTGTAGCTAGTCGGGAAGTTAGTTTAAAATCGATTACAAAATTCCACCCGGACAGACATACACGAAGGCAAGTTTATATAAACGTGGTAAAATCGTGTAACTTATGAAATCGAGTTTATATAGTCTCATCTAATTTTACAGATATTATGTTCATTCCATATAAAGTTTATCTTTAAGTGTGCTACAAGGCTATCTTACAAATTTTTTTTCAAAGAAGGCAGATGAAAAGTCGGTGGAAACCACAGACTTTGACTAATAAGGTACATAATACATAATATAACAGTGCAAGACAACAATGGCTAATGTGTAACTAATGCGGGGGAAAAAAATTTAAACTTTTCTCCCGAAATAAAAAAAATAAAATTTTTAACCGATTTTTAGGACCGGTAGCTAAAATTTGCTCTTCGTAGTCTATGTCCAAATTTTCATTACCAATGGTTCTGGAGTTTTAAGTGATTCAAAATGGAGTTTTGTGACAAGAACAGACGAAAGAATAAATAGATGATTCAGTAGAAAAGTTGATAACGTGGGCTTTCAGTTTAATATAGTATTTTAAAGATGAATCACAAGATATAGATTAAAAAAGAGAACTATTAAAAAGATATAATTCGAAATTTTTTAATTAAATATGTTTCCAAACTTTCTTTATTTAATATCCTGAGGAATATATCATAATTAATGAATAACTTTCAAAATACAAAAAGTTGGGAGAAAATATGAAGAATATATTAAAAGCCTTTTAATGTGAGCATTTTGCATTTTTTTCTGAAAAGTTAATGTAGCTAATGCTTGTTGTAGAAGTATTAAGCGAAAAAGTCATAAATTATAATTAAATGCTAATAACATGATTAATAATGGATATTTAACATCTCAATTCATTAAGATAAATGTACTTTATTTGAAAATATATGAACTACTTTTAAATTTGTGTAAAATCAGGAAATTTGTTTCATTTTTTGACCTTTTTTGTCTCATATTTAATCAATTTTTTGACGTATAAATATTTGTTAAAACCGAATCAATATGAGCGTTTTTATTTTTTTTAAATTGAAAATATCACAGATTGTCAGTCAGACGGACTTTTAAGCTGTTATCTTAAATTTTCTTTTAAATTGTTTTTAATCTTTAGAACATATCAGCGAAATCGTTAAAATGAGTGATATTTTAAAACTTTATTAAAGTACTTAAATCATTGACATAAAGTACGTATAAGGATTCCGATGTATATCGCAGCTCGTACTGTTGTAAAAACTTCTGTTTTCGAAAGTCCCTTGTGCCCTCCTCTCACATTGTGACAACAATTGAAATGTTATTGCCTATGAATTGTCAGCTCTGTAGGCCATTTTTTGATTGGTTGATTTGTGTTTTGATTGTAATAGTTTACTATTTTGATCGGAAATTGTTTTCTATCTTTAACGTATCAAATCATATACTTTTTTCTTTTACATGTTTTAACATAGCTGGCAACTTTCTCACTATCGCCAGAGAATTTTTTCTAATAATATCAAAATGTATACATTAATAATTATATTTTGTATCATAAATGTAATTTAAAAAAAGATTATTCTCATTACAGAATACATATACATAACTGTTAGTTATATATTCATGCGTAGAATGCTAAGTAAATTTAAAAAACAATAACACATATTTCTTTTACATTATTTTAAATATTAAAAAAATATTAAATAAATTCAGAGTACTGAGGCAGCTTTAGTTTTAACCAATTATGAAATGACTCAGACTATAGAAATAGAATTACCATAGAAAATAATGGTTTTTTCAATTTCGACCCCGCAAAAACGTCTGGTCCTCAGAAAAGATATTAGGAAAGTATACCATGGGTTATAATAAGGTTTATATGCTTATTATAAGGTTTAACCCGAAAAAAAGATCTTAACTGCCCATGAACGGAAATTCGCTTCGCTACTTTATTTTTTTCAATAATGATCAAATGCAGAAAGACAAGAGAGATGATGCTATGAAATTCATAATCTTGGACAATTTCAGGAGCATTCTGGTATTCCTCTTACACCAATAAGAGCAAGATACTTCAAAGCGAAACTCAAGAAATTAATTATGCACTACGAAAATCTTCGGAAGCATGAAATAAATAAAAGACTTTCAAAACTGAGAGTGATTTCTTTCTCAAATCTTTCTCTGCTCTTTGTCAAAGAACAATGGCAATGATATTTCTATTATAGAACATAACAGATGTAGAACTAGAAAAATGATTCAGGAAGCTAAGCGGTTCTTAGAAAATCATTGATCAAGTTGAAAAACTGGGGGTCTTGATAAGACTCACTTTGCAAAGGTTACGTTGAAATTAGCTCATAATAAAAAATAAATTCAGCGTGTTGCCAGATGGAGAAACATCGCTAAAAGAAAAAGCTTCAACGAAGACGTACATAAGTACTATGAAGAAATTAGTAGTCTTGATTTAGGTGTTTTGGATGCTGAGACTGACCAATGCCGCCTGGAGGAAAGAAAGCCTCCACACGGGTTACCATAAACAAAAAATTCGATCCTTTAATAGTCCAAAAGTGAAGACATCTTTCTTATTTTTCCTCCACTGCGTATTTATGTTCGCTACGTCGGAATACTAAATCGATCAGTGCTGAGGCCTTCTCTCTTTTATGTAACCGTCGTTGAGCAGCCGACCCGATTTTATGGGTTTACGACTACTAATGTTCAACTCCGTAGCCTTGTAATTTCGAACCCAAACCAGAAAACAAGGGAACTCCAAGATCGAGTTTTGGGAGAAATTTTGCCTTCGTGGAGGACTTTTTGATGGAGCTAACCCGCATTTGCGTTACATGGAGAGGAAGATCATGAGAACCTCCCACGGTTAGCCTGACGACAAGGGGATTCTAAGCTACCACCGTCTACCACTGAAGATATTTCCCGTCAGCACTGTGGTCGGTGCAAGCCGGATGCGGAATTCGTATCGACTGGGAATTGAACCCGGTTCGCCTCATTGTAAGGCAAACGCTCTATCCCCTGAGAATGGTGCCTTCGGAAAGTTCAAAAACTGGTAGCAAAATTTCTAACGGAGCATTCGAAAACTCCCCTCTTCACCTTTTTAAAAAATACGTCTGTTATGGGATTCTCTAGGATACCATATAGCTTAAAGTATTAAATTTAAAACAGAAAGCATTTGATATAGCAATTTACTCATGATTTCATTCAAAACAAAAGAGTGACGTGAACACTGGAAATTAAAAAGTTTATTAAAATATGATAGTTCAAACAAATTCTAAAAATATTCACTTAAAGATAATCTAAAAACTATATTCCAATCTGAAAATATTAAGTGTGTTATTAAATAAAATATATTATTGAGCGTTTTCTTTTTTTTATCGTATTCCTAAAGTAATATATTTATTATTGTATGATTTCAAAATAATGAAAAAATATTCATGTTTTAACCTCATAAAAACAATTTCAAACTATAAATTCCTGAAAAAAAATCAAATGTGGCTTGTACTATTTACCATTTCTAATGAAAGGAATTTTGTTCACTAAACACGGAGATAAGTTAGAATTCAATTATAATGCTATTTCAAATTTGAAATCCGTTGGGACTTAACGAACGAATACCGTTCGCTTCCTCTGGGGAATAAGTTTCTTTCATTTGAAAATTAAGAACTGAAAAGAATTTCGATCACTCTAAAAAATATATTTACCTCATTTGTCTACTTCAACGAGCTATCGTTCTTAACATATCCTTTAAATGAAAAAATATAAGGATTTTGACGGAGAAAAAACTAAAAAATATAAGAAATAATAATAAAGAAAATAAACAAAATCCATATCATTTTTCAATACATAAAAAGAAAACACATACAGCTGGGTTCTCAAAATTCAAATATTAAATAAATATAATCTTTCGGTTGTAATTTTTAAATATTTAAATTTCTTTATGGAATTGCGAATTAGGTTAAAGAATGAAATTGATTTCAAATTTACCTTATAAATATGGATGATCTATTGTTCGAGTTTTTACAGTTCTTGATCAAGCAGAACAATTTTAATATCACAAAAATATCGATTCTTAAAAGAAAATATTTGTTCACTCATTCTATAAATTTTTAAGAACAATATTAAGCTTTTTTCCCACAACTTCAAAAAATTAAAGGCGTTATTTGCAGCTTTTTTTCCAAAGAAAATTAAAAGTCGCAATTTGATTGGCTTAAGCCACTTATCTCTATATATAGTATGTCCCAAATAAATAAGGTCTCCTCGAGTTTTTGCCACAACTGGACGCGAAGAAAATCAATGAAAATGCAAATATATATATTACGAAAATCTATATCAAACAGATATTTATAAGGATTAACTCACCTTCTGCGCCACCTGAACGGGAAAAACAAGTAAGAAAGGTGGAAAAAAAGTGCCCCATCGAAATAAAGCTACTTCTGACCATAGATCTCATGTATTTTTATGAGACTTAAAATATGTGGCGAGAACGATACAAGAAAAGTTGCCAACATTTATTTCTTATATACTAACCAAAAATGAACCTAAATTTCTTTTTTTACAGCGTGAATATTCCGAAACTTCATAAGAAAAATTACCTAAAAGCAGTTTCAGTTTTTAATTAAAATGATTCAGCAATTTTAAAATAATATTTTGTGTGCAATCATTCCCACTGACTAAGCGCTAGAGCTCAGCTTAATCTACGATGAGTTATCGAATTTGGCGAACTTCACTTCTGCCGTTTAAGATTATCCCGTATCACTAAGTCAGTAAAATGCAAGGATTAGTGACTAAAACACGAAGCAGAACTTCTAACTATGGAGAAGATCATGGCAAAATTTCTACACACCAGCTCGCCAATGATTATGTAATACTTATAGTTGACGAGTTATTTTCATCTAGTAAAATTATAAGTTTTTAAATTAAACTAATAATGCCTGGAATACCGTGCCTCAATAAAGTTGCTAGTTAAACGGTTTCGAAATCAAGTGGTGCTTTTTTTTTATATAGAACAAAAATTGCCGAGTTACATACTTTTCTCCTGAGCAACCATTACCTCTGGAAACATACAAATCTTAAGACAACCTTAATTTTATTTATTATTATTATTATTGCAATAAATATGATTCGATTTTTAAACTTCTACATCCTTTAATGATTGACTTTGGTCTCAAGATTGTTTTTCCTACTACATCTCTTAACATCTTGAAAAGGGTAAGATTTTTTGCATCAGTACCTGAGTCAGAATAATCCCCAAGTCTTGGCGATGTTATTGGAGGCAGGCGAGAAAATAAATGAAAGAAAAAGTCATAAATTGAAGCCGACTCCAAAAGTAAAAGTCTTATGAGCCCTCGGGCAATCCAATGTACCTTTTTCTTTAATTCATTCCATCTATATATATATATATCAGTGGTTACCAACTGGCGGCCCGCGAAGCCCTTTTTTGTGACCCGCGAACTAAAATATATTAGTTGTCATTTTCTGCGGACAATTTTCGTAAAAAATCTATATGGGTTTAAAATACTCTTCGTTCGTTAAAAAAAACGCAATTTTTTCGTTTCTGTGAAATTTAACATACCAACGAAGCAAAAAAATTAATTTCTCAGGTTTTGCATTCAAGAAAATATTTATTCAAATACAAAAATAATCGTGTATGTTGCTTAATAATCTACATCTAATTTTAATTTGTAATTCAATACGTTTGTCTTGTACAACTTGATAAAAATCTGACATTAATATTTAATATTCCTTCAAACATAAAAGAGTCCTATATAAAATTTTGATAAAGTTGCGGCCCGCTATTTATTTGACTGGTGTTTTTAATTGCGGTCCGGCCTCATGTATTATATATATATATATATATATATATATATATATATATATATATATATATATATATATATATATATATATATATATATATATATATATATATATATATATATATATATATATATATATATATATATATATATATATATATATATATATATATATATATATATATAAACTGCTGTTTGTAGAAAATGCAACACCATGAAAGAATCATCAGAATCAAATGAAATTTAATGCAGAAACGACTTGTACTGATACAAATAAATGATGAAATTTTCAAAACAAAAGAAACAAATTAAGCGTCCGAAATCAGTATTTGGTGCAGCCACCACGCGCTGCAATAAGTGCTGCTATACGACGTGGCATGGAGTCAAACAGATGTTGAATATCTGCTTGAGGAAGAGAATTCCATATCGCTTGTATGCGCAACCAAAGTTCGTCTTTGGAAACTGCAGGACGCGGATCACGAGTGAGACGCCGACCAACCATATCCCACACGTGCTCAATAGGCGACATATCCGGCGAATAAGCAGGCCAAGGAAGAAGTTGCATGCGTTGTGCTGAACAGAAGTCTCTAACAGTCCGCGCAACATGTGGGCGTGCATTATCCTGCTGAAAGATAGCTCCAGGGATGCCTTGAAGGAAAGGAACGACTTCGGGCTGTAGCACTTCACGGACGTATCTGTTGCTATTGAGATTACCCTCAATTCGTATCAAATTGGATCGTCCATGATACGAAATCGCACCCCAGACCATAACTCCGGGTGTTCGACCACTATGTCGTTCAATAATACACTCAGGAAGGCAGCGTTGATCGGCATAACGTCTAACACGAACACGGCCATCATGGGTCCACAAATTGAAGCGTGATTCATCTGAAAAGACAACTTGGTGCCAATCAGCTCGCCAGTCTCTGTGCTCAAGAGCCCACTGCCGACGCAGCCGTCGATGATCCGCCGTGAGGGGAATCCTGTATAATGGCACCCTTGCACGCAATCCACGGCGCAGCAGACGACGACGAATTGACGAAGCCGACAATTGTACACCTGTAGCAGTAGACCAATGTGCTGCCAGCTGCCTGGAGGAAGCTGTGCGATCATTCACCGCCATGCGGAGCAGGTGTCGATCATCGCGCTCTGACGTCACCTTCTGTCGTCCAGTGCCTGTTTTTCGAGTTGTTCGGTGCTCGTCGGTCCACTGCTTCCAAACTCGCATCACTGTGGAACTGTTCCGCTGCATACGAGCTGCTATTGCGCGATAGGAAAATCCTCCTTCTCGAAGGCCGATTATCCTCCCTCGTTCAAACTCCGTAAGTTGCTTGAATTTCTTATTCTTCCGTCGTGGAGGCATACTCAGGTCTCACTAAACGTTTGCCACTAACAAATAATCATAGACTATTTTCAACGTCCCGCTACAGCACTTTATTTATACGCTTTCAGCATCAATTCAGAGGGCGCTGCGCGCGCCACGCACGCGCGATGGCTCTGAAACTTTATTAATTTGCATAATATCCTATAATTGACATTTGCTGCGAATTTCATTTGATTCTGATGATTCCTTCATGGTGTTGCATTTTCTACAAACAGCAGTTTATATATATATATATATATATATATATATATATATATATATATATATATGGGTGATTCTCACGAAACGGACCAAAAAATTTCTTCAAATTTAAAGTCTTCGAAATAATCTAAAACTTTTACTTCCTTAGCTACACTTATTAATATCTTATAGACAGCAGTGTAGTTTATTGACATTTGCTCGAGAAAAAAAAAATATATAAATTCACCAAATCTTGAATGGCAGGAAAATGACATATTTCCTTAGAAGTTTAAAAAATAGTTATTACTTAAATTAATTCTTTTTATCCACTGTAGAAAGAAACAAAAAAAATTTTTTTGCTGATATGTACGGAATAAAATTGTGTATAATAATCAATCATTAAATAAATAAATAACTTTGATTACATCCAAGCATATTGCAATCATACATAAACTTGGTATTAGGTTAATATTTGCCTTCCCTCCTTACAGTACTAGCAGTTTAAAAAAATTACTGGTAACACTTAAATGTCGTGGCATTCATAAGCCAGGAAAATGACAGCCAGGATAGTGACAAATTCGCCATTTTATAGCACATAACTTTACTTTAATTTAATATCTTGGCGAAAGACGTTTATATTCTGCGGAAAACAACAGTATTTCTTAAAATAACTCAGATAAATCTATGTAGTTTTTGTTATGAATGATTTCAAGAAGTCAGGAAAATGAAAGCATAAAAACCTACTCACCTTGAAAAATTTGTTGAAATAGATTTTGAGCCAGAAAATTGGTTCTTTATTCATGCAACAAGACATGTTCAGATAGGAGGGTATCTAATCAATCTATTGACATAAGATATTGATTCCTGGCGCTATCTATTTTGTTATAAATCTCTAAATAAAAGTAGCCAGGAAAATGACAGATTTTCATGGGACAAACAAATTATTGACAGAAAAAATTATTTTAAATGAAGTTTTAGTAAACAATGCCCCCTGCGTATATTCTAGAAATGCTTACATAGGATAAGATAAGAAAAATTAGATTTTGAGAAATGTATGGGAAGTTTTGAAGCTAGTTATTATTGGAAATATTGTTTGGGACATGCCAGAAAAATAACATTTTGATATTCAATTAAATTTTTTAAGCATGCAAAACAGTCAATGCTAGTGCAAAGTCATTTTAAAGTGCTAACAACAATGCTATTTATTAATTTTTTTTAAAGAAAAAGTTATTTTAGTATTATAGTATTAGATCTTGGAGCAAGGGACAGTGAATTGTCATGTTTCGGGAGAATCACCCATGTATATATGAGACAAGTTTTCAACTTTTTCACTGCCTTCTTTAAATAACTTATTCCATTTGATTACTTGAGTCCTCGACAGGGTATCATTGCCGAAATGTGCCAGTAATCTGAGAGAAATTTCATTAGGTTTGACAATTTCTCTTCTTAAAAATTTAATTATTATGCATTGTGCAACTGCATTAAGAACGATATGTTCACCAATGATTCAAGTTACTAAAAAGAGAACTGACAAACAATTATCTGGACTTAAAGTGAAGTTCGACTGTTCCCATAACAATGAGAATAAAAATCCTCTGCTGCTATTAAAAAACACGATGAGTATCCCAAATATTTTACTGGAAATGAAACAAGATTTGAATAACTCAACATATACTGAAAAATCATATGGCAAAATCTTCTTACTTTAAAAGAAACTGGGGTTTTTCTTCATATCTACGTTTTTCGACATATTCTTAAGATAGAGGGCGCTAGTTAGGAGTGAAAAAATTCAACATAACATTTTTGAATAACTGTTTGAACCTACGAACGAATAGTTAGGAAAATAGCATGGTTTAACGCTTACCTAATGCTATGCTTTTGAATCATTTTAAATATATTGTTTCCAGTAATAAAATATTGATGACTGCTTTAGCTGGTGTGACTATGTTCAAGTCGAGAATCTGTAATTTAGTTGCATAATAAATATTTAATTATCACGAAATCATTTATGTTGCAATAATTCTCCTCCAACATCGATTGATATTTAGTTAAATATTTGATGATTACGAAACCGTTTTAAGCTAGGACTACTTATTCAAAATATGTCCTACCCTATTACCAGAATATTATTCACTCCAAAACCTGATAAGACTATTTGTAAATGCTTATTGTTTAATCTGCACTGAATTTCTCATAATTAGTTGCATTTAAAATATTTGTTAATTTTCATGCAATTTTACATATTACAAAACATACAGCATATAACTATTATTGTTTATATTCGACGCTTCTTTTAAACTGTTTTTTTCTTAAATAAAACTATTAAAGGGTAGTAATAACGTGAAAATAAATTATTTAGAAGCTTAAAATACTTAATAAATGCAATTGTTTGAAAAAATTAATATTAAGATGGTTTTGTAACTTAAAACTTGTCTAGACTATTTTTTAAAATCTTAAACTGAAAAAATAATAATGTTTAAGTAGTTACGACAATATAAGTTGCTGTTCTTATAAGTAATAGTTCTTATAAGTTGATGTAAAGAAATTTATTTCTACCAAATCATAAAAAACGAATGTTTAAACAAAATGCTAACTTGAATTGCAAAATAATTAGAATCAGCTTTAGTATTAGGATATAGGATATAGGAGTTTTTCTGTGGATAGAAATAATTTGTTCGTTATGTCTGAGATCATTTCTGGGAAGAGAAACAATTGGTGCATTGTAACTGAGACCATTTCTGAGGAGGAATGGTCTGTGGTAGCTAAATCATAATTAGTTTGTCATAATCATAATTAAAATCATAATTAGTTCCAGTACTAAATCATAATCAATAATTAGTTTGTGGTAACTAAAATCATTTCTTGAGAAAAAATAATTGATTCGTAGTAAATAAGATCGTTTTTAGGGTAAGAAATAATTTGTCTGTTATATCTGAGATCATTTCTGGGAACAAAATAATAGGTTAGTGGTAAATAAGATCAAATTTCGGGAGAAAAAAATAATTGGTCTTTGTTAACTAGGATCATTTATGAGTCATTAAATAACTGAAGGAAATATTTAATAAAACTCGAACTGAACTTAAAAACTGTTAAACCTTGCAATAACATAGAGCTAAAATGATGCGCGGATTCTTCTGCATGTATTACACTTGAGCCAATTTAGTTTAAACTAGGAGGCTTCACCCCCTGCTCGCTGGCGCTCGCCAACCCCCGAAACTGCTTTCGCAGTTCATTTCGGATTGCTTCGCAATCCGATGCTTGCTTTGCTCGCTCATTGGATACGCTCTTAACGTCTAGCTTTTGTATACTTTTTTGAACACTGAAGTTCCGAAAACTTTTCACTGTAGAAAATTCTAAACCTGTGCATTTCAATATTAATTTGAAATTGAAAACAGTTCGCATATTTTTCTTAATCACACTATTCTAAATTTCAGTTGTTGAGAAAAGTAACTTTTGTTTTAAAGTCTTTCCCACCAAAGGGCTAAAACCATGTGTTGTAAAACAATATGAAATAGTACTAAACGCCGGATGTAAAGCATCGGCTTCGATGAAGATAATTTTGTGAGAATGTTTTTGATAATTCGGTGAGAATTCACCCGATTTGACAGATGATACTCACTACGTGCTCTTGCACGCCGAAGCCTATCGATTAAAACGTATTAGCGTTTTATATAATATAGATTAGCCATATGATGCTCACTACGTGCTCTTGCGTGCCGAATTCTATCAATTAAAAATGAAAACTGTTGCCAACGCGAGAAAAGAAATATCATCGGTTTTATTGATACATACGTATTAGCGTTTTATATAATACTAGGAGGCTTCGCATCCTGCTCGCTGGCGCACACCAACCCCCGGAACTGCTTTCGCAGTTCATTTCGGATTGCTTCGCAATCCGATTCTCGCTTTGATCGCTCATTGGATACGCTCTTAACGTCTAGCTTTCGTATACTTTTTTGAACACTAAAGTTCCGAAAACTTTTCTCTGTAGAAAATTCTAAACCTGTGCATTTGTAATTTGAATTTGTAATTTGCGTGTAATTTGAAATTGCAAACAGTTCACATATTTTTCTTAATCACACTATTCTAAATTTCAGTTATTGCGAAAAGTAACTGTTGTAAGTTTTGTTTTAAAGTCTTTCCCACCTTAGGGCTAAAACCATGTGCTGTAAAACAATATGAAATAGTACCGAAAGCCGGATGTAAAGCATCGGCTTCGATGAAGATTATTTTGTGAGATTTTTTTTTTTGATAATTCGGTGAGAATTCACCCGATTAGACATATGATGCTCACTACGTGCTCTTGCGCGCCGAAGCCCATCAATTAAAAATGAAAACTGTTGCCAACGCGAGAAAAGAAATATCATCGGTTTTATTGATACATACGTATTAGCGTTTTATTTAATATAGATAGATTAGGATTTTGTCCTTTAATGATACGCTACTTTTAACAGAGTTAGCATTTTTATACTTTAAAATTCAGAATCATTTTATAATCAATGAATTAATCAATAAAAATGAAAAAATTCATTTTTGGAATTAAATTTGACAAGATCTTTATAAATAATGCTTATATGCATGTGTGCGTGTGTATGCACATGATACAAATTCTCAATTATGATCCGATCTGCACCAATTTTGGTGTACTTACGTTCGACGGCAAACCTAAATGTTTACTTTAAAACTTCCTACGAGCACTGGTTCGCGTAACTTTTCTTCAATCTTTTCTAAGCGGAACGGGTCTTCAGCTCATCATAAATAAGAAGCTCAAATATGAAAATTGTTAGTAGAATCTTATTTGAAGAATAAGTGTGAAAAAAAGTCAAAAATAATATTCCAGAGCCCGCATTCATGACTAATTTAATGACTTAACTATAATGAGAATATCATATAAATTGCCACCATTCCCTCACCCGTATTTCAATATGAAAATACTAAAGTCTGTAGGAAACTAACAACATTAAAAGGGACATTTTGTCCTATATATTGGACGCAGAGTTTCGAAAGATTAAAGAAGATGAATGTAAAGAGTATCAAACTCAGTTTGATTACCGTAGGAAACAGAGGAGGAAAACCAAAAAAAATTTATAATTTACGTAATAAAATTATACCAAGTGTTGTCCTACATATTGAAAGCAGGGTTTTAAAAAGTTAAGGAAGACGAATGTACAAAGTATCAAAATCAGTATGATTGCGCAGGAAACGGAGGACAAGGAAACTAGAAAAAATCATAAAATTATTTTTCAAGTACCAAAATATACCAAATGTTGTCCTAAATATTTAACGCAGGATTTTAGAAGGTTAGAGAAAATAAATATGCTTAGTATCAGACTTATGTTGATTGCCGTAGGAAACAGGGTGGGGAAGACCTAAAAAAATCATGAAAAATTATATTTTAAGTAATAAAATTACATCAAATGTTGTCCTATATATTGGAAGCAGGGTTTTAAAAGGTTAAAGAAGACGAATGTACAGAGTATGAAACTCAGTTTCTCAACTTTTACAAATTCACAAAACAATTTCTCCTTGAATCATTTTTGAGTTATTACGTAAAAATTTTCTGCGACGATATAAAAAATATAAGTTAATAATCAATGTTAAGCCATTTTGGAATTTAAATTCTTTATTTAAACTAAAAATAAATCGCCAAACTTTTAAAAAGGAAGAAAACTTTTAAAAATTCACAAAAAGATTTCTCTTTAAATCATTTTTGAGTTATTACGTAAAAATTTTCTGCAACGATATTAAAAATATAATTTACTAATCAGTGTTAAACCATTTTAGAATTTAAATTCCTTATTTAAACTAGAAATAAAACACTGAACTTTTAAAAAAGAAGAAAACTTTTACGAATTAACGAAACGATTTCTCCTTAAATCGTTTTTCAGTTAGAGAAAGCTTCATTCTATACTTAGAAAACTTAGAATAAATTCAGAGAATGTGGTTGATTCCAGGTAGATAATGTCCATTCCATGTAGCTTTCAACAACCTTACTCCATTAGCTGGAATCCATTTGGGTGAAGTGCAAAGGGTAAATTCATCATAGAATTTCACGCAGAGTTATGTTCAAGCAAATGGTAGATAGAGACTAATATGTTCGACTCAAGCTTATACATTATAACTGATTTAAATTCATGACAATAAATTAAAATTCACTGGGAAAACTAAAAACACATTAATAATTTTGTGAATTTTTAATTATTTATTTTACAAAATCGCAATTATTATCAATTATCTATTGTAATCATTAGCAGTCATTTGCGGAATTTAATTTTTATCAATTAGTTACTTATCTTAGTTATTATCAATTATTTACTGGATTTAATTTTTAACAATTATGTACTGTGAATTATTAATTGTTTATTGTACATTATTAATTGTACATTATACGGATTCATATTTTTTGTCTAAAATTATTTTTATAATAAAATAAAATAATTTTTGGTACTTTTCAGAATAAGTATTTTTTAGAAATATATTCAAGAATGTGACATTTTGTCTTAAGAATACATCTTAAAAGTACATAAAATAAATAAGTGTAATTATCAATGTTGAATATGACAACAATACTTTTAAATTTTTATTTATATAAGTAACAAAGATTTGATGGAGTTTATATGAAAATAAAATAGATTTTTTGAAAAATAAATTAGATTATTTTGGTTTTCTAGAACTGAAAAAAATAGAAATTCTCAGTCATTGTGAGCTGACATTTTTTTTTCTGACAATCATGTTAAGCACTATCACATTCAACTCACAGTCTTTAAACTTTTTTTAATTAAATCAGGTAGTTAAGCAATCTGTTCGCTGGTGCAGAAAACAGTTTTTCTATTAAAGTTAAAATTATTCACTTAACATATATGTACTAAAAGGAGTTTTGTTTGCTTGTGCCTCCACTTTCCCCGTCCAAATATCTATATATTTATATATATATTATATATATATTTCTCTTACACGGCGGCAAAAAAAAAGCCTCATTACAACTCCCCGAATGGCAACGCTAGAAAATCAACCAATGATTGCCGCTAAAAATGTCACATGCCAAATCTAGATGAGGTGTCTCAACATATAGTTATCTAGATGAGGTGGCTCAACATAATTTTCGGGGGTTGGCGAGCGTTAGCGAGCAGGGAGCGCAGCCCACTAGTTATTATCTAATAGTATTCTAAATATTTAGATCTATTGGTAAAAAGAAGTAATTTTGCTAAGTAATAATTTGTGCCAAAATAAAATTTTTATTGTTGCAACATTACATTGTTCAAACAAATTTGCTGAGTTCGCAACCCTAATTTAACATTTTTGCTTACCAGACTAACAGATATATTAAATACCATTATTGCTTGTATGTTATTGTGCATGAAGCTGATTGTTAAGTTCTAAACCATTTAGCAGATCTCCCTAACTGTAATTTATAGAAGTATTGCATAGTATTTATTTTAGAATTACATTGCTATAATAATAAAATAAACAACAATTCTCACAGTATTAAACTCTTCAGTCAAAAGCGTAATAATAGCAGTAGAGGTAAATTAGGGATGCAAAAGTATTTATAAAAAAAAATTATGACTTTTATTGGTTTTATGCCGATTAGAACCAAAACAATATGGAAATGAATGAGGAAAAATTGAATCCTACCACCTGATTTTCCGGCCAATAAAAATGCACGAACAACAATGGAAAACTGCGATTATATAGTAAAAAATAATAATTTTTTATGGGATTTATTATTACTATAGGTCAAAAATAAATAAAGATATTACATAGGACTAAAACTATATTTAAACAAATTAATACGTATAATCTATGTATAATCTAATCTATCTAACTGTATAAAGATATACAGTTTTCACGCTTTGTAAAAATATGTCTTGATAAATAATCTTAGGCTCATATTTAAAGCATAAAATTATTTATAAAAACATATTTTTACAAATTATGAAAGCTATATATCTTTAGATTATACATTTTAATTACAATATACTTATAATGTAATAAGTATGCAAGCATATGTACAGAATTCCAGTAAGCAAAAATAGGATAATTGGATCAAAAGTTATTATTTCTGTTTTATTTCCGGCATTATACGTAACTTTGTATATTATAGCATTTTACTTTACTATAAAATAAAAATACATAATTTTAAGAAACATAGAGTGCTATCAATATTTTATGGTTATTGCTTAT
Organism: Parasteatoda tepidariorum; assembly: GCF_982258835.1. NCBI lineage: Eukaryota > Metazoa > Arthropoda > Arachnida > Araneae > Theridiidae > Parasteatoda > Parasteatoda tepidariorum. The sequence continues at coordinate 41,247,456 of NC_141755.1, forward strand.
GCACAAAAAAAATTTACAAAAGAAACTTCCAGAAATATTAAATAATGCCAGAAGAATATTTATGGAATAAAATTGATTTATTTTTAATGGTTACAAACAAAAATGTTTATAAGAAGCTCGGTATGATGTAGAATATTTTAAGATTTTAGAAAATAATGCCTTTAACGTTAAGAGATTGACGCTTCTTTTTAAGCGTTGAGGGAAATGTAAAGAATCTCCTCTTTAAAATTCATGAAATTTTCTAAAAAATAAAACTTTTTCGCATCAAAACTTTTTTTAACTATATCTTTGCATATTTCAGTCAACTTAAAACTGGTTTGTTACAATAAATACTGAATTATTTGAAGGTTGAAAATATTATTAAGCTTTAAGCTTAAATTACTATGTTCAAATTTTAAGCAAAATATTTAAATATAAAGTATTTAATTTACGCATTTCCTCTGTACTCCTTTTCTCTTCATAGCATTAAGAACCTGATTTACTCTATGAGAAAAAAATGCATGATAAAAACTATCTATTGTGTGCAAGATTATCATACGGTTAACATATAAACTAGTATTGCATTTTAATATAGTTAATATGTTATAATGTATTTCAAAAAAATTAAAATTTCAAAAATTAAATGAGTTTTCGTAAATTAATTATTTTCGTTCATAAAATAAATAAATCATTCATTTGCAATTACACCGTTTCAGATACAACATAAAGAATAAATCATAAAAATGCTAAGATAGTTAGACTCACAAAGAAATAATATGAATTAAAAGAAGTTTATTTAAAAAAATGATGTTTTTTCAAGGCTTGTCAGACGTCAATGAGAAGAAATGAAAATAATTTAGAATATAAAATGAAAAGTTGGCAACTAAAAATGAAAATAAAGGTGAGAAAAAAACTGGTAAAACAGTTGCTGAGAGAGAAAAAAATGATAAACAGAACAAAAAAAAACGGTGACCGAGAAGGGAAAATCAGGTAAAAATGCTTTTTTAAGCCCTATGGAGAGGTGGTGAAGAGTTTATGTTGTTAACAAGGGAATCAGCATTCATTTGAATAAAACAAGATTCCAGGGCATCAAGATGAGCTGATGTGACTAGGATAGAAATAATTTTGACATCGTCGAAATTGAATTTATGGCCCTGAAATTCCAGCAATTAATTATTTTTCGTATTCCCGATGACAGGCATATCTATCGTGTTCCATAAGTCTAAATTTTAAAGCACGTTTAGCTTGTCCGATTTAGCTAAAGAACGCCCTAACAAGGAATAATGCCATAGCGATTATCAAAGCTAATAAGATAGTTAAGAGACATAAACTTAATTTTGTTAACAGGCCTAAAAATTACTTAACCAAAACGGGAGTGGATATTAGCAATTTTGTAACAAACGGGAGAAGAAAAAAAATACATATTAACAAGTTCTCTGTAAATATTAGAAGAAGAAGGGTGTTTGGATCTAATGAATTTAGCAAGAGCTAATTCAACTTTAGAAGGATTAAATCCACGGTTAGCAGCAATCTATCGGAATAAGTTAAGTTCGGAGTTAAAAGAAAATGAGTCACAGCAAAGTTTAAGACTCGGAAAACGAAAGTATGAAAATCTAATAAAGGAAAGGTACTTGGCATTTTTTAAATGTTCGAGTAACTAAATACTCTTATCATTTTTCCATCTCTGTTTATCGTAAATATTTTACCGTCTGTTTGCCTCCTCATATTAATTCCAATCTCCCTCATTGTCAGAAAAGTTATGCATTTCTTCATACTTTCGTTTTCCGCGCACCTAACATTTGCTCTGATTCTTCTTCTTTAAACTCCAAACTTAACATCCTCCCCTGCTAACCATGAATTTAACCCTTCGACAGTTGATTCAGTTCTTGCTAAATTCACTAGACCCAAACACCCCTCTTCTATTAACCCTTACAAAGAACTTGTTACTTTGACATTTTTATCTCCCGTTAGTTAGAAAATTGATAATATTTTTTCCCTTTTTGAATTTTAATTCATTTTTAGGCCTGTTAACAAAATTAAATTTTTGTTAGCGTTGATAATCACAGGGGAATTTGTCACATTCCTTGTCCTCTGGCTACACCGGACAAGCTAAACGCGCTTAACAATTTTAAAGGCCTGGTTTCTTAAGACAAGCGCCTTATCTGGGCGTCAGCGGTAAGTTGACGTACCGCTGACGCCAACAAAATACTGTTTTGTTAGCTCAGCGTGATCAGTCGGTTCAACGCAGACATTATCTCGCATTGCGCATGCGTTAATAACGTAAACAAATATCTATTTTGAATTTGTATTGATTTTGTTATTGTCAGCCAGTGCTTTAGAGAACAAATAATGACTTTGACCAAGAAAAAACACATTATAGCTTAGGTAAATTATCTAAATGAATAAGAAGAGGAAGAAGAAGCAATGTTTAATGTTAAATTCAAAATCTTGGCTGGTTTCCTTCTGTCGTTAGCGTTAGGCTGTAATCCATCTGCAGTTGATTCGGACGTCAGTCATCGTTCAAGCTGAGCGTTTGATGACATATGCTGTCTAACTCCCAAATTGACCAATCAGGGGCTAGCGCTCGCTTCAAGCTGACGTTTTGTAACGCCGACCTGTCCTAAGAAACCAGGTCTAAGAAATACAATAGATATGTCCGTCATCAAGAATACTAGAAATCATCAATTGTTGCACATTGTTGGAATCTGGGTCACGCATTCAATTTCGACAGGGCCAAAATTATTTCCACCCCAATCACATCAGCTTATCTTGATGCCCTCGAATCTTGTTTTATTCATATGAATGCTGATCCCCTTGTTAACTGCTTTAGTTAATCGCCACCTCTTCATGCACATGAAAGCACATTTTACCCTCATTTACCCCTCTCGGCCACTGTGGTTTTACTTGTTCTGTTTTACATCTTTTTTCTCTCACGGCTATTGTGTTTGTTTTTTTTTCAATTTTATTTTCACATTTATGCTTCAATATTTTGTTGGCAACCTTTCATTTTATATTTCAAATCATTTTTATTTCGTCTCATTAACGACTGGCAAGTTTTGGAAACAGACGCCTGTTTTTGAGCGTTTGAGTCATGTCGACTGTTATTTCTTACTTATATATTTTTTAAAGAGAATGAAGTTTTTAGTCAGGTAATATCACTTACGTTATTGTTATTTTTAGAAAAAGCATTGTCAATTTTTAAACATATAACAGGCATTGAAACTCATTCATGATTTTATTTTGCAAGGCTCCATATTATTTCCTTTCATTAGTTTGTGTTAATTTTAAATATAGGATTGAAATTATAGAGTTATTTGATATTATAAAGTACGTAAAATCTTTAAAAACAAAATAAGGAAAAAAATAATACAAAGTATATTCAAAGAGCGTTAAATACATTTTACTGCAGCATTTGATAATCAGAATAAATAATATAAACTTTAATTTTAAAATCTATGACAAAAACTTTTCTTTACATTTTACAAAAAATAACTTTATTTAATTTCTACAAACTTTATTTATTTATGTAACGTTCCAATATGCTGTAGAATATATTATATCAGGGGGCAATATTCAGCTCGTTGCAAAAATTTTGAAAAATTCATGCTAGCATATATTTTATACTTTCTTTAAAATCTTAGTACTATTAAATTCGATTTTTTTCAATTAGTAAAAATTATATAAAAGTTCAAAAAATCTGCAGTTAATTTAAATTATTAACACATCAATAATTATTATTATTCAGAAAGATAACATTACATTATAGCTAAGTATGGATCAGAGACTGGAATTAAGTATTATCATTTTGCTGGAAAATGTTTGCATGACAAACTTTCTAAAATGAATAACTTAAAATCTGAATAAATTAAATTTAAAGAAATATATTTTTGAATGCAAAAAAAATAATTTTGAATTTTTTCCTTACCTTTCAAAAAAAATATTTTTGGAAAAACCTTTCTAGTTTCCTTATAATTTTAAAACACAAATATTGGTAATTTTGAACAAGAATATAGATTTAAGGCCAAACATCACAACCAGTCGCAAAATCACAACCAGTTACAAATGAAAAAAAAATTATGATTTCAATTTTTCTTCTTAATAAATAATGAATTAATTATAACCAATGTAATCAAAATTTAATTGTTCATTAAATATTTATAATTTTATAAAACCTAAAAGAAAACCATAACCATTGGATTGTCAATAAAATTAATAAATACTTAGGATATTTACCCCAAAATATAAAAACCTGTGTTTTTTACATCTATAATCATGGATTATGCTGGTAAAATAATATTAATTAGTTAATATTAACTTTATTAAATATTTTAATTACCAAATTTTTAAATGTCCAATTATTTGATAATTTTTAAATACCTAATTATTTAAATAAAATATTTTTCAAACTAGAAACTTGTATGCAATACATATTAACGCAGATGTAATAGCCAATTATTTTTCACGCCTCCAGCAATTAAACTTCTAAAACTATTTTAACGTGAAAAATATACTTACTTGGAAAAAACGGAAATTGCTTCCGAAACATTACGTTTTAAAGCTTTCATCGTTATCAAATTTAACTAAAAATTTTAGAAGAATAGCACTACCTTATTAGTAATTTCTTTTTGAAAAAAATAGGAATTAAACAGGAAGCAATTTATAACCAATTAAATAAAATATACTTGCGGTTATTAGCTTAACTGTAATATATAAACTCTCCTTATTAATTCTTTTAGATTATTTTGAGTCGCGAGAATGCATACATTGTTTAATTTAACGAACCTCCGAAAAGGTGATAGATTGTTCCCAAGGGTTTTCAATTATTGGAAAATGAGATTGGGGATATATTTAGGAAGTACTATTAGAAATATTTTTTTTCTTTATGCTTAGCAAAATCAAAATCTCATTTACTTATTTTAAAGCTCTTGATAACAAAGAATGTTTGCATCAACAACCTTGCGTGTTTCTTCTCATTGCTTAAGAATTTGAGCATTTTTATTTGAGTCGAAGCATTTTACGTGATATTCTTGAGTTTCATTAACAAGATTAAACGTGTAAATTATTTAATCAAATTTAAATGAAAAGGAACTAATAATGTTTTTATTCAAAAAATATTTTAATTACATTTTTGTAATCACTACAACAAATTCTTAATTTGAAAAATAACTAAATTAAAATGTATTTTCTTAGCTACGTTCAAAGATTTTTCAATTAAATTTCTAAGAAAATTTTACCATGGTTACGAATGATATCTTAATCCATAAATTTTAATAGAGTTTGCTCTCACATGTTTTTTTTTTTAGAAATTTAAAAAGTAGCCAATAATTATTTTCCAACATTTAATAGTGATAACACATGAAATAAATTACATTGGTAAGTTCATTTTTGTTAACATCCTACAAAATAGCCCAAAATTATTTTTCGGCAGTGACACGCGATAACACATGAAATAAATTACATTAGTAAGTTCATTTTTGTTAGCCCAATGGCCCCATACATGGGGGCCCATAATTGATTTTCGACAATGACACGTGAAATAAATTACATTGGTAAGTTCATTTTTGTTAGATTTATACAAGGTTGCTCTTAACTGTATTTCGACAATGACGCACGAGAACATGCGAAATTAATTACATTGGTAAGTTCATTTTTTAGCACTATGCAAGGTAGCACAAAATTTTTAGTGCTGATACCAACACTAGTCTTCAAAAAAAAAAGAAAGAAAATTTTTAGATTCAAATTAATAAAAAAAAACATAATTTAAAGCAAACAAATGTATTAAAAAGCCCTTTACTCATTACTGAGATACATGAAAGCAAGATAACTTAGCTATCTTATTTATTTCGCGTCCTACTTCAGCCCAATTCGGAAGAATAATTTTGTACTGTAAATAAAAAACGCATTGTCTTCTACATAGTTATGTTATGACAAAAGCTCACAAGTACAAGGTCTTAATTTAAAATAATACACTTGGTTTTTTCAAAAATTGGAAGCGTCACTCACTTTCTCTTGAAATTTAATTAAAAATTTTACTTATAATAATAACTTCTTTAAAGCTAAGCTTAAAATTTAAAATTTACCTTTTCATTCAATTTTATTTGAATAATATCATTATGAATTATCCTTATTTATATAAAGCAAAAGTTGTCATCAAATATATAAATGCATAAAATAAATGCATTTTAATAAGCAGTGCTTGTAAATGCTACGAACTTCAACAAAATTAGTAAAGTCAACAGCTAACTGATATGTCTATTTTATGGAGTATCCTGACACAATTCAAGGGTGTACAGTGAGCAAAACAAGAGATATCCCCTTAAATAGCTTTCGTTCTAATGATCGGATTTTCAGGCACTAAATGTCAATCTTAATGGTTCCTGGAGGTGACCTCAAATATGCTAATTATTTAGTGCTAACTATTAATTGAGTTACGAAATCGGACACAAAAAAGTTTTTTCTCCGAATAAACATACGTTTTTATTACATATTTTAGAATTCTTAACCTTCAAAACATAGGAAGTAACCGCAATCTTGGAAATATGGTCCCCATAGTTTGATCAGAAGAGCGATTCAAAGTTCGAACCCCTAAATGTTTATTTTAATTTTAGCGTTTTTAGTCATATTTTTAAAACTAATTAAGCAATTAAAAAAAGCTCCAGCCACTATTAAGACCCATTTAACCAAAGATAACATCTAATTTGAAAAATACAATACTGAATTTTCAAACTTGTTTTAATAAAAAAAATACGCAGCGAAAAGATTAACATACTTTTTACAGAAACTGTGAATGCCAATTTTTCCTACATTTCGTCATTAAAGGATAAGAATGATATGGCTCAAGGAACCTACTCAATAATTTCTTTTTTTACAGAATTGAAATCTGTTTAGACAAAACATATTATTCCTTGAAAGCTAAAACGAGAAAAAATATAACTATTATTATTCATTTAAGCTTATTACAATTATTTAATAATAGTGGTATCAAGGTTAAGGATATGCGATGGAAACCCCGTTTGCTATAATACTAAAAATGCATTAGATCATGTGGCTTGAGTAATTTATTTTAAGCAAATTACTTAATTATTTCAATCAATTAGGAGTGTAAAAATAAACTCGATTGAAATACTCTTAAAGTATATCCTGAAATGTATGTAGAATAAACTTTGGAATCGATAAATAAAAAATGCACTTTCAAGCAACCTCGAGTAGAACGGAAACGCTAACTTGTTTGAAATAGCTGTCCTTATAATAGGGGTGCACAATCCTTTTGAGTGAAGGGCCACTTGCACAGCAGGTTGGCTAACGAAGGGCCGCACATGTATTTAGACATGTTAATGACAAATGTAGTAATGTTTATTTAGACATTCGCGCTCTATTTTTTATCAATAAACTTAGTAATATATTTGTAAAAAATTAAAGGTGTTCCATTATTAGAAATCATTCAAAGTAAAAAAACCTTAATTTTTTTTTTTTACCAAAAAAAAATTTCTATTTTTAACATATGAATAGATTTATCAAAATAAATAAACATTGAAGAAAAGAAAAGTTTTTTTTCTTATCATATCATGCAATACGAAAATTCATTTTAGAATTAAATTCTAATAAATAAATAAAAACTGCAATGCCCACAAAATGAAAGTAGGAAAAATTTAGTCATAATTAAGTAATATAAATTCAAATTAAATATTTTAATTGAAGAAAATTTATAGGTTTAAAACAAAGCCTAAAATAAAAACAAAACTGTGATTCGCGATCGCAACGCTCGAGTACGCCGTCTAGCGGGAGCCTGTAAATATCAGACACTAATTTATCACGTTTTCATTTAGTTCCATCAAAATCATTGACTGAATCAGACGCCATTTTTTAGCAGCAAATAAGAAATAAAATTTCCCTAAGAAAAAGGCCGAAGAACTTGAAAAAAATCTCCAGAATATTAGTAAATCTTTCAGGAACAGAACACGCCAAACATTTGAAGAAAAATTCCTCAATAATTTTTAATTTCTATTATCAACAAACTTGCAACTGATGACTTCCGATTTCGGATACTGTTACAGATGTGTGTATTAAGGTAAAATGCATTTCTTCTGTCTTCAATTCATTACGAATTAAAGTGAAGCCAACATTGCTTTCGTCATTCCAGTGAATAAATATGAATTCAGAACATGCAGAATTGTAATAGTTATAGCATATTCTTCTTCGTTATAGAATAGTATATATTTCTGTATCCATATAATTCGGAAAACAACAATAAAAAATTATTTAAGTTACTTCAAATAGTGCCATTTGTGCTGATTCTTAATTAATTTTAATCGTTTTCTTGGTAAGTATTTTTTAGTTTTGAAAGAATAAGTTCAACTAGAATTCAGCTACTCTGTTTTTAGCTACATATTCAAATTCATATCAATTATAAAATTTTGCTGTGTAGTATGTTATGTAAAAGTAATGAAGGGATAAACTATGTATCTTTTATTTGAGAATAAAGTTTTCAAACAAGGAGCTTATCATTTTAGAATTCTCCAGGAATTATAAATCAGCTAAGTGCAATGATTTTTACAATAAAAAATTTGCTTGCAAATATTTTTTTTTCATTTGATGATGGTTCTCTACAGAATGGTTTTTTACGTCTGATTAAGAATTATAAGAATAATAAAAAAAGAAGCAATATGAACGTTTTTATTTCAATGTAAAGAATTCTTAAAATCGTTTTTTTATCCTAAGAATTCTTTATTTTCCGTTCTTTAGTTTATAATTTTTTGATAAAAACTGTTCTCAAAATACTTTTTTTGAAAAATTAAATGGTATAACATTATGTGTTTATGTATACTTCTTGTATATTCCAATGTTTGAAGTAATATGATTCAGAAAAGTATGGAATAAAAATTCGGTACTTACGTATTAACGCCACCGCCGCTACAGCAGATTTGGCGGTTTTTAAGTGCCGTCAATCTACACTTAAAATTTTTACGACAATTCATAAAATAAAACACTTTATTTAAAATCAAAATAGTCGATCGTATTTCGGTGGAAAATGAGCCGATATAGAGTTTAGCATAGATTCAAACAATCATATTGCCATATGAACTCTGATACATAAGATTCCAAATGAAATAACATTTCCAAAACGTACGTTTACCAAGATAAAGTTTCATGTTGTGGGAATTGGTACATTTTCGTTTTTTCGGTAAAATATTTCCCTCCTGAAAAAATAAAATTGCATCTTGTTTTGTTTTTGGCAAATCCCAAAGACGAATTTTTGTAGCACGAAAAATGGCGACAAAAAAGAATTGTTTTTTTTGTTTTTGTTTCGTCAGCATTCTTTATTTTACGTATCTTAGTTTCTAAATAATGATTTTTATTGAAGCTTGAAATTTTTTGATAAAAATTGTTGTCAAAAAACTATGTTTGCAAAATTAAATTTCATAAAATTATGAGGCTTATGTATACTTTTTGTTCATTTTAATTTTTGAAGTAATATGATTCTTAAAACTATAGAATGTAAAGTTTAAATGGGCCTTTCATGTTATATCATTAAATTTAGTAATACTATTTCTCGGGCATTAGGTTTTAACTCTTATAAGAATCTACATATTTTTTTCTGTTGATGTACAAATATTTTTCCGATGTGTCTTGGATATTCCTTCTTTAATAAAAAGAGATACCATTTTGTTTTCGTTTGCATAAGAAAGAATATCAAGCATTTTTCTTTTTTAAATTTAATTAGCCACAATAAAGAAGGAACGTTGCAATGCTATAACGACGTCCTCCTCGTGGTGCACCCTGGGTAATGCTGAATCTGCTACAGCCTTCGCCAATATCTTGCTGTCTTGTACTGATCTTGAAGACTATATGAAGGTTTTTAAAAATGTTTTAAAAAACTGTCCTTTCAAGGGCACGGACAACCCCGGCCTTAAGGTTCTTTTCTGGAATGCCGGTGGCCTTACTATTGACAAGTTTACTGAACTTAAATTTTTAATTACCGGACATGACTACTTACAGGCCCATTTATTTAAAATTAACTTGGTCAATTCACCTCTTTGTGTGCTCTGTAGCACTTCGCCAATGACTGGGGAGCATTTATTAGATTGCCCCTCTCTTCTTGACATTCGTTCCTCTGATGACTTTTGTGCCCTCTCACCTTCTGGAGCTACTTCAGTATTGTATTGGACTGCAAGACGCCTTATGTCTGAGAAGACGATGGCGGGCGTAATTTAAAAAAAAAAAAAAAAAACATTAACGACGTCTCTAGAGTAACTGAATGACTGTTCATATAGAAATCGCAGGTATTAGTCTCATACAACAACGCCCCCTATAGTTCGTTTTATTGCGAATAGTTCAAAATAAAATTCAATGCTTATTTTGTAATGTACCTTATTATTTCCTTTTATTAATTATTAGATTTTTTTATTGTAAACATTTTCCTTTTTTTCAATCGAAAAAAATCACTTAAGCAACAAAAAATTGAAATCTTAACTACAAACGGTGAGCAGTTTAAAAATTCACGTTTTCCTCCATTTTATGAATTTCTCAAGTTGAATATCTCAAGATGGGTGTAACGAGTATTTTGCCCTTCTGTGAAAAATTCAGTTGGTTGAATGATCTGTCAAATATTCGGCAGAATATTTTTTAGAAATTTATTTCTCTAAGTTTTTTTTATTTTTGAATTTTTATAGATATTACTTTTTTTCAAAATATATATATATATATAATCAGAAGTCAATTTTGTCATTTCTTCGATAATTTGAGAATTGAGTAGGATTTTTTTCCACTTTTTGCTGTTTTTATTATAAGCCAGCATTTTAACAGAACGTCTCATACTATTAATTTATTATCTCTCTTTCCCTGTACTGTAATATAAATAACCAGTAACATAGAAAAGTGTGAGTTTCAGTATTAAAGTTTTATTTCAGGAACTAAGAGAAATTTGTTTTTTCTGCTTTTCTTTTTTTAGGCATTTTTATTATGACAGCATTTTTTTTAAAAATAAAGTTACTAATAAAATTTATTTTACAGCAATTTAAATTGAGATTTTCAGCATAAGATTTTCATTTAAAAAATTAAGAACGTTTTTTCTAACTTCTCTTCTTTTATCTTATTTTCTTTAAATAAAAAAAACTTTTTTAGACATTTTTATTATAACGCTGTAATTTTTATTAGTATTTCTGCTGACTTAATTCTTTTTTCTTTGTTTTTTCTGGTAATTGAAAATCTGAGATGTTCAGCTTTAAAATTTTCTTTCAAAAATTAATATTGATTTTTATGTTCTCTCGTTTCGCTTTGCGACATTTTCAAAAACCTTCTTGATTGGCCTTATTTTTTAGAGTTAATTTATGAATGCGTTTTTCCAGGAAATATTATCCTGAGCATTGAAATTTTAGTTTCAGTGTTGCTATGCTTCTGAAAGATTTTGCTATTGGGCCCCAAGTGTGTGGGAACGCATAGCAATAACAGCCGAAAAAAATTTTTGAAAAAAAGAATTTAAAAAAGAAAGATAAAAAATCACTTAGATTTAAGATGAAATCGTCACAAATAAAGTGCACCAAAAAGTGATTATTTAAATGGGCGATCTGAAACTCGCGTCGTAATAAAAAATTCGAGATTTTCGAAATCACGTAGAAAAGTGGAAATAACTGTTTAAAAAAAATCATTTATATTTACCAGAAAATCGGCTTAAAGAAAGCGCATTAAACGTACATTTACTAAAGAATCTGTTAAAATTGATTGTGTCAAAACGTGATGACTTAAAAGTGCGATTAAAAATTGCCATTTTTAAATTTTTTTTTTATTGTGTTTAGAAGCTCTCACGGGCCGCACTTCGGTAGTCGAAGGGCCGCATTTGGCCCGCTGGCCGCAGGTTGTGCACCCCTATCTTATAACAATTTAATTCCGATTCCTGGTGCTAGGAGACATTCCACTTCCACTTCGACTTTTGAAAATTTCAATAGTAAACGGATTTTTTTTTTAAATGTTATTAAAACTTGCAGTAAATAAAATTGTACTGAAGTAATTTTTTTAGAAAGAAGTGACTAATTATTATTTTTTCATTCTAACAACCTATACCTATATCTTACATAAAATTTATTTAAATATCGAGTGAAGTAATTTGATACACTGTGTTTCTAAATAAATAATCCCACGAAACTGAATTTAAAAGATAAAAACTTCATTGATTTAAGAAATAATTGATAATAAAAATAGACATGTTTTGAGCGTCCAATAGTTAAAGTCACCAGTCATTCACACCTGACGAGTTTTAAGAATGGGCGCTTGTATTTGAAAACTTGAAACATGACAACTTTTATTTCCCTCTTCATATTACTTGAAGTTTTTATCATCAATTGTACTCTGTTTTACATTTGGGTCTTGATCATTATTTTGATAAGGATTTTATGCTCGTAAAAGTAAACATATGCATTTTATTATTTTGACAGGATTCATGTGATCCTTAAGTTCAAAAGGTAGAGAAAACAAGGGGAAAATTACAGAACAATGAAAGAAGGGGGGGAAGAAAAATAATAATAAAAATAACAAGACACCGGAGGAAAAAACAATCCGAAAAAAAAGGACAAAAATTTTAAAAAATCCGGAAAATAAAAGATATAATCTTTTCATCAGCTCACACAATTATATCCACAAAAAAGAGTGCTTCCTAATATTGTATCAATTTAGCCAAAGCAATTTTTTGTATTTATTTATTATGCTGTATATATATATATATATATATATATATATATATATATATATATATATATATATATATATATATATATATATATATATATATATATATATATATGTATAGATAGATATAAATAACTTATCAGCCCATCAGCCCTGCCCAATTTATGATCCAACTTTTTCAAACTTTTGCCTGGAAGATATACATGTTTATTCTGAAAAGTATGTTTTTATGTCTGATTTCGTAACTTAATTAATGGTTAAGACTAATTAATTTGCATATTTGAAATCACCTCCAGAAACCATTAAGATTGACACTTTAGTACGTGAAAATCCGATCATTAGAACAAAAGTTATTCAGGGTGATATTGTTTTTTTTTTTTTTTTTTTTGCCCACTTTACACCCTGGTATGAATGGTAGTTGCAGTATCATCAACACACAAATGTCGTGCATTCAAACCCATCTAAAGCGAAAAATATTCTCTCACACACTTCCTCTACTTTGTTGATAATAGATAAACAAATACGCAGCTTTCTCACTCCTTGATTGTATATAACATTTCGCCTCGTCCCACAGTTCTTTTTAATTCAACAAACAGAGCCCCTGAGTCACAAACAACATCAAGGCTTGAACTGAAGATTACATTTACGAATATAACGTTTATTTACGGTTAATGGACATATATTCTACGAGAAAGTAAATTTACAGATGGAATTGTATTTTTATGGTCATGAAAGCATTATAAACACAAATATCTAATTATGGTCAACTACTGAAGCTCTTTTAACGGTCTCCGAACATAATCTAGCTGTAAATTGTTTAGAGTATATTTGACATTTGCTGTCTAGCGTAATTTGTAGAACAAAATCATCTTTTAATAAACAACTAATTTATTTATTTAACTAAATTATTTAGGAAAAACAAAGCAAATATAAAAAACAATAATAATCACATTTGTATAAATTTAAATTATAGAGTAAAATTAAGTTATACATAAAGTTAAATTATAGAGTTAATTATAGAGTAAAATTAAGTTATATATAAAGTTAAATTATAGAGTTAATTATAGAGTTAAATTATAGAGTATAATTAATTTTCAAGTTAAACCTTACCCGAATGTATGCATGATATTTATACAAATATATTGGATATTAAATTTGACAATTTTAATGACCTATAACAAATTTGATTGATGCTATGTTATGCATGTGATAGCCTATTGCTTTTAAGTTTATAAGCACAAATACATTCTGTTAGCTATTAGTCAAACACTAGGTAACTCCGAAATTATGTGACTAATCATATCATTTCAAAGTTTCTGTCAATTAAATTTTTTAATTTATAAATTTAAAAATATTGAAACGTTTCACTATAATATCGCATGTTAAATGTAGAAGCTTAATACTTAAAAAAATTTCAAAATTTAAAATAAAATATTTTATGAGAAAAAACTGTACAAGAGCATTTTAAAGTTGCAAATTAAAATAACATTCAATCACCACTAAATGATTCAAGCAAATATTAATTTAACCAAATTTAAAATTTTGAATTCAAAAACATTACAATATAAATAAATATAAATTTTATTGTTATTTATAATCAGGACAGCCTGCAGGGATTGTCAGCGTTAATCACCACATATACTTACAGTTTTTTTTTAATTCTAAAAATTAAAACATTACTGTAAATCAACAAATTTCCTAAGTCAAAAACCACTCTCTGTACTACATTCCCTTGGGAAATTTTATACTTCTTAGTATCTTGTAAATTACTTTGAAGGATAAAAACTGTAAAAACTAGTTTTCATCCAAAACAAGGGTAATCTAAAGTTTACATCACTCAGCTTAAACTTTCTCTTTCTTTTTTCAACACAAATATTTCTTACAGAGCCTGGTTAAATAAAATTTTATAAAAAGCACAGTAGTAGAAAAGTTAGAAATAAAAATTTTGAAAAAGCATGTGATCAAAAGATATTGCTAAAATTTCTATCGCTACACAACCTTCTTTCAGTTCTAAAAGAAATAATAAATATGTTCCCTAACTAGGAAATTACTTTTGTTTTTGGATTTAGATATTTATTTATCGTTATCAGCAATTTCCGCTTTTACTACAATTACAGAAACCTTAAAGTTGATTTTTTTTTTAACTTTTGTGTAACTATTATTATATTTAGCATATTTTCGGACTTTCTTTATTTTAACAAAGGTGAATCAAGCGAAATATTTGTTATAACCGTTTTCATTTTTATTAACCAACACAAACAAAACAAAAACAACTATATATGTGTGTGAGGGTCTGCTCTAAGCACTCGCCACCTTACCAAATGTGATAAAATCGTAAATTTGACGAATAAAATTTTGTTTAAGCAAAAGTATTGGCAAATGATTTTTTAACACTGGACAGAAAAATATATATTTAACTCGATCCTCAAAATTATATCAAAATAAATTTTTCTAACCAAATCAGTATTTTTATTCGAATACAGAAATTTTCGGTAGATGCGCCGCATAACCAATTAGAATTAGGTTCAAATAATATAAGCTAGAAACAACCATAAAATAGTTTTTTAAGGAAAAAAATTAATCATAAGAAATTTCTGAAATTTGCATTCGGCGAAGACTTTCGAAAATTGGCGAATACTTTTACAATTTGGCCAATTATCCTTAACGCGGCGGGCCCTGGTGCGCAATCTTAAAAGCTTTAACTAATATTTTTATATTATTTGTACTGTCCCTTGAAACAAATTATACCGATACTTTAAGTTCTCTAAAGCATTTGAAATTAAAGTTTTTGTTGACATAAAATTTTAGTAAAACAGTATTATTGACAAAACATTGAGGATAAACAAAAAATATTGGTAACTCTCCATCATTTCATGCTAATTTCACAGGTTCTTCCTACACCCTATAATCTTAATGATATACATATCCGATATTTTAACAAAAGTTTTTAAATTGCAATCGACAATTTTTTTATGAAGCAAATTCTAAATTCTTTAGCTTTGAGTAGAAGAATATAATTTGAATTTTCATAAGCATCCTCTTCACTGAGGAAGTAATACTACCCCATATCTTTCTTCCTTTTTGAGCTTTCAAAATTAAAAAAAAAAAATAATAATAAGATTTTGAATAATTTAGTAAGACAATTTTGATTCGAAAACATGCCATTTAAAGAATTTCCTAAATAAGGTAGACACAATAGTTTTAAAAAATCGACTTGATGTAATGAACAAACATCATATCCTGGAGAACTTAATATTTTGAATCAGTAAAGAAAATTCAACTTCTCGAAAGACTTTGGTTACATTTTAGAAAAGTAAAATAGTAATAAATCCTTAGCCAAAGTATTATTGAAACAGTTTTAGAAATTCATGAATACAAAACTAATCAAGATGCATTCTATTACAATCAAGATGCCGAAGATAAAATAGAAAGGAAAGAAAGGATCTTGTTCTAAAAAGAACAATACTTATGAGACACAACCTGATGTATTGAATCGAATTTATATGCAGATTTTGTTTAAACCCTTTCCTTCCCATTCATTTCCATATTGAAACTTTTATAATTATCTGTTTCTGATAATTAAAATCAATGCAGTCTCCTTTTGGATTGCGATTGATTTCATGAATTTTATACCTTTTTCCTTTAGAAAAAAAATAAGATTGTGTTTTATTTATTATAATTATTTACCGTCTGATATGTTTACTTAAAAAAAGCACTGAAAACTTTTAAAATTATGGATTCAAAAGTGACAATATCGTACATGTGGGTGTCAGCATGAAATCTGAAAAAAAAATTTTTTTTTACTCTGAAGTGTCAACACCGATTTAAGGCTGGGATATCCTGGTTGGTAGGACGCTTGGACTCACGTTCAGGAGAAAGGGAGTTCAAGCCAGCCGGTCAGATAGTTTCAGAGAAATCGAATTTTGAATAAGTTGTATTTTTAAAATTCAATTTCACAAGAACTATTCGACCGATTTTGCTCGAATTTTGCATTTTGCCGAGTAAAAATACATAGTTCAAAATTATGTAAAAAATTTTAGACATTGCAATTCAAAATTTTTCGACTGTAATAAAATAAAGTAATAAAAAATAGTAAATACTCACTAAAAGTTGCTTTTGCATGCAATTACCTTTGGCTGTTGTTGTTGTTGACGTATGCCTGTTTTAGGCAGAGGGGGTGCGATTGTTCTTGTTTTCCAGTGGCGCCATCTATGGCCAAGAATTCGACTTCTGCCACACCGTACGTCACACCCGTTTATAGGGCTGACCCATTCATGCATCCATTCATTCATCCACAGATCGTAATTTTGACCTGAATCAGAGAACGATCGATCTCCGATCCAGTACCCCCAGAGGTAGTGATTTGTTATGGGAACATGGAGGACTTTTGCGACTCGACAGATTTAACGTGCATCAGTCACTTTACTACACGGGGAGTCTTCGGCCGGCGGGGTTCGAATCCACGAACTCTCGGACATGGGCCCAACGCCCTAACGACCAGGCTATTCCGGCCCATTATCTTTGGCGTAATAAATTTTATAATTGTATGCAAAATTATTTTAATTGACTTAGAATATTTTCGAGATATGGCAAAGTACGCAAAAAAATTAACATCCAAGGGTTCAAACTTTGGACCCCTCTCCTAACCAAATCCCAGATAGCTAACATAAATTAGAATTAATTGAAAAAAAATGCATATTTATTCAGAGAAAGTATGTTTTTGAGTCTGATTTCGTTACTTAAGATATCGTCTGCACAAATTAACTAAAATATTTAGGTCTCCCCTTTGAACCTTTAACATTAAGCCTATAACGTGAAGATCAGATCATTAGATCAAAAGTTATTCAATGTGGTCCGCTTACTTTGTGCACGGTACATAAACAAGATGCCTATAAAAATGTTTTTGTTCTTGTATATTCAGACATTTTATTTACTGGTTTTTCAACGTTAAAAAAGAGCGTCCCACAAAGTCTCTCTTACTCTCTTTTATTTATTTATTTATTTATTTATTTATTTATTTATTTATTTATTTATTTATTTATTTATTTATTTATTTATTTATTAGACTTTAAGTTTCCTGTTAGAGGTTCTGTTAAGTGTTCGTTTGAGGTCATATGATTATGTTTTTAAATGAAACTAAAACCACATAATTAGATAGTAATTAGTACTAAAGAGCAAAATAAAATACACAATTAAGTAAATGTATTGTTTACTGAAATATTTGCACAAGAAATCCGAATTTTTTCTACATAATTAACAATCGTGATGGAAAACAACCTAAATTGTTTTTAAGCTCTTTTTAGTGTGTTTTTAGAAAGTTCCGTCAGCATGCAAAGTTACTCTTTCTAACTATTTTTATAGTTTTCGTAAGCTTCAAAAAGTTTTTGATGACCAGATCTAAACATTTTTAAAAATTGTCTTCAAAAATGCAAAAAAAGTCTCTAAAAACCATGAAAGATGACCTTAAGATGAAAAATGATAACCTTAAAATTTTCCAAAAGCATGATTTACATCAACTTTTTTTTTAAGATAATAATTATAATAGTATGTGCCTATATATGAATAGTAACTTGTACAAGTGTAGCCACTATATGTTAAAGTTGATAATATAGTTAGTTGAAATTTAACAAAAAATGAGGTGATTAATGATGATAATGAAAATTGAGATAATTAAAATAAGTAATGTATAAGTATAGTAAAAACTAAATAAGTACCTGATAATGCAAATAAGCAATGATTAGAAAGAATTTATTAATTTTTAGTTATAATCATCAAGAATATCAGAACTTCATCGTATTATCAAACGTTTTTTGTTATTCTTAAAATTGTATATTGACCAAAAACTAATTCTTGTATTTTAAGAAAAACTTAGTTCAACTTCAACACTATGGTTATCGATGATTATTTAAAATAACACTAATCTCTACAAAATTTACGCTATTTTATGTTTAAAAAAATATCATTCAAGATACATTTAAAAAATATTTAAATAAATCAGAGAGACTCTAAAACAGAAGATTGACTAAGAAACAATGACTATGGTCCTATAAAAGAAAAAAAAAACAGCCACAAATGCCAACAAAAAAAATTCATGCCTCTATCAATATACTAGCCCTGTTCATGACTATTGGATTGAGGTTTCATCTCCCCTTTAATCATTGTCTGCTATGCTAATTATAAAAATGTCGCTGTTGCTGTCGTAGGCCATTAAGGCAACAGGTGCAATTGTTCTTGTTTACCAGTGGTGCTATCTATGGTCAAGAATTCGACTTATGCTACAGCCATGCGTCGCACCCGTTTATAGGATGAACACATTCATACATCCAATCACTCGATCATACACAGATAGTAATTTTGACATGAACCAGAGAACGATCAATCTCCAATTCAATACCTCCAGGGGTATTATTTGTTTTAGGAAACATGGAGGACTCTGTGACCTGACAGATTTAACGTGCACTAGTCACCATTTACTACACTGGGAACCACTCTATCCCAGCCATAAATAAAAAAAATCTCGTAAAGCGTCAGTATGAGGAAATGCCACTGTACTGTAAAAAGAAAAAACGTTTTTGATTCACTTTTTTTGTATAAAATTATTCCAGTGTATAGTGTTGTTATTCTCAGAAATTACATCAAAAAGCATTATTATAATTTAAAAATAAAATTTGAAACATGATCTATAATGTACCGCATTTTTTCATGTCTGTAAATAATTGTTTATGTAATATAGTGTCACATGTGATAAAGAGGGTAAGGGTATGACGAAGTGTGAGACTTTATAAAGAAAAGGAGGAGGGATCAAAAGCATAGAAAAAAAAGTGTGACGTTAGTGAAAACTGATCACATAACAACCTTAAACTTCTAAAAAAAATATCATCTGTATGATCATGGAGGCACTCAAAACAATCATTCATGACGTATCCAAGAAATGAATCCATTGAAAAAATTCCAACTATTTTTTTAATGCACCATTATTATCTGCATGCTATTATTATTGTTTTGCTTAGATCTAGTGCTATTTCAATGCATTTCGGTCATGTTACTTAGTTATATGCATTTTCTCTTAAGAATCGTTGAATTAAGTTGAGTTTTATAAATAAATTCTTATGTAAAACTATTGGCTGAAGAAAATACATATTTAAGCGTCTGGGACGATTTCTCATATCATGTTTACTCAACATAGATGACTAATCAAAATGATTACCTAATCCAGCCAACGTCCTTAGAATGTCCCAAAACTGCGCTTCATTTTGTGTCAAGACATGCGATCCGCTGTCTTCACTTTTCTTTTGTCTGTCTAATTACAATGACTTATGAAGCGAACCCAGGTTTAACTGCGCGACGATTAATACAGTTCATCGCCTCTCTGCTGGAGTCCAACCATAAAGGAGCCATAAAATAAGCTCCTTAATGTTCTAAATTTTATATCCAGAATGGCCGAGGCTATTGTGAAAGGAAGCACATAAAAATTTCCATTCATGAAATTCTAAGCGTTGGATGCTTCTTTTTTCTTAGCTGAAGATTGAATGGACAAAAATCGATAAAGTCTACAATTAACTAATGAACGAAACGCTAGATGAAATTCAAGGCAAATGGGGGAAAAAATCTATTCATGTTGCTAACTTTTGTCAGAAATTAAAGAAAAGCTGGACTTAAGTATGAAATTTGTATTTATGTTTTAAGGATTGATAGCAATTTTCTTCTAATTTTGATGATCAAAATTAATATTATCGTGTTATCCTTGTCTTAATTTGCAGAACAAGAAAAACCATACTTAATATAGGGTAAAACACAGAATAGGGAAAATTCTACTCAATACAAATCGAAACAAAATTTATACTAAGGTAATAAAATTTGTTTGTATGATAAAATTAGTTCCTGTGAAACTTTTGCAATGCAATTTCTTCCTATTTCACTTGGATATATATTCAATACCAAGAATAACACGTAATGAATGCATGTAAACTTTCTGTAAAACGATTGTTGATTAAAAAAAACATTTTAGCTTTTGGGAACTACTATCACTCAGAAATGATATCACTCAGAAATTTTTTGGGGATATTTTAGATTATATCAGTAGTATGCTGTAATAATGTTTTAGCGTGAACGGGAATACTTTTTGAGTTATGAAACATTTTGCTTAAAAATGGGCAAAGTTTTTAGAAAATTAAAAGTTCTCAGCTCATAATTTTTTAAAAAAAATTTTGCCAAACATATGCATTAACAGGTATCACAGTGTAAACATGTTTATGTAAATATTCTGTAAAAAAAAACTGAAGCAATATCTTGTTTAGATGCTGAGAAAAGGTGCATCGAAAAAGCTCAAGACACAGTTTTAAGAAAAAAATCCAATTCTTCAACAAAAAAAATTGTCTTTTTAAGCATTATTTTTTAGAAACCTAAGTAACATATTTATTTAAATTATTTCTCTGTTACATTAAAATTAATTTAATTTAAAATGAAAATGCTAATACTATTTAAAACTAAAATTTATCATATTTTACTTATTTATTCTATCATATCTTACTTGTTAAAAATGTATCATATTTTACTTATTTATTTTTCAGCAATAAATAAAAATAATTTTTAAAAATGATAAGTTAAATGGCTTAAATTTTTTTAAGAATTTTCTTCTTCTAAGCTTCATACGCCTAAATAAAAAGCGGATTTTCTACCATTACTTAAAGTTCTTGTTGCAGTAGATCAACAATCATCATCAATGTTGTAGTGAGAAATTTTGAGAAATGCTAATAAAAACTCATGTTTCTACCTGCGATTGATTTGTAATTTTTTAACTTATTTTGCCCTTTTATCTATAACAATTTTACATTACTGCATTTTATCCAATTGTAGCCATATTTATGGATTCATTTTTATTGCTATTAAACTTTAAAGTCACCTTTAAAGAAAATCAAAACATTTTATAGTTAAGAGAAAACTGTGTTATTGTCGATAGAAAGGATCCCGAAAAATCCCAAAGGATCCCAAATTGTGTTGAAATTAAACTTTTAAACTAATATTATGAACATTTTATTCAAATAATGATACTAACATTTGAATACTGATTTGAATAGATATAGAAATATAGTATATATAGTCTAGAATTACTAGATGCGCATTGACACCCAGAATTAAACATAATGGCCAAGTTCTTTGGCTAGTATATGTCAACAAACTAACTTGCTCCCTGGTACTACTGTCCGTATTGGACCGTGGTCTCCCTATCAATGTGAAATAATGTAGTAAATGTCTTAGTTGATTATTTTTTTCATTTAGTCGTTAGCAAATCCCGCCATTTCAAGTGTAGTAAATCTCACCTAATAATAATCAGAGGAATCAAATCAGAATAAGTGTTATACATAAAGAAAATTAATGTTTACATGTCCTTCAACCGTGAAACTAGCACAGACCTTTAGTCTATACATATTCTTTTCCTTTACCGAGACAAACACCTTTTGCAGACGTGATGAGCAAAGCAGTTTACAGTATTAAGTTATAAAGGATCGCAGAGAAAATTCAATTCAAACTTAGTTTTGTAAATACACAAAGGGACGCAGTGAAGGGTTAGTTATTAGTATTTTAAGTTACGGATCAGATACAAAGCCGTATTTTTTCAGAATAAACATATTTTTTTCTGTTTTGACGGATTTGTATTCTTGACCTACAAATGGGTCTTATGATACGATTTTTAAGTACCAATGCTCACCCTTAGTAGTTCAAAAACTAACAATAAATTTGCAAACTAATTTGAGCAGACAAAAACTAACTGCGCAGTTACAAAATCAGAGACATAAATGTATTTTATCTGAATAAGCATGCTTTTATTGCACCGGATTCACACTTAAGACCTTATATAGTATTATAAAGTATAGAAAGTATAGGAAAGAACCAGAAAATCTAGAATATATGTTCCATATAGTTTAATCAAAAATTGGTCAAAAGTGTGATTTATTTAAAGTTAAATTTAATTTTAGTGCATTTTCTTATATCTCTTTATCCAATTACGAGAATTAAAACAGATTTTACATGCGCTTATTAAATTTATTTGTTCAACGATAATTC
This sequence comes from Parasteatoda tepidariorum, assembly GCF_982258835.1. Classification (NCBI taxonomy): domain Eukaryota; kingdom Metazoa; phylum Arthropoda; class Arachnida; order Araneae; family Theridiidae; genus Parasteatoda; species Parasteatoda tepidariorum. Next base: position 41,270,178 of record NC_141755.1, read on the forward strand.
CATGCAAAATATTATTATTTATGACCATTTACTGACTTTTATCATTTAATTCATTAAAGATCTTAACAGTTGTGAAAACTGAGGTAAAATTTTTACTCAAAGCAACACTAATGATTGCTTCGCAATAATTGTTGTTTCTTTGCGGAAAGCAGTTTTTCTACTAAAGTTAAAATTATTCACTTAACATATACAGGGTGATTCATAAAAGATGGGCAAAATACTATGGTGTATGGAAGTGATACTATACACCAAAGCAAGCAATTTTTATCAAAGAATGCATGTTCAAAAACAAAACGCAAAACCGTTAGAGGGCGCCTAAAGTTGTGTTCTTATATGAGGCAAAAACACACAAAGATCTATGAAGTTAAGTTATAAAAGCAAATTCAATGGCATGTGATTACAATAAGTGTTCAAAACAGTGGCCGGCAGCGGCTATGCACGCAGTACAACGACGAAGAAAAGATTGGCGAACATTCTGAAACACACCAGGTATATCGCGAACTTCCCCTGCAGCGGCCGAAAGCTTGGTGGCAAGTTTTTCAGCAGATTTAATGAGAGTCTCATACATAAGAGCCTTCAGCTGTCCCCACAAAAAGAAATCGAGACATGAAATATCTGCCGAACGTGACCATCTCGCCCAATCCATTGGTTTGGAAAGGTTACGTCCAGAGAGTTTCGCACTTCTCGCACTTAATGAGCTGGTGCTCCATCTTGCTGGAACCACAATAACCGTCGGATGTGTGGAAGAACGTCATTCAACATGTCTGGCAGCACCTGTTGCAGAAACGTGAGTTATTTTTTTCCGTCAAGGCGTTCTGGCAGAAGTTACGGGCCGAGTGAATGGTCGCTGATTATTCCTGCAAAAACATTGATAGAAAAACGTCGCTGATGCGAATGTGAATAAGTGGCCTATGGGTTTACTTCTGCCCTACATGCTGATTGTGGGTGTTAAATGCACCATCACGCGTGAAGGTACATTCCGTAAAAGGAACAGTTGCAACAAAATCAGTATTTACAGCATTCTTCTGCTGAAACTAGCTGTCAAATTACACACGACTAGGATAATCCCTTTGAGTTAGTCCCTGGACTCATTGAACATGATCATACACAGTACTCGCCATGTTGTGGATTGCGATACCAGTAATTGTCTAGCCACCGCTCGTGTACTTGTACTTGGCTGATCAGCCACCATATCCAAAATAACTTCTTCCACCATTCTATACGTCCTTGCACGATCTGCATCCGACCGGGCTGAAAAAAGGATCCCATCTCACACAACTGTCGGTGCAAGCGCTGAACGGTTGGCTTTTTTTGAACGGCTTTTACGGTTGGGCAACCACCTGTTGGGAAATCGTTCTCCGTTCAACCATTGAGCATCTAAGCTATTTCCATGTGCAGCTCCATAAACAAAATGCATATTGGCTTTTTCGTTATTAGAGAAGGTCAACATCTTCAGATGCGTTACTACCGCGATTGACAATGCACTCTCGAATATAGAGCAGATGACCGAAATGTCCATGTGACAAGTAGTTTACGATTAAAATCCAAACTTAAATATGGCATATGATCCCCTCATCGGCTCCTGGTTTTTAAAAAACTGATGAAACAGGGTTACTGAATTTCTGTTGTAGCGTCGACAGCTGCAAAATCGTTGCTGGTGACATGTTGGACTCTCCTCTTTTTTGTCCCAAAGTGTTACACTTCCTCATATCCCTATACATTTTTTTACATTGTCACACTAACAATTCTTGCAATTATAAAGATCTGAGAGAAATGTCTTAATCGACCTTATCATCCTTCATCTATCAAAAGATACCTCAAGATAGAATCAAGATAACATGCATTATATACTAGTGAATTGGTATTTAATACGCTATAGTTACGCCACATTACTTTCCTTCCAGAATTTTATCTGTGATAGAATTCGATGCACGAAAGCCACTTGTTGATTTATGCTGCTTTTTGTTTCATATCATTTTTGCTCATTATATTTTTTTTCTTCATTTTTTTATTTTTTTTTATTTTCCCAAACTTTTATTTTTTTACCAGATTTTTTTTTTTTTTTTGCTCCATATTTTAAGCAAATCAACTGTTTAATGTGGACCATCCATCGATGCTGACAAGTTCATATCCCGTTCACATGTTAACATTGAAGGGATTCAATTATCGTCTAAGTCACCCTACATCTATCAAAAGGTACTTCCTGATAGAACCAAGTTAACATACCTTATATACTTGTGAATTGATATCTAATATTTATAGTAGTTACGCCATAGAACCTCCGATCGCCGTCGAGAGAATTAGGGAAACTGATTGATGAGTTTTTCTCGGAAAAACGTATTTCACTAATCTGGTTTTCATATTTCCTCGACGGCGATGAGTGACAATGCTGCCTCAGAAGTCCTAGACGTGTTTTCCTGAATCTAGACTGGGTGTCATTAAGACTTACCGAGCAATCTTACGTAGAATATATTAACTTCCCAACAGCTTTAAATTGAGGTGGCGTTATCAGCTATAAAAAGAAACAAAAACCATAAAACGGATTTTTTTTAAAAAAATTTCGCTTGAAAAGGGAGACTCTTGGTTCAGTAGCGTGTACCAGTAACTAAAATACCTTGGAAAATGTTGGTGGTCAGTACAGGCTCCAAACACTATGCCTCCCGAAACAAGATCTCCACCATCTCTATATATTCATACCTTTCCATTATGTAGGAGGGTTTATCGTGCGTCTCTTGCCAGAAGACAATGCTTCGAGCATCGGTAATCAGACTGCTGCTTTTAACCGTAAAAGAGTTCTCGAATTCCATTATTCATCTCTACATTTTGGTGCTTTAGGGGTGACTGGAACTAGGTCTCTGATTAAGCGGCGTTAATGTCACATTCCGTATTGGTCAACGTACAAATAGATTACTACTTTGTCGTCTCCAGGATGGGGAAAAGCTCAATATGAGTTGTCGAGCATGGTTGGTTGTTCAGTGATATAGGTTGTTTAAGCTTCTTACAATTTTCTCAGCTATCGAATGTTTGATCCTCCCCACTTGTAGGACGATATACAACTACCATGTTTAAACGTGGACAATAACTACTAATGAAGAAGTACTAGCACTTCAGTTAGATTACACTACAGTTGCGCAAAGGGCAGACGAGTGACGAGTCGTTAGACTGTTTCAGTTGAATTCCAGCCTAAATTTGCATTAGCGAGAGCGCAACAGATCTGCTGTTTCTAATGCAAGCATACAGGTTTTCACCTCCCGATTTTTCAGGGTGTGATAAACTCGTGCTCCCGCATGTGTGACACATTCTCGGACAAATATTCTCCTAACTTGCATTCAGGTAGGCATTGTTGGGCAGGTAGGCTGGTAGGCATTGAACCAATCATCAAGTACTTGATGATTGGTTCTTTACGTTTCGTGGTTATTTTTCGCTAACCCTTACAAGTGGGGTTCCTAGCATGAAAAATGGAGTAAATTTGATAAACTCTTCTTTCAGACTCTCTACGTCAGTAGACTGCTTTCGGGAGCTATATTTCTGTCCTCGTGTAAAAATAAGATCATTCACCTACCATTGTCACTGTATACGGTCCCGCAGTGGACTGATCGTTAAGACACGGTTCCCAGCAGATCACCGAAGTCAAGCATCACTGACTGCGGTCAGTATGCGGGTGGGTGACCACTTGGATCAGTCTGCGTATGGACCGAGGGTGTGCGGTATTGGTTCTCGTTAAACTGTTCTACCGTAAAGTGCTCGACTTCGCGTGCAGGTCGTCGGGCTACAGAAGCGGGGGTGCCATCCCCTCTGCAGAAGATCAAAATTGTGATGGCATGTCTTCGGATCATCCTCAGGGATGTTTCCCAGACCGTCGCCAATAGCCCATTGTGCAGCTCTAGTGCGACGCAAATGAACAAATCAATCAATCAATCAGTCACTGTATACGATTCGCTTGCACACAGGTGCGAGATTTTAACTATTGGTAAAGGAGTATTCTCCTTAATGTAGTGACCACACTTTCGATCAGCGACAATCTGATTGGTGTAATATACCTTCCCTCGAAAAATTCCTCCATTCAGATTCACATATTTCCTCGGTGGCGATCGGAGGTGTAGCAAAACGCATTCTGTGAGAATGCCCCTTATGGGGAATTCTAGTAGCACAAGTACTAACCACATTTACAAGTGGTCGCATAAGCTAAACCAAAGCAGTGATGGTGGTCTCTGATATTTACGCAAGTGGAAACAGATATAAAATGCTGTATGTAAGTAAAGGGAGTAGTTCATTATCCAAACCAAACGAGTAAAAGAAACACGCCTATAGATTAAAAGCAGCCACAATGGGAAGGATCTCACAAGTTTTGCATGTTGCGAGAGAGGTCCCTAAAGGGACAATAGTACCACATCCCATTACCCTGAATAAGCGTGCGATTGTTTGTAAGAAATTATCGCAGATATCATGATTAGAACATGATTGAAGTGTCCTTATGTAGTATTATTCTCTCTGCGTGAGATGTGCCATCAATGCGAATCGTTCATACGGAAGCAGTTCGCCTTACATGTAGCTTCTATACATTCGCTCGCTCTTCTAGAATAATCACTCGCAATGAGAAAACACCTTTACCAGAGAAAAACTTTCTATTCAAGTTTTCGTTCATATCTCCAAGCTCACATCTGCATAATTTTAAGTAGAGAGGATTGAATTACATGACGTGAGAATGCACTTTTAGATCTAATTACCTGAAGTAACAAAAAAAAGCGAACGCAAGTGTTATATATCGCATATTTTTTGTTAAAGAGAAATAATACTTAAAAGGTCAATGAACTCTAAACTTTCTTATGTCATTAAAGCTCCAAAGATGAAAACAATAGGGATTTCGTGGATAGTTTTTAATCATGTTTAAACTGATCAATAAAAAACATCCACAAATATAAATTGCAAATTTCTTTTCCCAAGAAAATTGATACTGTTTTAATTTTTAATTCATAAATTATGCATTACACGAAATATCTGGTAAGCATAAGCAAGGAACGATTAAGCAGCCCTTTCTGTAAACAGTAGTGAATTTCATAAACCTAATTTTACCTTACTTACCTAATAAACAAATAAATTTATTAATTAAACGATTGTTCTTAATTTTTTAAAAATAACATTGTATTAAAATTAATTGTGCATGACGTCATGGCAAATTCATCTTCTGTTTGTTTACTTTTATAATTTACGGAAAACCGCGATCGCAACTCCAGAAGGGAAGTTTTACTGAAAGTGAAAGACAATTTAAATGGCTTTCTGTAGTGTTTTAAATAATAACAACATGATGCCGGCATCAAAATCTGAAATTGAACAAATTTACCGTAAACTAGAGCAAGGTACAGATTTATTAAAGTTATACTTAAATAAGAAACCCGAGAGACGTACTTTCTGCATCAAATTAGAAACTAGACAAATTATAATGTTGAGACCTATTGCCGGACGTAGTGTTCTGGAAGGCACAGGTAATTTTTCTTAATTCAATTTTATATTGACAGACAATTATTATTATTTTTTTTAGATATTTTGTATTATATTTCTCTTAAAGACATGGAGACGTCAACTATAAATTTATCAAATTATTGGACCCATCTTTAACCTCTTCTTAAATCGTTAAGAAAAATTGAGTCTTTCTTTTTTATAATTTTCGATATGTTAAATCTTTATTCATCTAATTAACACAAATTAATGACTTTTAAAAATAAACTTAATATTTTACATTTATCATTGCCCAGCTGCCAAAGAGCACTTTGAAATCTTGACTTCCTTTTTTTAGGGATATTTCAATTGACTAAAATTTTCAAGATGCCAAAGTCTGATATTGAAAACTTTCCCTTTTTTTGGTAAATGAAATAAAATATAATCTAATATGGTATTTTGGTTGTTAATAGGTTCTAAGAACTTTTACTCCTATTCATGTGATTGAACCAGTAATGTCTGAGTTTTCATATAATTTCCTTTTCAAACTTTTCCGAAGATTTTTTCTGTTTATTATATGTATTCATAACAGTAATTTTGCTTATATTGCATTTTTTATAGGTTTCTTAGACTTTATGGAAAAGGAGTAGATTTATCTGTTGCTTCATAACCTTTATTAACCTTTTATATGTTACTGGAACCTTTACTTTACTGCACTGTATACGTTTATAGAAATTTACTTTAAAGAAAATATTAATTATCATTTTCCTTGCGTCATCTGCATATTATTAGACAATAACAAAAGCTGAAAAGATTTGAATTCCAAGCAAATATTTTATTATTTTAGTAGGACTTACATAAAATTTCACACAGTTTTGAAATTTACTATATCTTAAATCATTAAAAAAGAACATAATGAACATTTGGAATAATCCAAAAAAGAATAAATTTGGGCAAACAATCAAAGTGAAGGTGCTTTTTCATGGTATGATTCAACAGAGTTCAAAATATTGCATTTTTTTTACTAATAAAAATTTCATAAATACTCTATACCAGGGTTGGCAAGGTTTAGGACAGAATGGATTAATCCACGGTTTAAACCATCCTGTCCAAAACTGTCTTAAACTGTCCAAAACCCTTTTACTCAAATTATGTCACAATTTTATCCGAACAATATTTAACAGGTAAAATAAACATAGAACTAATAACATATTGATAATTAAGTGTATTAGAGAATATTTGATTTTAGTAGGGAACCGAGAATATTTGATATACAGTAGGGAACCGATTATCCGGAACGATCGGGACCATCACTATTCCGGATAACTGATTTTTCCGGTTTTCTGAATCGCTACAAAAAACCGTTTTTTTTATTGTTAAACCCAACTAAAAAAAATTTGGGGGGGGGGGAAATAATCTTAAAAAGAAGAAAAAACGATGAAGTAATGCACTAATGATTATTTCCAAAATGATGGTAAGGTGAACATCTTTCAAAAAAGAAAGAAAAATCCTAAAATCTTATGAGGAAAAAAAAATTTTGTTTAAAAAATAGCGGGAAAATTTATCGAATTTCGTTCCGGTTTTCTGATTTCCGGATAACGGGTTCTGTACTCTATAATGTTTTATTAATATTGTTTGACTCTTCAATTTAAACAAAGGAAGATAAATCAGTAATCAAGTTCAATTGGTCCTCTCATTCAATAGTACATAACTGAAGTTTTGCTTTGCCATACAGGATAATATATTAGGGACTAAGTGCTTGGTTCGCCATAAACAGGTTTATTTATCTATAGTACTATTCAAGAATACTTTTATTTCATTCATGTTCAATTCTTTTAGCATAGTGATGATACATCACCAGTGTCGGTAACTGAAACTGATGTTATGCCCTTCAAAACTGTTAATACATTTTTCAGTTATTTTGTATTTTCAATTTAAACTAATATATTTATATTAAAAAAATTTTTTTTTTTAAATAGATGTCTTTTTTATCATTCTGTGATGCAGAAATTATAACATTTTTTTAAAAAATATTGAGAAAAAAGAAAGTTTAATTTTTGAACAAATTTAGTATTTTTTTTAAGAAAAATTATTATTTTTTAATATTGCCATGTTTATACTTATGCAAAAATATTATTTATCAGTATTAAAAGCATATTTATATTTAAAGGATTAGGTATTCACTTTTGTTGTTCAATGAATTGTGGAGCTTCGAAAATTATAAACCTTTTCCTATTATATTAAATTATTTTCTTTTAATAAGTTATAGTAAATTGTATAAAAAATATCAAATATTTATTGATACATGTAATTGTTATGTGTACAATGGTTACACCTATAGAATTTTTACCTTTTCCCAAAGTTCAAGGTTTTGGACACTTTAAGATAGTTTAGGACAGTTTTACCCAGTTTAAGACAGTAAAACCCATGTGTCCTGTCCAAAACCAGTTTAGTACGTCCAAAACCCCAACCCTGCTCTATACAAATTAAAAGCTTTTTCTTTCTTTTATCTCAGAATGTATTTATATATATATGTTTTTTTTTTTTCCAGTTGATCTCCGAGAAGTAAAAGAAGTTAGAATGGGAAAAAATTCTAAGCCATTTGAACGCTGGCCTGATGACACTAGAAAGTATCAAAATAATGAATGTTTTACGATTATATATGGCAACACATTTAAACTGAAATTGTTATCTTGTGTTGGTAAGAATTCACTTTCTATCATATAAAAGTAGAGTAATTGTGAAATGTCATTTTTACTGATTTAATTTTATTTTTAAATATGCCAAAAAATGCCCCGATTTTTTAAAAAAATATCCTGATTGGTTTTTGGCCCATCACATAGCATATGATATATTTCTATTCCATTTTTAATAAATTTGAATAATATGTAATTTGCATGTACCTATTAAATAACTTGTAATAACATTTCAATTATAATAATATTTATAAAATTTAACCTAATGTAAACTGATCTAGATTTTTAAAAAAATAAATAATGAAAATCATTAACCTTGATATAATAAAAAATTTACTTTTGTAGTGATTTAAAATAGACAGTTTTTCATATGAAATAGACAAAATATTTTTCAACCATTAAATTTTTTTTTGTCTGTATCACTTTTGTTTTTAGCTAAAAAGGATGAATGTGATTTGTGGGTCAAAGGAGTTCGTCACCTTTCAGCAGAAAGTTCGTCTGCACCATATCCATTGTTAGTGGAAAGATGGTTGAGAAAAGAGTTTTACAGCATGGAGAGTCTGCGAGGAGTGTAAGTTGTTCTAATATTATCGAAGATTATCAACTCTTTTAAATTGTCCGTTAATCATAGATTTAAGATAAGGGATTTTTACCATCTAATTTGTTCCAAAATTTTACTGGTATTGTATTTCTTTTTCTATATTTTTTTTTTATATTTGATAAAATATTTTGCTCTCACCAATTTTAGTGTACTTATAAAACAATGTAACTAATTCTGATATTTATGATGTTTGTGACAAATGAATTTTTTTCTACAAAAAAAAAAAAAAAAAAAAAAATTTTAACCAGACTGTAATGCCTTGGAAAGTAAAGGAGAAAAAAAGAGGGATCCCTGAAAATTGTCGACAAACTGCTCATTATTACCAAAAGACCAAACAATTGTTATAAAAACTGAAAATGTACTGAATCATTCATTTAATTATACTTGCTAATTATAGTTAAAATGTGTTGACAAAAAATGTCTTGTAGCTACATACCTGTAGCATAGCTTAAGTAAATTTGATATTTTCACCTTATTTTTTTTTTTTTTTTTACTTGGAAATAATTTTAGATTATAACATAATTTTTTAAAATTTCATTTCTCTATTTTCAGGATTACCATCAAAGATTTGAAAGCATTTTTGCCTAAGATCAATTTGAAATTACCCACAAATAGACTAAAGGAATTTTTTCAGGTATTTATCTGGAATTAATATTGTATGCTAAAATAATATTCGAAACACTATACTCTATATTTAAATTTAATTTTATATCTTTTTTAAAAAGATTTATCCTTGAAACTGAGATACACTTATTTTAATTTATTTTTAGAACATGTAATTTTGAACTTTTTTTTAAAAAAAAATGTTTCATTTTGTTAATAGGATGCTGATACTCGAAGAGTTGGAGAAATTGGTTTTGAGGGTTTTGCTTCATTATATCACAACTTAATTCATGATGAACAAGTAAGTAAGAAATGTGTACTTAATTTTTTTAATTTTAATATTATTGAAAATTGATTATTAAAAATTATTATTATTTTACTTAATCTATTAGTACATAAGTCATAATTTTTTAAATAATATTTTGTATCTTTTTTTCCATCTGTTGTGAGGCCACCTGAATAAATTACTTTAAAAAAAAAAATCATGCTTATAAAATCAATCAGAATGCAAAAAAATGGGGAATTTGATAGCCAATTATGGAATTTTAAAAAATCAAACAGTGTGTAGCATAAAAAAAATCATTGAAATGCATATCTAATTTATTAAAATGTATTTATGATGTTCAAATAATTATAATATCCCACAAATAACCATTTTTTTGTAACTTATTCCATTATATTTTGAACTATTTTGCATTATTTTTCATATTTATTACAGATAATGGGAAGTATTAGCTATGATAGTTTTTAGATTTCCAAATATTTTTTAGATAGTTTTTGAATTTTTCTAAATTTTAAAACCAAGAATATTTTTTTATGTTGTGTATGGTTATTTCTAATAAATAGGTGAAAGAATTTCAATGAATTTAAAAATTATTTATTGATATTGTTTTGAAAATTCTTATTAACACATTTGTTTCTGATGTATAACTGAATCTATTTGTGCCAAACTTTTTTTTAAAAACGACGATTACTTTCTTCAAGAAAGAACAAAAGCTCTAATAAAACTGCCTTTTTTAAAATGTATTTTGCATAAACAGGATAGTACCATAATATGTTAAATATATAAATATTTATTATTTGTATTTGAAGTCAAAACATTGTGCTTTTTTAAAGATAAAATGATTGATAACAGAAAAAATATCCACTTTGTACTATCAAATATGTACTTCTACTTTTTGTTTCTTGACATTAATGGGTTAAAGATATTTATAGAATATGTCTAGCTTGATGGCACATTTGTATTTCTTCTGTTTTCAGACTAACTAATTGTTGCTATAAAAAATTGAAACACATTTTAATTTGTTTCAATTATTTTTTCTATTTAGTTTAAAATATCAAATTGTAAAATTTAAAAAAAAATCTGCAAAAATCCTTTATTTATCTCAACTGACTTGTTTTTTTTGTTATCAATTAAAATATAACTATTTCTAACATAAATATTTTTTTACAGTTATTTTGTAGTACATTTGGTCAATATACTACTGATGGCCAACGTGTTACATTGCAAGAATTTAAACAATTTCTACTTGAACAACAAAAGGTAATTTTTTTTCCGGATCTATCCTCTCTGAATTAACTAGCTAATTTATTTAAGTAATCTAAATTTGCAACACTCATTATTGCGGTCAGTGCAATAAGAATTAAAAGTGGCAATGACGTAGAAAAATCTTCAGTTAAAAGCAAAATTTCTTTAAAAAATTTTTTATAATCATGTTATTCTTCTTTTTATTGTTTATAAATTCTAAAATTATAATTAATTTCTTAGTTTCTTGGAACAAAAAGAGAAAAAAGAAGTTTGCAAACAATTAAAAATGTGTCTTCTATAAATATATACAAGTTATCTTGTATAATTATATACAATTTAATATTTTTCATGCCTATTCTAGATAAACAAATTTTCTGTTACATTCTTATTTGAGAATGAGATAAATATTAACTATTTACGTGATATACAGATTTTATGCTGAATAACTTTTGCATTTGTACTTTTCAATAGTGGTCTACTTCAAATCCTGACAGAAAATACATTCTCTTAATATTTATACTATTGTTATACAGTTTATGCTGTTTAGTATGTCTTCTCTTCCCAGTATAATGATTGATACATAATGTCATGCTTGCTTTTCCATAGGTGTATGTTATTTTAGGTATAATTTATATATAGTGAACATTTTGCATTCATTCTTTCCCATTCTTTGGAAAATTATTTTAGAAACAAATGTTCAATTTTTCTTTTATATTTTCAAAACAAACATTTCTTTGTTGACAATAACCCATTTGATAGCAGAATTTTTCAAAAAAATAATTTAATCCATTACTTTTTTGATATTACTACCCATTGAACAAGAAGCATCTTAAATTATCTTCAAATGAAGGAAGATTTGAATGAGAAATAAATGACCCCCCCCCCCCCCCCTGATTTTCATATTAGGCAGTCTTGATTGTCTAGTATTTGTAAGTTTCAAGTAATTATTTTCATTTTTGTGTTCTATATAGACATATTTCTGTGACCTCTGGATTTAGTTTGGGTCAGTTTCCTGATTGGATTTTTTGGAGATTCTTCCAATATTTACTGACACTGCTGTATGAAAATGGCCAAAAAAGTTTGGTTTTAATTTTAAAGAGTTGAGATATTCCATCCTTTTCTTCTTTTTTTTTTTTATTTTTTTATATGAACTATGATTTTGTGTTAAATGAAAATGGTTTTGAAGCAAACTTTTCATTTTTATGTAAAATATTTAACAACTCTGCACTGACCATATATTTTATTGTAACTTTTTCATTAAAATAAAAATTTATATGAAATATACATTAGAAATTGTGAATGTGATTGATGCATTTGAAGTAGAGCAGTCAAACCAGATTCAGTGCATATTCTTTTAAGTCTCTAAAAATCCTGAATTGTATTTATTATTCTTTTTTTTTTGTTGTAGTTTTTTTTTCTTTCCTAATAGAATAATTTAAAATTCTGATAAAAAGTATTATTGTTAAATAAAGAATAAGGATATCATGCAAAAACAATGATCTGGATCATTCCATAATTTAACTGCAAATTATTGTTTACTTTTCAAAAGTTGAAAGAATTTGGAGCGGACTCCAAGAACTCCATCTCACAGACTTTGAGAAATATTTACTATTTTATTATTATCTTCTATTGTCTTATATTTCAATTTTAAAAGCTTTAATGTTACTTTAATTTACATGTTGATAATATTCTTCTTTTTATAACTAAATAGGATTCTGATGCTTCAGATGAAGAAAAAGTTAGCAAGATCATGCGAGAGTACCTTGAAGATCCTAGTAGAGATGCCCAAGAACCTTTTTTCACTGTTCCTGAGGTTTTTAAACTTTTATTTTTTCTTGTAAAGTAATATTTTCTTTAACAATGTGGACAACATGTATACTTCATTTATTATTGTTGTTATTATTTCATGTTGTTTAATAGTTGGTGCGTTTGAAGGCTTCATCCTAGAAACTTATGTATACCTTGTAATTTGAGTTACCTACTATTTGTTGATAGTTATCTCATGAATAGTACATGCAAACACTTAAAAGTTTTAAAATGCTGTTTAATTTTCAAAAACAACAAAATGTTCTAAAATGCAGACGAGGTGGAAATGTGTGAATCCCAATATAACATTTTAATGACTCAAACAAAACAACAAAATTTTTTAATACGATTTTTTCTATTTATTGGCAATACTATTTTTAATTCTAATGTAGCATTGAATTCAAATTTCTTCATTCAATAGATATTCTTCATACCAAGTTGGCTGTAGATATTAAAAGTTTTTCTTTGTGTATATGAGAAAAATATAATTTATCAGCTAACAGTTTGCAATAAAAAAAAATATTTGATTTAAACAAAAATGATAATTCTTAAGAGATCTATGATGAACTTTATAGATGTGGTTTTAATTCCACTCTTGAAATGCAATTTGCTAGTAGGTACCATAAAATATTGATTTCTAATATTTCATTATTCAAAGATATTACATTGCCAATAAAAACTGAAATTAAAACTTTTATGTATTAAATTAAAACCCTGACAATAACAGCAAAAACTAACATTAACCCCTAAGAAAATGTCTCTTTCAATTAGTAAAATGTCTAATTGCCTTTGAGAAGATTTTTTCATTTATATGTACTACTTTTATCAATTACCTGAACCTAACTTTTTGTTAAAATGGCTGCTCCTTTTTATAACATTTGTGTGTTTATTAGTTTTTGTCCCAATTATTTAAAAAAAATCAGAAAATAACTGTTTTTATGGTGCACATAGTAAGTATTTTTAATTATGAATCAGTGATCAGCTACCCAGTCTATGGTTAATATTTGATATGAAGATTTTTTTAATAAATTATGCTTGAATAACATTTTTTTAAGCATACTATTACCAAAATATGTTTTTAACAAATAATGTGTACTTTCTGAAATTTTGTGTTTAGTTTTTAGATTTCTTGTTTTCTAAACACAACCATGCATGGGAGTCTAAACATGATTTAATTAATCAAGACATGACTCAACCATTGGTGAACTATTGGATTGCATCATCACATAATACGTAAGAAATAATTTTCATAGTCTATAATTTTTTTTCAGTACATAGGCAGTTCACCGTAATTATTTTGCATGAATGCTTAAACATACTTTTTTATACATATGCTCCTTTCAAAGTCCATCACTCCATTGAAGGCTTTTAAATTTCCTCGCAAAGTCTAAAATGATTATTGTTTCATACATTGTCTAGGCATTCTATGGAATGACTTAAGAAGATCTGCATTATATACAATAACTAAACAAATTATAGAATTCTCATATTTTATACTCTGTCCTAACAATGACAGGTATTCTGTACGGCGATTAGGCATTCAAAAGATTACCAGCATTTTATACATTGAAAGTATCGTGTATATAAATCCCTTGAAATGCTTCCAATTTTTAAAAATATTTTGCATTAATATTAAAACCTATGAAAAACGTAATGTAAATTTAAAACTGCAAGTGTTTGATTTTATTACTTTACTGCAGTGAGTTTAAGTTGAACATTCGTACAGGCTTTGCATTTCTTTTATGTGTGCAATAAAATTTAGAATGAGCTTTATTTTTCCTTTAAGATTTGTAATTTTGCTATAGGCATCCAATGCTACTTATCAAATATTTTACATCAAAAGATGAATTTTATATTTTAATGTAAATAATTCATTGTTTAGTTACCTCACTGGTGACCAAGTTAAATCTGAATCCTCAACTGAAGCTTATGCCAGGTGTCTCCGAATGGGATGTCGTTGTATTGAATGTAAGTTTCTTTTATAATTATATTCATATACTTTAGCCTAGTAATTCACAACCATTTTTTTGTTCCATGCATGCCTTTTAAAATTGTTAGAAGATGGTCCATTCTAGAAACTCAAAATATTAAGGTTCATTCATTTAGATTTAAATAGTTTTTAGTTAAACACTAAAACCTATTGTGAGTGCCAACAAACATCAAAATTTGAATAAAATTAATATTTTACGTTTATGAACTAAAGCTTAATACTTGCAAGTGCAAAAACTTTTGCAACTCATAAAAAGTTTAACAAGTATGTATGGGTTGTTGGGAAATGTTCCAAATGAAGCAGCACTGAAAAAACTACTGGTAAAAAAAAATACATACACAACTCAAATCAAACAGTTATTTTAATAATTTAAAACGTTTATTTCAATTTATAAAGAATTAAATATTGTGAATGTTAATGAAATTGATAAAGTAACAGTAAATTAGTATTTGAAAATCCAATCTATGATGTTTTAAAATTATTACAACTAAATATTATTAATGCTTAAATTTATAAAAACAAATTAATAATTAATTAATTAACGATAATTATATTATTATTTACTAAATTTTCAGTTCTGAAATAACTCTAGATCCAATAAAAAGAATATTCCACTGATATTATAAACTACCTCAAAATATCAAATTAGGACGGAGTAATTGCATAACTTAAAAAAAAAAAGGATTTTTCTGTTATTGTTTTACTTATTAAATGCTTTACTGTATTATTAAATGCATTATTTTATTTATTTATTTATTTTTTAAATTTACTTTTATACTGTAAATCAGTTTTTGTTTTGTCAAGCTGACCTCATTTCTCCTAAGTTTAAAATTATTGTTTTTACATTATTATTCGCACCCACAGTGTGCACTTGCAGTGAGTTTTCTTTAGGCATTTTGATATTGTAAATATTTTTTTTATTTTCATTGTTGATAAACTTATTTAAAATAAATAATGATAAAGCTGCCTAAGACTTTTTTGGTATATAGATGGCTACAACAAAAATTAGTAATAATAGTAGTTTAAAAAAGTACAATTGATTACTAACCAAAATGTATTTAGCATCGATATATTTCAAACTGCGTTTTTAATTCAGATTACTAAACATTTTTCGATCTTAAAGAGTAATTGAAATTAATATATTTGAGTTTCTTGATGTTGCACATTATATAACAAGAGCAACTAATGGTTGACAAAATCTTATTTTCTTGATTTCTAAAAAATTAGTATCCATATATAATTGCTGATTTTAATGCAATGCATTTCAATTTTAATTATTTTATTAGTTGTCTATAAAAAAAATTTACCTTCCCATTGTTATGCTAACTAATTTTTTGTTATATTTTTATTCATTTTTTTTTATTTATTTATTTATTCTGATTGTAAATTTTAGCTTTAGCTTTTTAGTATTTAAGCTTTTATGACTTTAGTAGACACAGTAATAGTTATCATTTTATCTGAATAATCTTATTACTATCAAAAATTAAAGAGGCTCTGGCTTTTTTTCTCTTTGTAAATATGATTTAAAAAATTCTGTGAACCTGAATTATATTATTACTGTATTATTCATAATATGTTGTTAAATTTCAGTGGATTGCTGGGATGGTCCAGATGGTATGCCTCATGTTTTCCATGGCCATACATTGACTAGCAAAATAAAATTTCTTGATGTGATTAAAACAATTAAAGAACATGCTTTTGTTGCATCAGAGTATGTATTTATGTTTCTGCAGTGCATAAATTGTCTATCTAATCAAAGTTAATTAGTTTTACTTGAAACTATATTTAAATGAATAAGTTTAATATTAAAAAATTCTAATTGCTAATTTCATCTTTTATTATTCTCGTCATTTTATATCTTTTTGCTTGCAATTGATTAGTTTAAAAATGCAAAATTTGGTTATTGTTTTTTTTCTTTTTCATGTAATATATTATTAAAAATAAATAGATATTGAAACTACAAATGGTATAAATTAATTTGTCTTCGACCTATTTTATTTCCATTATTATACTTTTTATCATTTTATTTGTGTACATATGTCCCTTTTTTTTAAAATCAATAACTGGAAAATCTCTCTTTTTCTTCTTTTTGTGGCACAATTATTTTGAATCTTTTTTTCATTTATTTATTTCTGCCTTGAAAAATTTAACTTTTTTTAATGTTTGTGAAATTTCTTACCTAAGAAAAAATCTATTGGTTTTTCATTGTTGTAACTATAATATAGTAACTATTAAAGATAATATAATTAATAATCTGCAGTCTATAACCAAAATTACCAAATTTAATTATTACTGAAAGTGAGTTTGCATTGATTTCATGAGAAAGAATGTATGATAGAAAAATTGATAGCTTTACTCTTAATTTCAGTATTATGAGTTTCTATTTATTTCCAATAGTGATTATGTATATTTTTTTTTTTAAAAATAAATAAATCCTATAGAGTTGAGTTTAAAATGATATTTATGAAATTTAAAAAATCGATTTTTAATTGGAGTTATTAAGGGAAACAGGGATAGACCAAACTTTATGTTTATGGATTAAGTCCCTACTTATGGATAGAGCCATTCAAATGAATATCTTCAACGAGACATTAGAAAAGAAAACAACCAGAGGCTGTCCACAAGGAGGTGTACTATCACCATTACTTTGGAATCTGGTTGTAAATAGCCTAATCAAACATCTAAATAATACAGGCTACTATACCCAGGGATATGCGGATGACATTGTCATACTCATCCTTGGCAAAGATTTTCACATAACTTGCCAACTTATGCAAAACGCTCTAAGTTATGTAAGCAAATGGTGCAGGGAGAGGAATCTGGACATAAATCCACAGAAGACCAATCTAGTACCATTCACTCGTAAAATAAAAAGGGAAGGCTTTTTTATCCCAAAACTTTTTAACGTTGAAATCAATATTGCCTCTGAGGTGAAATTTTTAGGCTTAATTCTTGACCAAAAACTCACCTGGAATAAACATGTTGATTACAAAATCAATCAAGCAAAAAAATGCATAATGATGTGCAGACGCATGCTTGGTAAAAACTGGGGATTACAACCAAAAATGATGTTTTTGATGTACACAGCAATTGTCAGGCCTGCTTTCACATATGCTTCAGTGATATGGTGGTGTAAAGTGGAACAGAAAACTGTGAAGGATAAGCTGGGGAGTCTGCAAAGACTGGCCTGCTTGTGTATCACAGGTGCAATGTCCACGGCCCCTACCAGAGCACTTGAGGCAATTCTGGACCTGACTCCTTTAGATATCTTCATGTGCAGCTCTGCCAGAATGACTGCATATAGAATGAAATTGCAATATCAATGGTATGACAAGCCCTCTTCTGGAGGTCATACCAGTATTACTAAGAAAATTTACCATCCAACTCTCCTTATGCCTTCTGACTGCATGGAGAGAAAGTACGTGTTTGAAAGACCATTTGAAGTAGTTTTTCCTACCAGAGAAGAATGGGATAACAACACGATCGATACAAAAAATGATGATCTAATCTGGTATACCGATGGATCAAAGAAAGGTAACCTCTCAGGACTGGGTGTCTGTGGCTTGTCACCAAGATTCAACCTTTTTGAAGGCCTTGGGGAGTATGCTACTGTCTTTCAGGCGGAGGTACTTGCTATTGTAAACTGTCTGCAGATAAATATTAAGAAAGGCTACCATGGTAAGCGGATTCTTATTTTCAGCGACAGTCAAGCAGCCTTGATGGCTCTTTACTCATTTCAAGTAAAATCAAAAATTGTTCTGGAATGCAAGAATCTCCTAATAGAACTGGCAAAAAGGAATAAAATCATTCTTATTTGGGTACCAGGGCATATGGGAATTGATGGTAATGAAAGAGCTGATGAACTCGCAAAACAGGGATCCTCTTTCAATCCAATAGGAACGGAACCCTTCTGTGGAATCAATATGAAGACTACAAAGAAGGCCGTCCTGAAATGGGAAAAACAGGAGATGAACAAAGTTTGGCGCAATTCTCCTGGACAAAAACATGCTAAAAGCATGATCAGCAGCCCTTCTGCAAAAATTGCTTCTGAAATTCTTAGCCTCCCAAGATTGAAGATTCAAACAATTGTAGGCTTCATCACTGGGCATTATCATTTCAGGAAACATCTACATAGATTGGGACTTTTCGAACAAGAACCAATATGTCGGAAATGCCGTGAAGCGGTAGAATCAGCACATCACATCCTATACGAATGTGATGCCCTCGCCCTTACGCGCCTCACTACCTTAGGCAATCCATATCCTAAAGAGCTTCACCTTAATTCCATTAAGGGACTGTCAGACTACATTAATAAAGTAGGCGACCCGAGACAATGGAACTAGGAAAAATTGGGCTTGGAGTATGGTACAAAATGCAACATGTGCAGAGGTGCCACATATCTGACAAGCTCAAGCAAGAAGAAGAAGAAGAATTGGAGTTAAAATAAAAATGATGCTTCAAATTTCTGAAAGTGCTTCTCATGTATACTCTGTTGCTCTTAACCAGGGTTTCTTAAACCTTTTGGTGTGAGGACCCCATAGTATTTACAAAAATTATTTGTGACCCCATAAGCATTGTACAAATCTGACTCGCGTATGAAGGAATCTAACGACTTTCTATTTTTATTCTAGGTATCCAGTCATTCTTAGTCTTGAAAACCACTGCACACTACCTCAACAGCGAAATATGGCATCTGCCTTCCTTGAAATATTTGGGGGTAAATGTTTATACTGTGTTATTTGCTAAAAGCTTTTCTGTTATATATTTTCTTTTCATTTCCTATACTATTTGTTCCATTTTTATAAGTCATTCATTTTGTTATTTTTTAATTTACAGAAGATACATAAGTTTAGATGCATCCATTTTAATCTTCGTTGATATTTGATTAATTACTTAGTAAAATAAAACAAATTTCAAAAAATTAAGGCGTTAATTTTTTTTTCTCCTTTTAAATTTCTCTTTTTCATCTTATACAAAATTTTGAAGTTAAAAATTCATTTAAAAATTCCAAGAATATTTTTATTTTCAAAACTGTTTCAGATAGAGCCATTTTGATAAATATGAGTTATTTTAGGTTGTTTGAAATGTTATTTCATTTTTGTTTTATGAAAATGAAAGACAATTTTATTATGGGAATAAATGTTTTATTGAATTATATACAGCTCATTCAGATGTAATATCTTTCGTTTTCTGTCTGCAGTAGCATGATTCCACACCAGTAATTTTTTTTATTTGCTGGTATAAAACTGATCCATATGATTTTTGTCCTCCCCATTTAAAGTAAAGGTTTTATCATCTAAAACTTTTTGTAAAGACTGTGATATTGTTGTAGATAACCCATTCCTCACCCCCAGTAATGATGTGCTTGAAAAATAAATAATTTACTTAATGTTTGAGAAACAGATCACAAAGGTCAACCGGACAACGCAAATCTCCTTCTGTAAGAACACGAAGAAACCTAAGAGATTCGAATGATCATGAAATAGCAAATTTGATGAATCCATTTCTCAGCAAACTTACGACTTGCTATTTGCCGATTTTCTCAATTAATGTGTTTATTGTGTCTTAATCGCCTTTGACTGTTCAGGGTGTTGCTCATCTTCAACATAGAAATTTGCCAGATTGAAATTTTGCGAACCAATTTTGGCATTGCCGTTTTGTCAATACATCTTCTGCATACTCATTAGATAATTTTTTCTAGCTTGAGCTGCATGTTTACCCATTTGATAGTTAGAAAGTAAAGTATATTGAAAATGCGGCTTTTCACTTTCTATGTTTGAAAGGACATCAGCCAAAAACTACTGAGTAGAATCAATTGAACTTTTTCACAAGCAATCCTTAGAGCCTTGCTATATCAGCTGTTAAATACTTATTGTGTTTATGTGGCTTAAGTATGAAGTTGACTATAAAAAATACAATTAAGTCATGTGTTAGGAAAAACTAAATTACTTTCCGAGCAACTTAATGTTATACTTTTCTTTTCTGTCAGCTTAATTATAAAATTGTTTTATTTTTATACTTGAGTACATAATTCCAATTGATCAACATTCAATACAATAAGTTAGTTGTTTCTTTTTTTAATTAGAACTGTTTAATAGAAACATCTAGACCTAGAACATAATAAATTTTTATTTTTTCAATATCTTAACAATTTAAATGAAAGTACTAATTTAAAGATATTGTGATAATTTTTCTATGATTGCTTTGTTTCATGCAAGCTGAGATATGTAACTTGTGCTGCCTAAGTTATGATTTTTTCTCCTTTTTCACAAGATTTTTATTTTAGATTGGTTACTTAGCTTTGTTTCTTCATATAATTTTTTTATTTGTACAATTTGTAAAACTTAGCTGTCGCAAATAGAAATATAATCTTGTATAAATTTTTGCCTCACATGATTGCAAAAGTATAAGAAAAATTTAAAATCTGTCAAGTGTTTTTGAAATACTTAATATGTAGCTAGAAAAATAATATTTTTTAATATGCTTTTATTTTTAAATAAATAATTGATTAAAAAAATTATTTAAATATTAACATTACTTTCGTTGTATTTTTTTTTCACATTAATAACTGTTTTTATTAATTATTGCAGTAATATTTTTGATTTGATTATTTATAACTATGAATGCTTTTTAGATTTGCTCTTAACTCAACCAGTTGAAAGAGATGGAATGCAAATGCCCTCTCCTGCTCAACTAAAACGAAAGATAATAATCAAGGTGACTCAAGAAATATTGTAATAGCATGTTTTACTTTAAAATAAATATTGAAATTTAAACTATAATTTTTTAAACTGAAATCCCAGATTTTTTAATTTATTTTCTATTTTCAAAATGTCTTTAGTTCTTGTTTCAGCATCTAAAAATTCAAATTAAAATCAGTGATGAAATGAGAGATAGTATTTTTTAAACCATATTTTCTTTGCAGCACAAAAAGCTTCCTGAAGGTCACGAGGAACGCATAGTTGTAAGAAATGATGAAGGTATTTGTTATTGCTTTATTTTATTAATATGCATTTATAGTTTTAAATTAGAAGTTTAGTTGAGAAAAGAACTTTTGTTTCAGTTATGCTTCAAAAATTATTTAACTATAAAACTTCATCCAACTTTAGAACTTAGAACTCAATTTAAATCTGAAAAAAAAATTCTATCTCTAAAGTCTTTAATTATTTTTACCTTTTTACCTCTGGTAGTTACTTCTTAGGGATCCAAGTTTGATCTTAGAGAACTTAAACTACTATTAATTTCAAACCCTGTACCTTTAAATTCAATCAATGCTTTATTTTTTTTAAACATTATTTTTTTTAAAAATTTATTTACTATCATCACAATGCAGCATAATTTTTTTCCTTCTTAAAAGCTTTATTTTGGGCATCTTGATTATTATAAATTAGCTAATTTTAAACTTTTTTTTAAATTTCAGCAGGAGCTGAATCTGACATCAGCAATGCCATAAAGAATGGTATTTTATACTTGGAAGATCCTGTTGATCATGAGTGGCGACCTCACTTCTTCATGCTCACTCAGAATAAGATGTATTATGCAGAAGAAGAAGAAAGTCGAGATGAAGATGATGACAATGAAGATACAAGTACTCAACCCAGAGAAGTAAAAGAACATTCTTTTTATATAATCATATTTATGTCGCATTGGCAAAATTCATGATTTGAAGGGGAGAAAAAAACTTTAAAAATCAGGAGGTTTTATTAGAAAAATTTTACCTATACCAATTAAAGCTCTAATAAACTATATTAACAGTGCTTAATTATTTAAAAACAATATTATAACTTAAGTATTTTGTAATTTCAATTAAAATTGTATAAATTATTATACATTTATGACATACTAATCACTTAAAAAATAAAATCATATTTGGTTTTATCCAGCTTACAAGTACTCAACCCAAAGGAGTGAAAGAACATTCTTTTTATAAAATCACATTTATGTTGGGTTGGGCAAAATACATGATTTAAAATAAAAATAAAAATCATTATTTTTAAAATCAGTTTTTTTTTTAAAAATTTGTTTTATCTATACCAATCAATGCTCTAATAAAATATATTAACCATACTTATTATTTAAAAGCAATATTATAACTTAAGTATTTTGTTATTTCAGTACAAATTATAAAAATTATTAGATATTTATGACATACTAATCACTGAAATAATAAAATCATAAATGGTTTTATCTAGCTTAATAGTTGAATTTGTAAAGGCAAAGTCTTATTCTTTATGCCAGATATAAAATGAAGGAAAAATTCATTTATATCAGGAAACAAAGGAAATTAAAATATATTAACAAGTAGTTCTCCTTCATATCTATTTGAGTAAACTTAGTGTTACAAACAACAAGTTACAAAGTGTAGTACAGTACAAGTACTGTACTACACTTTGTACAAGTTACAAAGTATTTAAGGGCATTAAACTATTAAGTTATAATTTTCTATTAGCTATATGTAAATCAATTTGTGAGTAATGAACATATTTAAATAATACCTGTTGAGTTTTATGTTTTTTTTTAATACCTTAAGGACTTTTAAAACATTTAAATATGTAATTAGTGTTTACCAATATTAATAAAAGGAGTGTTCTGTCCAATGAAACTTACCATGATTTTTTTTTTCGTTACTGTAATCTAAACTGTTTTACTCTTCGTTGAATATCTAACTAACAAATTGTCTCCCATTTTTTAAAATTTTAGTTTGTTTGGCTTGAACTAAAAAAACGTTATTTTATTTATTGAATAATTAGTTTGTAATATTAAAAATAAGTTTTGAAACTTAGTTAGAAATATTAGTTATTCTAGCTATATTGCTTTTTTTAATAATATTAAGTACTGTTAATACATTTTATCAGATGATTTAACTGGTAAAAATGAAAAAATTCAATTTAAATAAAATAAATCCTTTTTTTTATGAGTTTATTTGTATCTCGACCCGCCCTATTTAAGGGCGGGTCGAGCTTTTTTGATAATCCTTTTTTTTTATGAATTTTTTAACCCTGGTAATATATGATGTGCACAATATTCAGAAATAGGCCTATTTTCTGTTCTTTAATCTTCAAGCTATTTAGGTGATATACATTCTATGGCATTTTCGTCTACATTTCGTTGCTAATTTATGTATAAAGTTGTCCCTTTTTTAATACATTTTAATATTTTTATTGTCGTTTTTTATAATAATGCATGGTTGTTAAGTAATAGTACAAAAATATATGTTTTCTTTAACATGGCTTATTTGTTTTCTGTCTCTTCCTAATTATTGCAACAAGCAAGCACTTATTATTGTTAATTCTATATTTAATAAAGCATTATTTGTTAGACCTGCTCCTACTGCCCAGTTATTTCTATTCTTGTTTGTATCACTTTGAAATTGTAACCTTTTATTTAAAACTAATTTTAGTTTTTAAAAAAATGTACGTACAAGGTGGGACTATGAGACTATGCGGAACACTATATTTTGAACTTCTACATTTTTAGTTATTAGCACCTTCAATATTTCGTTTGTTAAAGAAATATTGATGAACATGCATTTTTTCTTATTACTCTTGCTCATATTTTTAGGGTGTTCCTAGCAATGAGCTTCATTTTGGTGAAAAATGGTTCCATGGGAAATTGAGTGGAGGAAGAACTCAAGCTCAAGAACTCCTTAATCAATACTCATTTTTAGGTGATGGTACTTTTTTGGTACGAGAAAGTGAAACCTTTGTTGGAGACTACTCATTATCTTTTTGGTAGGAAACTTTATTTTCTGTTTTTATTTTTGCATATTTGAAACAAATAGGGAAGGAAATATGAAAATGATCAGAATTATGTATATTTGATTACCCATTATATGAATCAGTTCGTCTGCGTTAAATTCTTGTGCCAATATGTTAACAAACATTTTTAAATGGTGTTGTTAGTAGTATTTTTTACTAAAATGCATTTATTAAATATTCTCTTCTGTGAAATAAGCTTAGTTATTTATTTAATGTTTTTTTTTACTATAAGTTTACTTTTTAAATGACAATATTGTTCATGCACTTTTCAATATGATGGTTGATTTAATTTGCAATTAATAATTTTCTTGTTATGAATTTTGCTCGAATATTTGACGGTTATGTTTTGAAATTTCTCATTTTTATGTCACTTCTAGAATATGTCTCATTTTCTTTATAAAATTTGCATTTAAAAAAATTTTGCTTCATATCCTTTTGAGTTACCTGTTTTTTTACTTTGATTAAAAAATTTTCTGGCACAATATTGTTCAAAATTTGAATATGAATTAAAATTAAGGGTATCTATTTATTGTGTAGTGTATATGTTAGAGAAACTTTTAAGATTGTCTATTAAGATAGAAATCTTTAGATTTACCTCTTAAAGATTGTAAAGTATATATAACATACTTGGGAAAATTACTTTTAAAAGGTAAAGATAATAGTACAAGTACTTTAAGGAAAAGTAAGGTGTAAAAATTTTTGATTTTGAAAAGTAATGAGTAAGAAGTACAAGTACAAAACAAAAAAAGTAACTATTTTAAAAGACATTTCAATGAAATCAAAAATTCAAAGTAATCTTTCATTTCATTATAAAATGTAAGAGCAAAATATAAACTTTTACATTTAATATGTATTTAATTTTTATTTAGGTGATATAAAACTTTAAAAGATATGAAAATATTACAAAATTCATTGAAATATTTAACATATTTGCCGAAGACAAATTAGAAATCAAAATGCAATGTTTGCATATAAATATGATTTATGATCTTTTTCTAAAAAATTTCAAATCTTTAGAAATTATAGTTTGGGAATAAATTAACTCGTACAACAAAATATTTATGATGATACGTTAAGCATTATATATGATGAACTAATATTTTTACATGATATAATTTAAGAAAAATTCTAAACTTTCGAATACATACTATATTTTAATTAAATAAGGCACAATTTTTATATTTTAAGACTTAAATGCTGAAGAATTTCAATTTTGTGGCAAAATGTTTTTGGTATAGTAGCATTAAATAAATTATTGAAATTATTTATAAAAACTTCCAGTGTATATGTATAGACAACAAAAATATTGCTTGCCAAACTTAAATAAATTTTTAAATCCATCAAATAAATAGATTAAGTCATTTTTCAAGTATAAGGCAATTAGATTTTGTAATATTACTTATCTTTTTTTAAAATATGATTAAGTCTTTAAGGCATTCCATTCTTTGCCTCAAACCAAACTAAACTAATATGAACAAGGAAAACTTTCCAAAAAAGTTTTTTGAGAATACCTTTTGAAAAATTCCTTTTTTTTTAAAAAAAAAAAAAGTAACTATTTCTTTCAACAGTTTTATTACAAATACTTGTGCTATTTTCCTAAAGCTGTAACAAAAAACAAGTATAACAGTAACAGTGCTAAAGTTGAAAAGTGAAGTACCATTGAAAGTATGTACTCTTTACTTCCGTTACAAGTAACGAAAGTTAAAGTATTGCAGTGCATCATATACAATACCTCTTATAAATTTATACTTGTTAAGAGATTTAAAATATTTTTCTGATTTCCTCCTTCCTCTTTTTCATTTATAACAATAATATTTCTTTTAAAAAAAGTAAAAATCCAAAAAAAAAAAACGTAAAAATCCAATTGTTACAAACTTTTATCTAATTTGGCCAAGCTTCATTAAATTTGCTTTTCTTTAAAATTAATATAGACTAAATTTCAATTATGAAAAATTGTAATTTATATTCCGCAATCTTGATGTTATCTTTCTTTTTTAGGCGACAGGGTACAGTGAATCACTGCCGCATCAGATCAAGACAAGAAAGAGGACAAACAAAGTATTACCTGATTGATACCATATCATTTGATACATTGTACAGTCTTATTACCTATTATCAATCCAATCAACTAAGAAGTCCAGAATTCTGCATGTGTCTGACGGAACCAGTACCACAACCAAATAAGCATGAAGGAAAAGAGTAAATATATTTAATGGATTTCCTCAACATTAAAATTACTCAAATCCAAAACTTGATAAATTCAGATAAATTTATTCAAAATCTAGATTTTTGTACTATTGTATTTATAGGATATTTTTCATGCAGAATCTTAGTATTTTTCATGTAGAATACTTAGTATAGTAGGTTTTTGACTATCTGTTCAACTATGGCGGAACAGTTGACCTGATTGCAAAATAGCGGGATCGGATAAAGTTTCACTTCCTATCCTTTCTCTCCTATAATAAAAAGTTCATGTTGCAATTTTTTAAATTAATTATTAATGCAAAAATATTCAGTATTTATTAATTTACCAATTGCTAAAATTTATGATTAGGAAAAGTCAAAATGTAGAGATAAACCACTTACCATTCCTCATTTTTGCAGTCTCCACCTTCTGCAACCAGTTTTGCAAGGCCAGTCTGGTTTTTATATTCCTAATTTTGTACCCAGCCAGATAATACAAAAACCAAACAAATGAGAACCAACTGTATTTGCTGCTGCAAAACTTGTTAAATTCCTATGACAGTGAAACTTGTGCCAAATTTGCATCAAAATTGTTCAAGTCATTATTGTCAACTAAACACAAAGGTATTTTTTTTATTAAGAGGTCTTATGGAGAGAGATATCACTTTTCTAATCAGGCTCCTCAGAAGGTTATTCTTCAAAATAGGTATTGGCCACATCAGATTTGGTCCTTGAAATATTAGGTTCTATAATTAGTCCTATCATTTTAATCAAACTCATATTCTGTGAGAAGGCTGCAATAACCACACATTGTGGCTACATGAAATTGTCAAATGAGTATTTAAAATCGTCACACCTACAAAGTTTTTCTCATTGCAAATTTGTTCAAAAAATGTTCTAGTTCTAGATTTTCTTATTAAATAGCATGAAAAAAAAATTTCTGAATCAAAAAAGCAACCATCTAATAGTTTAAAAAGAAATAAAACACTTTCGAACTACTACTAAGGGATTAAAGGAAAAATACAAATATCTTAAAGAATTACATTGTGTACTAGAAATCCATATTTAAAAATATTTCTTGATTTTTAAATAGCCAATGAGTATTTTTACTTCTAAAATATCAATACATTCCAAAATCTGATTTTGAAAACATTTGATATGCGTTACTTCATATGAATTTTGTATTAATCATGACCCAGGGAAGAATTAAGTACTTAAATTATAATTACCAATTCACAATGTGTTTATATCCATTACTTACTTCTTTATTAAATCTACCACTTATTAAAAAGTCTTTTGTGAAATATTTCAAATTCTATAAAAAAAAAAAATATTGGCAATTTAGTTTAGTTTATTAAAAGTTTTGTAGTATTATTCATTTTTATTCTGTTATTAACAAAGGAGTTAATATTATTTTAAAATAGGTGGTATCATGCTAATATGACAAGAGCTCAAGCAGAAGATATGCTGAAACGAGTGCATTATGATGGAGCTTTCTTAGTGAGACCGAGCGAAAAAGAAGCTAATTGTTTTGCCATTTCATTTCGGTAAAATCTTCTTTATTCAAGAGCTTTATTTACTAGTGTGATTCTCATCTTTATAAAGATGCTTAGTTACTAATTAAGACTTGCACCTTTACATTATTGCTTTTTTTTTCCTTGTATCAAATTATGGAATTTTAGTTATTTTTGTATGTTAGACTCTATATCCTCCAATATATTTACCTTAAAATTAATTATACCTATGAGGACCTTTCTTTGAATTACTTATGTTTAAACTCAATATATTATAAGGCAAAAGTAATAGTTGCCACAGGGCAACTAAGTATAGCAAATGATGATTAAAAAATTGTCTGCAGTCTTCATCTGACAGCCACTTATTTTGTCCAAACTCACCCCCATGTACTTTCTATTATTATTATTTTATAATAAATATGAAATTATTTTGAATATTTTATAATATTCTAAAAGTTATTTTCTTTTGCTATTGTTTCTTAAAATTTTTCTTCATTTTGGAAATGACCCTCGTAATGTTAGCCATATTTTGAGAAATGCTTCAAAAGGAATGCCTTACATCATTAAGAGCAACTGTCTTTTTAATCATTTAGATTTTTTTTATTTTTGTTAAAGTAGCCACTGCTACAGCTGGCCAATAACAAAATTTCCTAATCTTGTCCTATAGCCCTGTACTATATATATACTAAGTATTATTATAAGTGTTGTATAAATTTCATAAGTCATCATTAGCAGCTTTCCCATTTTATTAATACAAAATATTAACGACTGCACCACAACAATATTTATGTAACACAACAATCTATAGAAATTAGTATTTTAAAATTCACAGGTTTTTCTGAAAAATTTGAACAAATTCTTTCCTTTGATAATATCTGGAGGATTTAGGTAATAAAGTGATAACCCACATTTTCCAAAAAATAACATTTTTATATCTAACTTTGTATTATATTTTTTCCTGCTGAACTCTTTACACTTTCCAGAATTTTCACTCAATAACAATACAAACACAGAAACATCTTAATGCCAACATGAAAATTTTGGTGCTTTTAACAAAAAACTCTCCCTTGAACAATTTTAAAATGTGGCTTATCATACTGTATCAAGTTCTTCATTTGTAAAATACTAATTATAAAATTATTTTATTAATGCTTTTGTTTCCCTTGTTTATCTTCCAAATTTGAATCCCCATTGTTTTTATATCAGTAGACTCTGGTAGTTTACATTTTATATTGAGTCAACTTGTACAGGAGATTTTGGCTTTTTAAAAACAAGTTTTATAGAAATTTAGTGTACAAAAAATTATTGTTTATGTTTTGTTGTAAAAATAATCCTTTTTATTTACATCAATTTCTTAGAGCTGAAAATAAAATCAAACATTGCCGAATCAAACTCGAAGGTCGCCTTTTCACTATTGGCACTGCACAATTTGAGAGCTTAGTGGAATTAGTTAACTATTATGAAAAACATACCTTGTATCGCAAAGTGAAACTTAAGTATCCAGTTAATGAAGAAGTTGTAAGGAGAATCGGTGGAGTGAGTGATATACTATTTAATATTTTAGTGAATAAGTTTTATCATTGTCTATAAATCTATGTATAGTGATCATATTTTTATTCAATGCATTCAAATTGATTGTAAAGTAATTTTTATTCAATTTTCCACAAAAATAAAGTGAATTGATTTTATCTTAGCAAATTTATCCTGAAATATCCTTTTTCTTAACACACATTATCCTATAAGAACTATAATAGCCTAAAAACAAATTATTTATTAAAAGTAATCCATATTTATTAAAAGTAATTCATATTAAGATAAATTGCGGTCTTAACAAATTTATCCTTTTTTTTATGAAAAATCCATTGTAGTTATAGTAAAAGATAAAGTAATAATTTATAATTCATAAAGAAAATATCTGATACAATTAAATTCATTGTTTTCTGTTATACAAAATTATTACATCTATAATAACTCAAAAACATTTTTAAAAAAACATATGCTCACGATAAAAGGATATTGATTTATTTCTCGGATTAACTTACTTTTTTATTTATTTATTTTTGAAATAATTTTTTTTTTTATAAATGGAACGTTGAAGTTTTGATTGAATGTACTTTCGTTTTCATTTCCTATTCAACATTCTTATTAGCTATATCATTGAAATCATATAAATTACATAGCATACTAATATATTTATTGTCATTGTTAATTTCTGAAGATTTAAATTATTATGTAAAAATTCACATTTCTATTATAATATATCTAATAAAAGGTAATATGAAAAATAAAAGTTTATGTAGTTTTTTAACACCAGTGTTTTTATATTTAGGAACCAGAATATTCTCCTGTGTATGGTCCCCCTGGAATGTACATGGATCCCAACTGCTTCATTTCTAAGGTAAGATATTAAATTTTCAATATTTTAAATTTCTTTGAAATAATTCTTCTGAATCATTTAAATCCTTTATATGAAGGAATATCATTGTTCAACAATCCTGACACAGAATTTTTTCGGGCTTTCTGCGACAAACTTCTAGCACTACTATTTCTGAACAAGATACTTTTAATTATAGCAAATATATCTGTTAATAATTTAAAGTAATAAAAGCGTTGTGTTTACAATCCGAAAACCTATTTGGATTAAATATATTGTATGCATTTTTGTAATAGAATATGTAATATTTTTTTGTTCTAATGCTGTGGGCGATATTCTTTAAGGAGAAAAAATGCACTTATTATTTCTTTTTTGCATTTTATAAATCATCATCACATTAAAGAAAAAATTTAAAATTGTGAAATCCGTTACAGTAACTTACAAAAATAGGATTGACTATGAAATCACGCAAATTGGACTCCTTATAAAGGGGTTACTCATGGGTGTTTCGTTTTGAGATTCGGTTGATGTATTAAACATTGTTATAAAAATATCCGATGATAAAAATTTGAACATTAATGTCAATAACTGTTGAAAATACAATCAAACACTATAGATTTACGTTATAATTGGTGTCAATTGTAATTTGTATCAGAAGGTGATTATTTAATGTGTGATTCAAATTTTACATGTAGAAATAATATCGACTAAAAAATAAACTGAATTTTTCCGAAAAGACGAAAAAATTATAAAATCGTCGCATTAAAGAAAGAAATAATCAAATAAGCAATTTGAGTTTTGTGTCCAATAAAATTGTCTTAAAAAACATCAGGGATTTTTTTTTTTTAAATGGGGAAGTTCGTAGCAATAATTGTCGAAGAAACAATAATCAGGGTGGCCACCCACCTGGAAAACCTTGAAAACCTGGAATTATCAGGGATTTTTTTTTATACTGGAAAAAACCTGGAAAAATCAGGGAAATATGGATAAAAACCTGGAAAACCTGGAAATTTTAAAGAAAAGCTGGAAATTTTTTCTTATATATTTTTTTAATTTCACTAATTTAAATTATTTGCTAATTTTCTTAATTTAAATTGTTTCATCCATTACACCCACATTTTTTAGACAGAAATGTATCTCCAAACAGTTATAATATCATCTACTTACTTTGCTTTCTTCAAAATTTGCTCCATTATAACCCTGTTAAACTAGAATACAACATAAAATTCTCCCATGCAAATGTAGTATGCAGACTATGGGACTGTGCAATTTAGGAAAAGCGAAGATTATGGTGGATTCGGTTTTTAAATTCTGTCCGTGGGTTTGTTCACACAATGATTCAAGTTTATTCGCAATTGAGAGTGGTAATTTTTTTCTATTTTGACAAAATGAGAAAATGTTTTTGTATTTTTAACTTTATTAAATTC
The DNA here is from genome assembly GCF_982258835.1 of Parasteatoda tepidariorum. NCBI lineage: Eukaryota > Metazoa > Arthropoda > Arachnida > Araneae > Theridiidae > Parasteatoda > Parasteatoda tepidariorum. Next base: position 41,302,095 of record NC_141755.1, read on the forward strand.
TCTAAAAGTTAGTTGGTTATAATTTAATAATAATATTGCACTATTTTTCTGAAAGCTTTTGAACTCCCATTCAAAGAAATCTGTAAATTATTTTTTCTCAGCAAGCCAACCAATCACGCATTTTCCCCCATCACTAACAGCAATGTTTCTCGACAAATTGTTACAATTCTTGCATTAATGCTAATTTTTTCTATTTCATTTTAACCTTTTATAGTATATTTTTATTTTAAAAGAAGTTTTTTTTTGAACTAACTATATATTGATATAAAATTTTACGGTTTTGTTGGTAAATATTAGTTTTTTGATTAAAAATTCGAATTGTATAGTTATCACAATATCGAAAGTTCGTAAATGTTGCTTGCATTCCAGAGATGATATTTCAAAACTATTCCTCTTTTTACCTCAAAAAGCTGATACTGAATAAGGAATATATAGGAAACATATTAAATGATATATATACATAAAATATTTTTTTTTATTCATATGTGTTTAGTCAGGAGAAGGAAAACGAAACTTCGTGTTTTAGTTCTGCACTGTACAAGATTCCAGTTGTTCAAACAAAAACAATTAACTATGCTAAACTAAAAAACTGTGCGTTTAGATTGGAATTCTTTAAATGTTTTAATTTCAAATAAGAAAAAAAATCAAAAAAGTATAAATTTTAAGGAATTTTATCTATTTTTTTTCTTCTATAGAGTATAGAACTAAAAATTAGACAATTTTACATTTCTGACATTTATTTTTTTATACTGAATCTTTTAAAATAAAAATGCTATTTCAAAATACCGTTATTTAAAAATTTGACTTGAGATATTGGTTTAAGGAAAATATGATCAGTGAATTTTATAAAAAGCACTGATAAGATGAAATACAATATAATGCAGTATACAGTACAGCTTTATATTGAAATGTAATTACAGTGATTCACAGAACTGTTGATACACTTTATGACTTTCAATGAAATAAGACTATCCATTAATTAAAATGAATGTTTCAGAATGTATATTTAATGATAAAAAATGTGTTCGAATCGTAACAAAACTGAAATATTTTAAATATGAAATGTTTTAAAAACAAGAATCAATCATCAAAAAGTGACAAAAACTTTATCCTACAAAAGTCATCATACACTTTTAAAGAAAAAACTTAGTCTATTAGTAAATCTAATTTTTCGTTAAATTAACGTTTAGTGGAGTTTCCTTTAGCATCTGCAATAGCTTTTAAAGGTTGAAAATACGTGTAACTATTTTTTTTTTGTCAGGTGAAATTCGTGCAGAATATTTTTTTAAAATTTTTACAGAAACTTTTACAACACTCAATTGCAAATTTATTAATTTTTCCACAAAATTTATAATTTTAATCTCTGATATGAAGTCCTTCTTTTAAGCATTTTATCACATATTGCACAGTTCAATTGAATACAGTAAACTAATTTAACATATTCATCACTGATTTACCTCTTATGAAGACAAATAATCAAATTTGGTCTATTTTATTACGACCACAAGTCATTTTTAAATGATAAAATAAAATATTACGGAGTTAGCAAGCAAAAGTTAAAATATAATTTTGCTATTATAGGTTTGATACTAAATTGCTAATAAAGAAATAAGAAATTAAATGAAAAATAATTAAATAAAAAAAGCAATTGACGATAATTTTAATTCTAAAATCCAAAACATTTAAATGTACGATGACTTTCGTGGGGTAGAATTTTTGTTACTATTTGATTAAAAAATTAACTTTTGCTTTGTTTTTAAAATATTCTGTGCAGTTTTGCTAAGAATAGATTATACATCTTATTATCAAATACCCATTGTGAAATATTCATTTTAATTATTGAATTTTTATTTCCTATTTCAATATAAGTTATAAGTGAGTGAGCACTTTTGGGAGTCACTGTAATTATTAAAAATTATTGATATATAATCACCTGAAACGGTTTTCTTTTCCTTAATGAAAATATATTAAACAATATTTGTCCAAGGTCTTATTGGTTATTCTGATTTTGTCATTTTGTAGGTATACTTTGAGCAAATACAACTTAAAGTATCACATTAAATTCAATAAAAGCAATTAAAATTATTCAATAAAAACAATATATTCTGCAAGCTAAGCATATTTTCTCCACGTCTTAATTTTTTAAAAATTAATGTTGTACCAGAACATTAAAAAATAATAAAAAAATATCTTGTAAAAAAATAGATTTTTTTCAAGATATGTTTAAAAAAATGACATTTTGAATAAGATATTTTATAATACAGAAACTTTTCTTGTACACATCCTACACTTTATAAGAAAAAAAGTTAAAAAACACAAACCTGGAAATTTTAAGATTTTTACCTGGAAAACCTGGAAAAATCAGGGAAATTTGAAATCTGTTTTGAGTGGCCACCCTAATAATTGAAATACTTACAGATCAACGATGATATCTATGGAAATTGGGCTTGTTAAGAGTGATTTCTTGAATCCGGGATTCGAAAATTCCGTACCGTAAATAATATCGGCATTTTCATTATTAAAAAAGAAAATCTTGCGAATATCAACAATAGTAACTGAGCAATAAAAGACACCAGGATTTTCTTTGAGAAAAAAAAATTCAATTTGTAGAAATAATTGTTAGAAAAAAATACCTAAACACTACATTTATTTACGATGGAATCGGTGCAATTTGTGAGCTCTAAAATGATGACTAAAATGCTTGATTTAAAATTTCATGTGCGTAATATATTAAAAAAATTGGATAGATTTTATTCTATCAAATTTATCAAAAAGGGTTAATATATTACTTTAATTAATTCATTTACTATAAATCTAAATTTGTAACAAAATCCTCACTTACAATCATATTTTATTAAATGAAAGAAGATTGTGTCCTTTCAAAATAATGAAAGGATAGAACATGATTTCTAAAGTAAACAATATTTTAAAATATATGTTATATGTATTATCCATTTGAAATTTTATTCAAGCCTGTCATCACCGATTTTTTATTTCTGTAATGAATATATAAAAGTCGCCAGCATTTCATACCCCTCAGATGCACAAGAAAGGCATCTTTTGAATATAATTCTGCAAAAAAGAAAAATCTCTCTGAAATTTTTGCAGAAAAGAAAACCAAAATTTTTTACTTCTCAAAAAAAAAATCTTTTTCAAAGAACTCAGTAACATTCTTCGACAATGTCGCCGCAATTCTGCATTTGGGGTTCAACAATTTGTAATAATATCTTGTATTACTTTTCATACATTTTCCAGTCGTTATTTGATATTTTGTGTTGACTTGTCATTCGCAATGAATGATTCCGTGAGAAATGATCAATCAATTTTCTACTGCATTACCTTACCATAACTTTTCCGCTTAATTTGCTGTATTTTACAATTTGAATCTGAAACCTAACAAATTTTTTTTATTTTATTTATTTATTTATTTTTTTTCAATTTTAATTTTAAAATATTTTAATGATAATTCTCTTATAGATAACTGTGAAAGCTTTGTATGACTATCGTGCAACACGCGTCGATGAATTGTCATTTTGTAAACATGCTATCATCACAAATGTTGTGAAGGAAAGTGGAGGTTGGTGGAAAGGCGATTACGGTGGGAAAAAACAACACTGGTTTCCAGCAAATTACGTTGAAGAAATTGAACCACAGGAAAATGGCGACGAAAATGTATGTTTTTTTTTTAAAATAAGTATTTTAAAGTTGAATTTTAAGAAGTTTTTTATTAATAGCTTTTACCTTTTCAAGTATTGGCGAAATTGTACAGAAGTTTTTCTGGTACCCAAGGCTTTCTCGCTGAATAACATTGAACATGGGGAAAAAATTTCTGGAGAAAATTCCCCAGTCATGGTTAATGCTCAGAAAGTTTAATTTCTAGGGCTTCTAAAGCTGATATCCCCTTTTATTTATGTTTAATGCTTAGTGTAGTAAAAAAAATTTTGGCTGTTGTGTTATTTAAATCAATTATGTTACTTATGATTTAAGCACAAAAATCTATAAAATTTCACAATTCATAGTTTTTCTGTCGTAATGAGCTGTTGGCATTGATCATCACCCATTTATATAGTTCAAAATATTTTTGTAGTGATTGGCTAACCTCTAAAGGGCTAGTCAATCCCGCACCTATTAAATAATTCTGGAAGTAGGAGTAGACAAAGAAGAACCGTCGCGTGAGGTTTTTCTTCTGTGAAGGTATATTTTTTTATATATCTGCATTTTGGCACCTGAGGGCCATTTTATTTTACTAATTGTTTTTTTATGGTTTTTAATTGTTAATTAATAAATCTGTTGTTGCTGTTATTATACTTGGATTTATTTCAAAGCAGTAATCCTTGTCACAATTTTATCAGTAAACTTTTAATTTTATTTGATTTTGATGTAATTCAATTTTCATTTATTTTGTGTTTAGTCTGTTGAAGCTATGCCCCTTGGTAGTCTGCAAAAGGGAAGCATTGACATAGTTAACTGCACTGTTGGTAAGTATGACTTAATTTTAATAAATTATTTAATGCATAATTTTGTGTTGTAAATATAATTTGAAGGATTATTTGAATTTAAAAAACATACTAAAAAGCCACTTATTAAAAAATAGAATTAGCTTCGCATTCAAATACATAATTTCTATCTTACTTCAATGCTAATTTTTTTTTTTGGTTAATGGCGGGCACTTGGGTCTATTTCCCATTGGCCTCAGAAATGCTCACGTCATACAACCACAAACCCGTTTATAAGGCAGGTTACATTCACACAATCACACAGAAGAAAGGACATAGAACACACAGAGAAAAAGTAACATCCATGCCTTGCCCGGGATTCGATCCCAGAACCTTTCTGATGCAAAGGCAGTTCCCTAACCTCTACACAGGCCGGTCGGCATGCAATGCTAATATACCTCCGCCATATTTCTATTGCAAAACAAATAAGGTCGAATGTGACAAGTAAAAAAATAGTTACTAAGACTTTGTACAGAAGGCAAAAATCAGGCAAAATAAAAATAAAAAACACATTAATTTAATTTTAAGGCTATGTGTTATAATCAAAAAGGGCCTTAGTTTTTGCTAATTTACCTTGTGGGATGAGTAGTAATTAACAATGCCAACCTTCATCTATCAAAAGGTACCCCAAGATTGAATCAAGTTATCATGTCTTGCATATTAGTGAATTTATGTTTAATAATCGGAGTGGTAGTTACGCCACAATACCACCAGAATTTTATCAGGGGTAGAATGCGATGAACGGATGCCACTAGTTGCCATATTTGCAAAAGACCAGGAGAGCTTGTCGTGAGAGCTTTATTAAATTTGCATTTGTGTGTGTGATCACTATTGTGTTGCTATTAGCTGTAGAGTGTGTTTAGGATCCCGTTGTGTGTAAATGAGACTGAGAAGCAGCAGCTCGAAGAGGAGGATGGCGCAAGTCAACTTTTCAATGTGTACCATTCATCAAAGTAAATTTGTCTCAGCTAAAATAGGTGTTACTTTCGAGGTCGTCAAATTCATATCACGTCCGCATGTCACCAATGTGGGGTGAGTAGTAATCGACAATGCCAACCTTCGTCTATCAAAAGGTACCCCAGGATTGAATCTAGTTAGCATGTCTTACATACTAGTGAATTGATGTTTAATAATCACAGTGGTAGTTAACTTTTACAACCTTTTTGTTGATTTTAAATCTCTTAAATCAATAATTAAACAAATTCCAAACATATGTTTTTATATTGTTAGATATTTTGACTTCATCAAATAGAGGAAGAGAATTTGTGTTTCGTATTGTATCACCTCGTCAAGTCACTCCCATAGAAATTGCTGCCGGTTCCAGAGAAGAAATGGCTGAATGGATACAAAAAATTCGAGAGACAGCGCAATCTGCCAATGACATGGTATCTATAGAATTTAAATGACATTTTTTCATAAAATTAAAAAATTTTAATTTTGAAAATGCCTTTAGATTTATGAACCTAGCATCAAGTGAGACATAGGTTACTCTACTAATAATATTACCTTTGTAAATTCTTTTGCAAGAAGACATAAATTTTTACTTTAGTAACTGACTGTATACAACAATAATTTTTTTTAACATTCCTTTTATAATTTTTTACTTTAATTTAATATTTTATATAAATTATTAATTTTATAATTTATTATTGAAATGCAAGGTTATTGGAAAACGGTTTCTCCTTAAGAATCGTAAACAACTCAATTAGCAGATCTACTCATCTTTTTTTTCTTTCTAACTACTGGGTGCTTCCAAACAGTACGAACAGAGAAATGTTAGAAAAATTTTATCAATCTCGTAAAATCATGGAAGTTAATTAATTTGGCTAAAGTACTAAAAAAGTCAGGAAAAACGAACTAGTAACCTACAAATCTGATGTTTTTTGTAAAATAGAAAATGCTTACTTTCAACTGTAATTACAAGGATAAGTGTTTTTAATGTTTTTTATGTATAAGAGTTAATTTTAACTAAAAAGTTAACTATAAAATTTATATACCTGGCTACAGAAATTAAGAAAAGTCAGTGATTTTTTTATTTATTTTGTGTTTCTGGCCATCCTTTATTAGCATGTCGAGTGTTAGGAAAGTTAGTGTGGCTAAGCTTTTTAAATTAAAATTTTATTAGTCATCTATTTTCAATGTTTTACATTATCATTAATAAACCAATGTCACAACTCTTGTTTCCTAATGTTTTTCCTGTCATTTTATATTGATACTTATGTTAAATATTATTATTTAGATTTAAATTTAGGTGTGCTTGTATATCGTATTATCTTGTGTGAGAAATAACATGTTTTAAATAATGAAAATTACACTACTTTTGTTTAGTTGCTACACAGCAAAAAGATGGAAAGGACGTTAAGAATAGCCAAAGAACTGTCCAAGTTAATTGTGTATTGCCGATCTATGCCATTTAGTCCAGAAAGTAAGGTTTAAATTTATTAGCTTATTTTAATAGTTTCTGTATTGTTCCTGTTTTTTATTTAATAAGGTTTTATAAACATTTAAATTTTAGATATTATATAATAATTATTTTTTAAAAAAATATATAGATTGCAGTGTTTGTGGCTTTTCAAATTTTTTATTTATTTTTTTTTTTTTGAAGAAAACTAATTTTTCCTGATTTTTAGTTTTTTGTCCCGATATTCCTGATTTTTGTGTGCATTTAAAACTGCCATTACTGATTTGAAAATAATTAGTTTGTGGAATCAAAATATTCAGAATTCCGACCAACATTATTTTGTTTTAATTAATATTGTTCATTAAAAACTCAAAATTCGATTGCTCAATCTTACACAAACAGAACACAAATATATTACAGATTATATAGCACATAGCAAATTAGTTTTAACCCCTACATAGTCTTGTTTTTTATTATAATATTCGTTTTCAATTGGACGACAATTATTGCCCTTAAAAACAAACACAAATTTTATAAAAAGGTATAATTTTAATTTATTAGATTAGTTTATAGATTTCTACCCATTGAAGATTCATATACAAGTGAATTGAAAAGGCCTTATGTTGCTGTTGTTGTCTTATGCCACTTGTCAATTCTGGCGACACGGCAACATTGTCACAGAATTGAGTTCTTGCAGAAAGTTTTTTCGTTTGGGAAGCAAAAAAGTTGTTTTTTAATCTGCAGAATTTTTCGAAATATTATTTTTGCTGAGCTCTTTTTTTTCCTCCATTTCTGCAGAATTATTTTCAAAAAAGGCCTTTCTCACATATTGGGGGTGGAAGAAACACGTGTGATATTTTTTTAAAGAATTTAACAAAAAGTTAACTTCACAAATATTTATTAGAACAGGAGAATATTGCTAATAATATTAGAATATGTATTCTTTTATGCGTAGATTGAAACAAAATTCTTGCATTTATAATTTAAAAAAATTATATACTGTGAACAGAAAGTGCTTCTGTTACTTAAAATTAGTAACATGTGTTTCAGAAAGATATTAATACTAGAGAGAATTGTCGCAGAAAGCTCAGAAAATTATGCCATATGGCTAACAAGTGTATTTTAAAGGCAGGGGATAATCTTCTTGTTTTCCAGTGATGCCATCTATGGCCAAGAATTTCACTTCTGCCACACATATACATCACAGCCCGTTTTACAAGGAGGACACATTCACACACCCTCCATCTGCAGATTCTAATTTTTACCTGAACCAGAGAACAAAAATCTCCAATCCAATACCCCCAGATTTATTGATTTGTTATTGGAACTTGGAGAACTTTATGACTCCGACAGATTTAACATATACCAGTCAACATTTTGCTCACAGGGAATCATCGGCCAACAGAGGTTTAACTCGCGACCTCTTGAACATGGGCCCAACCCCCTATCAACCAGGCTATCCCGGCCTAATAGTCCTTTTGCTGTACCTTTATTTTATTCTTTTTCACTTTTGTGTATGAACCCTGATTCATGTTATTGAAAATATTATAAATCTATTTATTGCAGAGTTGCATAACTTTTTTAATATATTATTTTTCCCTTTCTTTCAGAAATCGGTAATTTTACAGAAATGTCATCATTTCCTGAAACTAAAATTGAAAAATGGGTATCTGCTGCAAATTCCAAGTTTCTTTTAAAATATCCTTTTTTTACAAATTTTTTTATTTAGTCTATATATGTATATTAGTAAACATAAACGTATCAATCTTAAATATCCCAATAAAATAAATATTTAACATGTCTTAATTATAATTTCTGAATGGGTTTTTTATAGGTTTATAAACATATGTTAATCTGGATGAAGAAAAATATGACTTTTACACACATTATTTAGTAGCATGAATTATTTTAGATTTTCCATTGCTATAGGAAGTGTTTCTTTCACTTTTATTTGCTAATTTTACATATGGTTATTTTTATTTTTGTCATTAACATATATTTAAATCCTTCTCATAAAACCGAAGTTTTATATGAACAAGACACAATTTTACGAATGAGGCTGATTTTTTACAACCATAATTTGTTGCTGTTTTTTTTTCCGAAATGATTAACACTATCCTCCTGTTAATTGATTGTCCATCTTCAGAAGGAATAAATATAACAATCTATATATAGAAAACTGACTTGAAATAAAATAAAAAATTAGTTTAAGGCATCTACTTTTAGTGGTTATCTATCTCTTAAATTTTATTATCATAATATGTTTGTATAAACATGTAAGTAATATAATACAAATAACTTGATAATTTTTTAAATTAGGCAATAAAAAAAATTTGATTAATGGGTAGTGTAAAATAGCGTAATATTTTAAGTTAAAGTTTTTTTTATAAGTTTATTAATTTGCAGTTATAAAATTACATGTAAATTATTTTTATTAGCTGCAATAAATAAAATATCAAAATTTCTCATGAATTAAAATTATGCTGAATCTTATTTTGTTTCTTTTAAAAGATAATATTCTGTTCAATTTTGTGTGTTTATTAATTTTAATTCGCAATTATATCTTAAAAGGATATTATATCTCAGTATTTGTTATTTCTTTTTTCTCTATGTTAGTATTATATTTAGTCTTCTGAAACAGCGTAGCAGCTATATTGTTTAAAAAAAAGTATAGATCAGAAAAGGGTAGTAAAAAAAGTTTTTTTTAAGCATTTGTTCTAAAAATCGTGGATTTTAAAAGAACCCTAAGTTGTAAATATTTCCTTAATTTTCACACATATCATAGGCTACAGTTTAGCAGAGTTTACCCGAAAGGAAGCCGTATCGACAGTTCCAACTATGACCCCATGAAGTGTTGGAATTCTGGAGTTCAAATGGTAGCTCTTAACTATCAAACACCAGGTATTACTCTGTTTTTTTTTTTTTTTTTGAATTATTGAATATTTGGAGAATATGCTTCTTAAAGTAAAATGTGAATATTAAATTTATACTAATACATCTTATGTGTTTGTATATTTGGAATTTAAGGTAACTAATAAAACCAAAAGGTTTGCATTATTCTATATTCAATAACTTCCACATATGTAACATTTAATTTTAATATATTATTTTATTTTTACGCAGTGCTTTTGAATTAAAAGAGTACTTTTATTTGACACTCCTACAAAATATTAAAAAAAAATTTCAGTTTCCTTATGGGTAATAATTATTAGTTAAATGTAAAAGAGATGACTTTACTTTTGTTGTTTTGAATGTTTCTGATATTTATGTCTAATTTTGAAAAACTTATAACTTGATTAAACATATTTAAGTTTTTACTGTCTATGCATCATCTGTAGAATTTTCCCTGTGTGTTTACCTCATAAATTTTCATATAATAAGCAAAAGTTCACAATAGTAATATATCTATGCAAGACTGTTGTGAGACATTTTGTCTCTTGGTTCGTTTTTAAAGAACTCCTCAATAAGGATGACCAAGGATTATTTCAGTTATAGCTTATTTATTTCATTATTCTGGATTAATATAATTATTTACAAAAAGTTTCAAAATTATGCATGAGCTGTAGTTCTACTGCTCCCTTTTTCGTTCATACTTTTTCTATCATAGTTCAACTAAAAAAAACTCAACTCTTCTGCGTTCAAAACTAATCTAATCTCTAAAAATCCTCTTTCTCATAAGAGACAGTCCTTTGCTCCACCCCCAATGTAGGGGACGACACTTCCAGTGTCCTTCACCCTCTGACCCTCAAGTCAGGGGTCAATCAAATGAGTGGGAGAGGAATCAGGATCCTGACAACTGTAGACAGAGTTCATATTGTAGACACACAGATGTTTAATGCAATATGAAATGTAACATGAGTAAGGAGACAGTAGTGCAATCTTCACTTTATGTTATAATTTGCTTCTACATTATTATTTATTACTTCTTAGTCATTCTAATTGATTTTTCAAACTTTCAGACAGAGCAATGCAGTTAAATCAAGCTCGCTTTTTACAAAATGGAAGGTAACTTACTTTTTTCACATTATACTCTTAAAGAAATTGTGATATCAATTTTCTGTTATTTTTTTTGTGTAATAGTTGTTTTTACTATCTCTTTCTTGTTTTGATATCATGTTCTTGCACATGTATTCATGCCTCTTATACATTTTTTTGCTGTATTATTCTATAATAAATTTCTTTAATTTAATGAAATCCCCATTTTTTTATAGATGTGGATATGTTTTGAGACCAGAATGTATGTTTGAAGATCATTTTGATCCACATGACCGTTCCTGCGTAGAAGGTCGGGAACCTTTTATGTTATCTGTGCAGGTAATTTAATTTTAAAATTTCTAATGTGTTAGTTGGTTGTCCTTGATTTTGGACCAAAAGAAGTAATTTTTTTTTTATATCCTTTCATTTTGAGTAAAATGAGCAGAAACCATATTGTTATGGAAAGAAATATGGTTAAATTTGTAATGTGTCAAGCATTTCAATTTTTAAAGAAATTTAAATGCTCTTTTATATACTTAAGTTTATAAAACCAAATGTAATAATAGCAAAGAGGAGTAATGATTTCATTAACTTTTTTTAATGACATTGATTATCTAAATATACATAAATATAAAATCTCATGACCAAGCCTTTATTGAAAAATGTTTTGTAAGCTTCTCATTCTTAAAAATTTACATAAAAATGCATCAAATATTTTTTATGAAAGTGTCTTTGAAGTTTTGTTCACATAATGTATGATAAGAGTATAATATTTTACCATGTGATATAATAAACACAATATGCTCCATTCAAGCTTCAAAGTACCTTCATTTACATGACCTAGTATGAAATAAGGAATTTTTTTCATTTTTACCCACAATTCATGCTTACTCTTTTTATTGGGTATTTGTGAAAAAAAATATAATTACGTTTTGTATTTTTATGTTTCTATTGTTAAAATAAGTTTAATTTGCTAGTTTAGTTTTTAAGTCTTGATATATTTTATGAAAGATGCATAACAGTTTTTTATCTATTTTAAACATGAAGGTTATTGCTGCTCGTCACCTGATGAAAACAAGTAAAGGTATTGTAAGTCCTTTCATTGAACTTGAAGTACTGGGATCTGAGTTTGATACTGCTCGCTACAAAACCACTACAAAAGGTGTGTTATATTTTGTTACAGATTTTATTTTATGTGTAAAAAAATAAAAAAGCTTTAATTGAATTTTACTATTTTTTCATATTATAGATTATATTTTACTTCTTTATATTTGAACTTTTTTTTTATAAATTATTTTTTTATATTTTATGGTTTTAGCCATGTATAAAACCAACTTCTAAAAGTGCTCAATTTGTTTTGAATGTGCTCAATATGTTTTGTAAGTCAGAAAGACATTTTTCTAGGGTTTATAAATCGGAAGATAAAACTTGAAATGGAAATTGTGTCATTTGCAATGCAGACAACAAAAGACTAGATTCTAAGTATGAGAGTAGAAACTGAAGTGTGTGATTGTGTGCCGAGACTTGTTATAATAGTTCTTATACTGAATTAAGTTACTAAGAGCTTTTTGGATTATCCTAAATTGCATTTTTATTTATAATGCTTATTGACGTGCATTGTACAGGCTTTCGGACATGGTGCATCCTTCATTGGGATTCGCTTCAACAAAGCAGACTGCTTTTACAAAAAGTTGATTGTCAAGCATTTTGAACAAAGATGTGCCAAAGCTCTTTTATATAGCTGTATTATTTCATCATGGGTGGTCACCCAGCTCGCACCAGCCACAGTTTTGACCTAAAATATCCTCATTGGTAGATGAGTTCCCTTGCCGTCAGGCTAAACTTGGGAGGTTTTCATGATTTTCCTCTCCATGCAACGTACATGCTAGTGTCTGTTTCTACAAAAAGTCTTCTGCTAAGGCAAATTTTCTCCCAATACTTGATATAGGAGTTCCTTTGTCTTCTGGATTGTTTTAAAAATTATAAAGGAGTTGAACATTGGTACTCTTAAACTCAAAATCAGGTTGGCTGTTCAACGATGATTATAAAATAAAATGAAATTAAAAAGTTAAGTTGGAAATTTTTTAGTCAATGTTTAATATAATAGCTCACATTTATTTTTATAGAACTTGTTTTCATCGATTGTTCACTACTTTTTAATTCTAAGCAAGCATTTTAATAAACAACTTACCATTTTTTCATTAACTTGTTTATGTGCAGAATTTCTATTTTATTTTGTGAATAAATTGGATAATTATTGAAGATGCATTTATTACTTGTGATGAAAATTCGAAAATATATATCTTGTTTACGTAGCTGCCAATTTCCATAGTTGTTGATAAAAACTTTTTATATGGTAGCAATATTTAAGTTTTAATGTATATTTCCTGTTTGTTTTTTAATTTTAAAATTTAATGAGGTTTCAATTACCATGGCTCACCAGTATTCAAGTATTCATATTTAAGATCGATTTGTCTGGTTAATTGTACTTTTCTGGTAATTTATTTAAAAAAGGCTTTAGTTTTTAAAAAAATTTCCTTCCTTAATAATAATTTTTCTTCATGTGGTAAAATCTTTTCCAGTGACCATAGCAGTGAAATCTGTATAAACTTGACCACCTCTGAAAATTGACCACTTCCCTATGTTGATCTTTAGGAGCAAGTAGAAAACTGGTAAAATCAATTAAATTCCCCTTTATAATTTGACCAATTGTCCAAGTGGACCATCAAAAGTTAGTCCCATAAGTGGTCCTCTTATATGGGTTTCATTATAGATAAGAAGTAACTGCTGTGACTTATATTTGATTTATTTTTAAAATATCTTCTTTTTTTATTAAATCATTTAACTCTATTTTATTTGTGAACCTTTAGAGGACAATGGTTTGAATCCAGTCTGGAAAGAGACATTCTCATGGTCTATTTATAGCCCTGAACTAGCTTTAATTAAATTTACAGTCCAGTATGAAGATATGTTTGGGGATCCTAATTTTCTAGCACAAGCCTGTTATCCTGTTACATGCCTCAGATCTGGTAAATTTTTATGTTTTCATCTCAGAGCTGAAATATTTTATTGTTTTTTACTATACATCAAAATCTTTTAATGATTTTTGCACTCTCATTAAACAAAAAAAATCACATGATCTTTAATTTGCCTAATTCTGATTGTCATCACCATACAAAATTCTTGTCCTATTTACTTGTAAATAATTTAGTTATCCTTTAAAGGTATTCACTTGTAATATTTATATACCATTCCTTCTTAACAATATTCTCAGTATCTCTATGTAAAACTGTTTACTATTTTACGCACGTAAATTTTGTGCATAAAATTTTCTACATTAACTGTAATCAATTTTGAGTAAACTTGAGTATAGTCAAAGTAGACAATAAAAATAATGAATACCAAATAATTATTTAAATTAATGTTATGAATTAAATTTACACTATTATTAAATAATCTTTTTGCTAAAATAAATATTCATGAGCTATTATTATTAATAAAAATTTAATACTGAATTAAAAAAGGAGTTTGCGAGTTGTTCTAGTAACCAAACAAAATGAATAGGTTTAAATTTTATCCCATTAGAAACAGAAACTGAATCTGTGGAATCAAGCTTCTATTAATATAATAAAAAATGATTGATTTATTATTTAATTTTAAATTTTGATGTATGAAATAGAAATGGAATTAAAATTATTTTAGAACAATTATGGGTTTTGGTAAACCCTTTAGTATCTATTAAAATTAATCAATATTATTTCGAATTATATTTCATTCTGTGTAATCTAATGGAAACAAATTTCTTGCTATCCCTAAATTAGCAAAATATCAAGATATTTACGGGGCTTTTTGCATGATGGCAAGAGATTAGTAGGTTTTATCTAGAAAAAAAGAGAACATTTTCAGGAAGAAAATTAATAATACTTCTTTAAAATTCTAGTGTGAGTTTTATAAAAGTAAAATAAAAATAAAAACATGACTAATGTATAATTAATAATTTTAATTGTTACTGCTTTCCATTAAAAATTGAGTAAAATAAAAATTGATAATTGCATTACAGAGAAATGACTGATAAATCATTAAAAAGTTATTCTCAGATATGGGTTTAAAAAAATATATTTATAAGTTCCTGAAAATCATTAATATATATATATATATATAAAGCTTTTTATTGCTCTTATCATAAAAATTACAATCACAATTCATTATCAATATTTATGACTGATTTTCTTAAAGATAATAACATTTTTTTTCATTGAATCAGAAGACCAATATCTTCATAATAGCCATTGAGTATATTGTAAATGTTTTCTTAAGTTCTGAAATTATTATTGTCATGTCTATAAAGTAATCTTATATCTATTTTAATACTCACTCAGCAAAATAAAAGTTATTAACTACTTTCGAAGACTAAAATTTTAGAACACATAAAAATAGATAAATAAAATAATAATATAAGTATTTAAATGTATAAGTAAAATAAATAAGTAGGATAATAATAGTAGTTAATTAAGATGAATCAAATAAGTAGTTGCAAACAATATTATGAAAAATATCTATTTGTAAACTGCATCTAAAATTGTACATTATAAAAAAAATTATGTTATTATAATGCCATATCTGGTAAATTTTTAAACTAATATTTACATTGTATGCCATAATAATGACTTTAGAGGCAAATTTTAAAGGAAGATAATCGGTGTAAAGAGTTAAAATACTTAAGAAATTGTTGCTTTTTTACTATGTATGTGATAAGTCATGTTGTGAAAGTCATAAGTATGTGATAAGTCATAATGTTGTTGTCACTATATTCATTTGATTAATATTTTTGTCTATATGTCACCATAATTTGCATTTATTTAATGACTAATAGCTAACTACAGTCGGAGCAATTTTGATACCAAATCCAACTTCTGGAAAAATTTCTTTGACTCTTATCTTCCCATCCCTGATTACTATTGTATAATTTGTTTCAGGCTATCGATCTATACCTCTGAAAAATGAATTCAGTGAAGAACTAGAGTTAGCTTGTTTACTTGTACATATTGAGTTACAAAATCCACATCAAGTGAGTTTAAAATACCTTTTTATCGTTTTATAATGAGTTTCATTACAGAATTATGGAATGTAATTTTACTCTTCTCTAATTTTTTAGTTGAAAAAGTGCAATATTTTTTTTCTAATGTTGAAAAGTATAAAATTTTATAATAAATTGCAATGAGCAAATGTGTTTATAAATTGTTGGACACCTTTCAAATAAATTCTTTTGGGAAATATTCACATTTGTTGGCTTATTTCAATTATGAAACATATTTCCTTTGGTTTTCAACTTATTTTACATATAAATAGAAAGTATGTAACCAGCAAGATATATGGAAAGTCCTGTTTCCAAAATCCCTGAAACTTCTGAATACATTTTTTCTGGTAATAGGTCTTTAAGGTAAACAAGCATCATAACATGCATTTTTAATAAAACTTTAAAAATGGTTAATTTAAATTTCATCCTACAATGTGTTCTTATAATTTAAAAAAAATAAGTAAAAGTAGAAGATAATTTGAGCTGTCACTGTTATGAATAAAGACACCTTTTTTCTCTTCTTTTTTTCCTCCTTAATATGAAGAATTAGCTGTAGCAGATAATCAGATAAAAGTAACAAAAAAATGGCTCTAATTCCAAAAGTAAATCATTCTGATTTAATAAAAAAAAAATAGTAACATAAAGCGAGTGACAGAATTTGGTAGGTTAAGCAGTTAAGTCAGAATTTGGTAGGTTTTGTTAATAAAATAAGCATTTCTTATTTAAAAGAAAAATAAGTTTGCCTGCTGATGCTCTTTTCAAACACTATTAATATTCATAGTTTATTATTCTAACTAAAACATTTTCCTTCAACTGCTCTTTTCTTTTCAGCAACTCTTTTAGTATATGCTTATAGAAGCAGAACAACTATTGCAGTATCAAAAAGCAGCAAGAACAAAGGAAAAAATAATTTTATAACTTTTTAACAATCGCAAACACAAAAAAATAACAAACATTTTTTTTTTAAGAAAAGCAAAAAAGATTTATTTTGATTGTAGAAAAGTGTCCGGAAAATAGACATTTCCAGTTAAGGGATGTCCGAATATGGGACTCGATACATTGTACTGTATCTTAAAATTAACAAGAAAAAGTCATCCAAAGAAGATACATAACATTTTATTACAAAATGGATATTTTAAAACTTAAT
The DNA here is from genome assembly GCF_982258835.1 of Parasteatoda tepidariorum. Classification (NCBI taxonomy): domain Eukaryota; kingdom Metazoa; phylum Arthropoda; class Arachnida; order Araneae; family Theridiidae; genus Parasteatoda; species Parasteatoda tepidariorum. The sequence goes on from NC_141755.1 coordinate 41,319,191, forward strand.
TTATAAAAATGTATTTTTAAGGCTTGTCATAATTTTTAAGTTTAAATATAAAGCGAATTTTTTTAGTACTTTTCTTTAAAAGGCTCTTTGCCAAACTAGTTTAAAAAACAAAGTCTAATACAAAGAGTTTTAAAAAAATATTCTAATCTTGTATTAGCGATAACACTGTTCAAAGGGCTGGAGTAAAATTTATATGTTGAATATTTAATTGACATTAAAAAGAAATTTTAATTCATTATGTGTATTTTGTATGAGACCCTATATTGCTGTGATTCATTTTTAGTTAAAACATGAAGAAGAAAATCAAGAAGAGTTGAGTTGTAATCTCCTGAATCAGTGTTAAATTTTATATATTCTTGATCAAAAATTTTTGTTTAAAAGAGGTGTAATATGTAATGAGACAGGGTGAGTCTTTTGATGGTTGAAGCTTAACTGTTTACGTTTTCTTATGAGAAAGGAGATCTCCAATGCAAGGGAAAAAGTTCAACCAGTTCTATTACGTAACATGCCCTGCTTTATGTATGTTTAAGAAATGGAAAACCCTTATCACGCTTTAGAACCACAGAATTTAGAAATTTGACACAAAATAATATTTGTTGCATTGTTTAATTTGCAGTCTCAGTTAAACTTATTTCAACTACTTAATTCAATACCAGGACTATAGTAAAATTTTTTCATTCATATTTTAAATAATAAAATTAAAAAAATTGGCACAAAATAATATTTCTTACATTGTTTTATTTGCAGCCTGAGTTGAACTCTTTTCAACAACTTAATTCCATAGCAGGACCAAGTGATCAAAGCAGAGCTCTTACTTTCCAACTAGATCGTAGTGAAGACTCTTCAAGTTGAACATAAGGTTTGTTAATTATTTAATATATAAATAATTGTTTTAATATCGTATCTTGATAGTTGAAGCTAAAAAGTTCATGCCATTTTAATAATAGGAGATATTGAAAACATTTTTTTTTTCTTGTCACAATTTTCATAATGAGATTCTGATGTGTCTATTGCAGCAATTTTGCTTTGCAGGTTGATTGAAAAGCACCTTAAAATTTTGATAGTGCATTTTGTTATGAATATAACTTTTTAAAACAAGCCATGTGTGGTGATTTAAAAATATAGGAATAAAACTATATAAAGACTTTTTTTCTTTCTAAAAACGAGCTATTGATTTGGGCTGATTAGTTGCATTAAAGCTTGTAAAACTGCTAAAATGTCATTCATTTTTAAAAATCCTTTTATGATTTCATTTGTAGTTTAAACTTTTGTAAAATTTTGACTGGTTTTTGAATAGTATGAAAAGCGATAATACTATGTAGTGTCAGGCTGAGATAAAAATTACTAAAGTCATGTAAAGTATCTTTAAACATTTAGAAAACACATTTTGTTTTTGAGGAGAGTATTAAATTTTTTAGTTAAAATATTAATGTAATTTCAGCTATGAGTAAAAATAAAAAAATTCCCCTCGCAAGCAATGAAACAAGATAGTTTTATTTTTAAAAATTTAATCAGTACCTAAAAGTATATTATGAACCAACAAAGATCATTTTGGCAATTTTTTATAACATATTTGCTGTCAAAAATCTTATCTACCTTCCCAAAGTTCGGAGGCTCCAGATACTTTAGAAAGCAAAGTATCCAAAAATTCCTTAGAAATGTGGTGATTTTCTCCTTCAAAAACAGTACTTGATGGGCTATTTTGTTTCTGATATATGAATCAAGCACCTTTTGTTTATGCAGTACCACACAGTTTCATCTAAAGAACAAGAAAGACATTCCACTTCATTGTACAGTGTAGTTTATCGTTTGCTTCCTAACTGTAATTTTTTATGCTTAATCTGTTTTTTAATTTGGCATGAAGTTTGCAACTACTTTACAAAATGATAAATTTACTCTTCCAGTAGGAGATAATTTTATATAGTTAGTCACTAGTTAGTATGGTGACATACATTAAAAGTTATATATTTAAGTAATACAATAAATAATTAATGCTGCGTGAGTTTTATTCAACTAAAAGTGATAACTTTTCCCCCATAAAATAGATTTCTTTCTAATAAGATTTAAATCACCATTTCCTGTTTAAATAACTTTAAATGCAAAATTGTTCTATGAAGAAGATATCATTTAATTTTTTTAGGGGGGAGGATTTCGTGCAATAAAAATGATAAATAATTATGTTTTCAAAAAAGGTTTTTTTCCCTCACTTTTTCAAACTTTTCTTTAGAGAGTCTCTAAATAATGAAATATTAAAAATAATAAATTTTAATTTTAAAAATGAATAAATTATTAATTTTAAAAATGAATAAATTATTAATTTTAAAAATGAATAAATTATTAATTTTAAAAATGAATAAATTATTAATTTTAAAAATGAACTTTAAATTGGATATTTTGATGGTATTTAGGATGTTGTTAGTGAAAGGATGGTGTGTATAAGTATCCTCAGTAATTAAAATTCTTTAAAAGCCTCTTCAATATTCCAGACAAACAGAAAAAGTTTTCATTAATCGTTGTTGGTTTAATTTAACTTAAAAACAAGAAGGAGGTTAATATTTTTACAGATAATATCCAGCTCTGAAAAGCCATTCAAATTGTCTGCGTTTTATATTTTTTTTCTGTGTGTTCTTTATATTTTATATTACTTTGGGTACTAATTATTCAATATTTATTTTTTAGTGGAGGTGATCTCAAGTAATAATGATAAAACATACTATCTGAGAAGACTGAATTAATCATGCATTTATTTTAAGGAAACTTATGTTTTTGCATTTATGACTCCCTTTCAGAAACTACTTAAAACAGTATTGGGAAACTATCTTAAAACTATGGGTGTACAAGAAGGGATATTATGCAAACTTTGTCAATACTTTTAGTGGAATATGAGGATGATCATATGGAGTTCTATATGGAAACTCAAATAATGAAGAAAATTTCTATTGTAAGTAATGACTTGAACTCAAACGGGTTTTAATGTTTATTGATGGAAATGTACTGTTAGTGATGTGTTCATGATTGTGTTACGGTTTATTAGAAATGTTTTATTCTATCTAAATTGTGTTCTTTTTTTATCGATTTAAAAAGACTTGTTTATTGTTATTCATAAATGTAAAATTCTTAGATATTCTAAAAATTAGGGTGACAATATTTGTTTTAAATATTTACTTTTATGGCCATAGATATTGTTAAATTCATACAAACTCAGAATTTGTAAAAGTTCCATAATCACTGCATTTAATATGATTCTTTTTTTAAAAAAAATTAAGAGAAGGAAGGAAAAATTTTAAGAACTTAAATTTTATTGTTTTTATTATATTGAAATTTCACGTTTTTTTTTAAGAAAAGGTGTTTAGTTTCTGTAATCATATACTCAAGTATCCTTCAGTAATAGAAAATTTTAATTATTTTACTCCATTACTGACTTTGAAATGCTTATAATTTTATATTTATAGCATAAATTTTCCATTTCATATTAATTAATTTTTAAATGTAGCTCAAAAACCAGAAAAAATTCCACTCTAAATTTTAGAAAGAGCATTATTATTTTGATAAGTGCTTCACAAATTACTATTGGTCTAAGAATGTCTGCATAGGGTGTGTACAGTCTTAAACAGTTGAATTTTTCGTCTATTTTTAAAACCTTAAAAATCATTGTTTACTTTTTAAAAAAAAAAATTTTAAATATTTTTTTAATATCATTAATAAAAACATTCATTGGAGAGAGGATAGTTATAAATTACTTTTTATTCTTTAAAAGGTGTTTAAAAATTGCATATATATATATATCAGCATACTATCTTGAAGTTTTCTTGTTGATGCTTCGTTTTCCTGGCTGATTAATTTTGAAATATATTTTATTATAAAAGTTATCTATGAAGAGATTTAATTGAAATTAAAGTGAAAGACGTTTCTTAACTACACTAAACTGGAAAACATTAAATTTTAGGCTTTTAGTGTTTCATTTATATTTACATTAATTTGCATTTCTTGTTAAAATATTATCTAATAGCATAAAATGACTGTCTGAATAATATTTTCTGTTTCATACTCATATTAATTACCTGGAATTCAATTAAAAAATACAAAAAGGTAAACTTTTTAACAGTCTTTACAATTGCTCTTGTTAAATTTTTTGTGGACGTCTAGATAACTTCTGCTTTATCTAAAATAAATTTTAAGAAAGTGTCAAATACTAAATTTTTTAAATCACTTGATTGTTTAAATTTCTAAATTATTATTGGGATATGCATATATCTTGCACAATTTCATATTCTTAATTTTATAAAATGCATTGATATATTTTTATGTTATTAAATGTTTTATATAAAAGTTTTTTTTTTCTATTTTGTCACAAAATTTTAAATTTAAAAAAATTACCTAATAAAATTTTTTTTTGAAAATAATAAACTCTTACAATCTTTATCGAAAAACCTACTATCCATATAAGTCTTTTATTATCTCACTTTAATCTGTCTTCCATGGCTTACTATTTCTTATGAAAATTTAATACACATAAACTTTTGCATAAACAAAGACATTTTCAAAAAATAAGAATTTTAAAACAGTTATGACTATGATTCGTAAAGAGGTAATATAAGTTTTTTGATGAAAGATACTAATGAACTCAAGGCTTTTGTTATTAAACATAATAATGGTGATATTCTTTTTAGATCTTTTTTATATCAGTGAGTAAGTGCAGTAAAAAAGCCTTCTAGTTCAATAAAGATTTTGAATTATTTTATTTATATGCAATAATCACAAATAGTAAATAATAAAGTTCTACTAATTGTGATTTTAAATCTTACTGATGCATTATGTGAGCATTTTTAAATATATTCTTTTCAACAATGGTAAAAAAAAGTTCAAAAAATTACCTTCTTATTTAATATCTGTACTCCTGAATAAATTGATTTTTTTTAAATATATTTCTTATCAAACGAAATTATATCTTTTTTTTTTGCCTCTAAAACTAAAGCATAGTGTACATTTTTACTAGAAAGAGTCTTTCTGATATAAATACATATCTCATGAGCTAATCACTGAACTATTTTTTCTGTACTATTTTTGTGCTATTTTTTATTCTAAGGAAATAATGTAATATCAATATGTTTCAGCACGGGATATAGCTTGTCTTTATCCCTAAAATGTCTTTCATTTGGGAGTTTTCATAAAATATCAGTTTTGCTCTGTGCTACACTCGTGATTTTCAAACGTAGTAGGATTTTTTGTTCTTTTTTATATTCTTTTTTGCATTGCATGTTGAGTGTTATCTGCAAGAAATAAATATATTCAGGAGTTTTTTTTTGTACACCAAAGTATTACAAAATGATCTAAAAGCATTAAAATGATAGTTTAAAAAAATTCTCCAATTTCTTACTCTATGAAAAATGGTGGTTAATCATAATTGTAAAAAATTTTTACTTTTTTACTAACATTTCTTCTAAAAAACCAGTTAAGCTTCATTTGTGGAAAAAAATTGGTAGTATGTGATATCTTTCTTATGTATACTGTTCAATTTTTTTAATAATTTGTAGTTTAGTAAATATTTACCTGCAAGGGTTGAAATTATCTTAAGAGGATGCAACCGGGAACAATATTCATTAATATTTAATATTTTGAAAATTATCTAAAGTTATTTTTTTAATTCAGAAAAATCAGAAATATAATAAGAATCAAAAGTAAATTTCAAAAATAAATTTTAAAATTTTTAGTCTGTCTAAACCAACAAGTTTTGATGCAAATTTTTTATTTATAATAACGTTTAAAATAAAATTATAAAGCTTTATTATTTTTTTTACTTTTGATAAGTTTTAGCTGTAATGTACAATAGTTTTGTAAATGCGTACTTGCAAGGACGTACTTGCAAAGTAAAAAATTTATTAAGTAAATGTATTCAGCTCAGATTACGACTCTTAGTGTTTATATGGCTCATAAAAAAGCTTTATTAATCACAAATGAAAATTTTAGGATTTAAAATAAAATAATAACATTTAAAAACAAACTAGAATATTTTATTTATTGAATTTTATGGGATTTGCAAGTGCATCTTCTTGCTGGTTTTTTATATGATAAAAGAAAAAATCAAAATGGGTTATTTGCAGAAGCATGACAGCCCTTTAAAGAAATCAAAATCTTGTTTAGATACATGTTAGTGAGATTTTCATGTTAGTGTAAAATGCATTAGTTATCCAGCACAAATATTTTTCTAGATTGTTACTCATCATTGTGTCATTGTTTGCCCCCAAAGTATTTTTTGTAATCCCTGTGTTCCAAAATATTGATAGAATGAGTTTTCATTTTAAATTTGAATTTTTCTTTTTTTGTAATATATATGAACAGTGATTAAATCTTTTTTTAATTATTATTGTTGTATCTGATTTTATAAATGAATGAACATTTTCTTGATTGCCCTTTTAGTTAGTCTGTAAAACTGATGTAAATAATTGTGTATTAATTATGTTTGTGTTTATTTGTAATAAAAAAAATTTCATTTCTATCTTTAATGTAATATAACTATTGCTAAATTGAATATTATTATGCTTTTAAGCTAAAATATTGAAACACAACAAAAAAAATTGCTGATAAAATATTTGTATTTGAATGATAAAATATTTTAACATCTTTTAGAAGCACTTTGATAGTTTAAATTGAGACTAAATGATGCCATGTATTTATTAATTATTATTCGGTCGGTATATACCAGTTTCTATTACATTTTAAAAAGAATTATATGCATTTATGAATTTTAAATAAGTGTTTATCTTACAGTAACTCTTCATATTTATATGAAGAAATAATTTTATAAAATTGTTTTGTACATTTTGTGAAGTTAAATGAAATGCATTCCATTGTAAAAAAATTTTGTAAGTGTCATTTAGTTTGCATCATACAGACCAACTTTCAGTTTGGTGTCAGATTCCTTTAAATTGGTGGAGTTTTGTGACCCAAGAGCTAATAGAATGTACTCTGAATTGTGTAAACTGTTGCTGTTAATAGGAAGTTAAGAATGTTTAATTAGTTTTAACATTAAACAGGAGTGTAGGCATATTTTATCTTTCTCTTTTTTAGTAAACAGTTTTAAATGTTTTCACAACACTTTATTTATGGTGCAAATTATTATTTAAAGTTGTTCAGACTATTAGGGAATACTTCTGCAATGGTACCTGTTCATGCCAACTACAATCACCAAGGTGCCAAACTGGCAAAAATTTAAAATATGTATAGTATGTAGAAGTTTATCTGAGAGTGGTTATGAGTTATACCTTTTGAGTTAGTCTCCTTCTGTGTTTTTTTAGTTTCTCACAGGCCACTGCTCAGAAGGTGCCAAAACTTGGCGGTTATTTTGCCGCTGGTCCAGGTACAGAAATTTTCCCAACTATTTTTTTTCTTCCATCTATGCTTTGGGAAAGTGAAAATCTGATTGATGCAGAAAGTGTGAATCAGATTCAGTCAAATTGTTCCCAAAAGCTTCTGAAAATTATTAATCGAATAATATATTTTTTAAGATTTTAATCCATTCAACTAAAGAGTTAAGAACTATGAACTAGGTTGTTCAAAAAGTCAGCAGTCAAATATTTGTTTACATTTGAAAGTTGATGCAACAAGAGTATGCTCCACTGGCATCCTTTCACAAAACTCACTCACTGGTTCTAATTTTATTGAGGCTGCAAATATGAGAACCATTTTTTTTCCCTTCATCTCTTTGTTAAGATTCTTTTTTTCATGGAATATGTGAATTTTCACATCTACACATTCTAAAAATATGCTTGTTTAGTGCATAAATTAATAACTGATTCTTAATACCTCAGTCGCTTGTTATGCTGTATCCTTTATATTGTCATATTATACTGCTCTTTGATCTTGTCTCTGGAAGTCCTAAAATAACAAATACAATCACTAAAGAATTTTGTATTACTTAATTTTAAGAAAAAAGTTTTTTTATCTTGAGAAACAAAACAAAAAAACTAGCATTTTTGGCAAAATGCATTGTCAGATCATGTTGAATATTATCGCATGTGTAGAATCCTCTTGAGTCTGAGAAATGCTTGACTCAAAGCAAATGCCTTGTTTTCACCACTCTTACAACAGGTCTGAATTCTAAAACAAGTATATGTTGCTCATAAAGAAACTGAGAAAAAGCGTGATAAAATTAAATGTTTAACTCTTGTGCTTTTGGACGTTTAGAAATCCTTCAATATGATCAAAATCGGTTAAAAAATCTGAAGCAACTAAAAAAACAATATTTTATTTTGAGTACCCGTGTGAATTATATATTTCAAATGTTAGCTTATTTAAATCTTAAAATTTTAACTAAGAGTAAAAGATTAACACATTAGAAATCCGCATAATTTCCCAAGGAATCAGCTTACAGCAAATGTAACATATGAAACAAACAAAAAGCTACCATAAAGGCAGTGTAAGTTGCAAATTTTTGAAGTTAACTTTTCTGAAAGTAAATTAGATGAAAAATGGTTTTCATATTTCAAAACAGCATATCTAAGTTTATTTAAATTAGTTTAAAAATTTCAAACACCAAAAAGAAAAAACAATTGTAGGTCTGTGTTATAGGTGCACTGAACTATTTTTTTTCCGGTATTTTTTGTGACTGAGCAATATTTTGAACGTATTGTATATACTTTTGTATCTGATAACATTTCAAAATAAAATGTTTTCAAACTCACATTTTATCTTGCTATCATTTATTATTTGATTCACCAATGAAAGGATGATTCGGCAATTCACTGTAACATTGTAAAATAGTAGAGACATTGCAACTTTTTTTACTCGAGAATCTACAATATATATTTTTTGTAGTTTTAATTTTTCTTGTAGCAATATGACATCAATTAGTTTTGGTATTAATGCAAATGATGTTGATTCTTAATCTCTGTTGTCTCAGAGGGGTGTAATAAATCTGATGCGTAGCGTTTTTAAAACGAGCTTAAAGGTGCTTTTTTTTATTGGGGTTTTTTAAAAAGTACCTTTTTGAAAATGAGATTTTTTTTCTTTACCGTGTCGATATTCGCCACATATTATGCAAAAGCGTGATTTTCACATTGTTATATTCAACGTTTTTACAATTCATTCAAACAAAATCGATTTCGGCTAACCGTCGGTCTGTAGCGTATGAAAGCGCCAATCATTTTACATGTTTGATGAATTGCATGCGAGTCTGCATGTGCTTCTACTGAGTTGGGTTCAGTGAGATCCTTGTACTCTCATGTGCAACTCTGCTGCATTTTGTAAGATATTCTCAATTTCAGGCTTCATTTTCCACCCTCCGAAATCGAAACGAAAAATCTGCTGATCTTTTTATGGTAGCTAATCCCTTTTTATGGTAAAAATTCCCTCTGCAGAGGATCAAAATTGTGATGGCATGTCTTCGAATCATCCTCAGGGATGTTTCCCAGACCGTCGCCAGTAGCTCATTGTGCAGCTCTAGTGCGACGTAAATGAACTACAACAACAAAAACATGTTAGCTAATATAATCAAGAAATCATGCATTAAATTTTGAAAAAAAATGACTGCTGATAGCCCTGTCATGAGTAGCAACTTAGGTGGCTAACGAACGCATCGCTGGGCTGTCATAGTTCCGTGGATCAATATAAGGGATGATAGTGTGTCGTCTGCGATGGCACCACATATCATCACACCAGCTGTCGAAACGGTAGGCTGCTTTAGAGTATGCAGAGTTAATACCCACCCACTGTTGCCTCCATTTGGAGCGATGTCGCTCTCGATGGGATTAGACTGCAAACAGGTCGACGTAAATAGTAATAATTGGCGATCAAAATGGGCAATAGGTGGCGTTAAGCAGAAGTCTCTACCTATGGCAATACTTCGCATGCTTTCACCATTAGCGTGTGAAGTGTCATAGGAGAAGGAAGTACATCATTTCTCTCTTGATTTTCAAATTGATTAAAAACTTTTAAGTTAGGAAACTATATGGAACTGAAAACTACAGGGAACATAGTTCTATAAGAAAGAGTTTGAATTTTTAAAAAAAATATTTTTGACAATTGAATAAGAAAAGGGAAAATGTAGTATATACTACTGAGGAGAGGAGCAGAGTCAAGACATGGAACCGGTCTTCTCCCCAGAGGGCGTATTCGAGCGTTGCGATCGCGAATAACAGCAAAGAGATCTGAAAAAATTCTCTTTTGATTCCCATTTTAAAAAGTAGTTAGATACTCTCAAAGCGCACTGTAATCGATCAAACATCCACTGTGGCAGGCGACGAGTGTTTTCTGCCTTTACATTTGCATTCACTGTAGGAGACACGCAAAGCTCCGTCTTTCGTGTGTATTGTTCCTTCATAACAGCGTTCCATAACTAAGGCAGACAAAATACTCAGTAAATACAACGGAAAATTTTTTTAAAAATATATTGATTACAACTTTTTCCATTTATAAGCAACGGCGGAAATGATCACGAGTAAATCTTTATTTACCATTTTAACTCTAGCGATAATTATATCTAATTTGATTCATGGAATAGTGAAAAATTCTGTCCTCATCTTAACTGCGAACTAATTGATTTTTTTAAATGTTTATTACTACATTTAATGTTAAATTCAATTTTCTCTTCTGTACCACATAATAGTTCAGTTTTGCAAATAAAGTTATAAGTACATTTTTTGCAACCAAGCATTCTATCTAAAGATATCATGATGACCCTTTTGTACAAGCTTTAGTTATTACATAGTATAGTTTTACGGAGAAAAAAAGGGTTATTTTAATCAGGGGACTCGATGTTAATATATATATTATTAATAAATATAAACTAAACTCAGCGGCGCGACAGCCCAAGAGGGCCAAGGCCTACTGTGCCCATCTCAGTTTTCTTGACCTTGGGGTGCAGGAGCAGATGTTCCGGTCAGGTGGTCAGCCGAACCCCCAGTGTTTAGTTCCCAAGCATGCTTGGTACTCATTTATCGACCCACTGAAGGGATGAGAGGCTGAGTCAACCTTGCCCGGCCCGAGGATCGAACCAGGGACCAGTGGCACGACAGCGCGAAGCGCTACTGCTCAGCCACAGGGCGTCTTAGTAAATATAGAGACTTAAAATTTCTCCCTATGATTCCTTTTATTTTTCAAAGATGCTTTTAAAGCCAACATCTACAATCCCTGCCCAAATAATTAGACGCACTATACGATGTAAAATCTTAATTATCAGGTGATATTACACAGCTTTATTGTTTTTATGCGGCTGAAACCGGTTTGCACTTGTTTACGTTCGTATATCAATTGGTTAACATTGTAATGCAATACGTTAAAAATAAATACAAATAGAAATAAGTATATAAAAAATCTCCTGTATAAAAATCTTTTACATGTATGTTTAAATATAAAAGTATTGCTTATAAACTCGTGCAAAACATGAAATTATTAAAAAAATTCAATGCGTCTAATTTGGGCTAGTTATTATAATATACTAAATATTCTATATTTATATAATATATCGTCTAATTTGTTCAATCGTTGAATTTATATTATATATCGTCTAATTTAACCAATTCATACAGCGAGCTTAAGCAAGTGCAAACTGGTTTCTGTATAGTGTAAAAATAATAATGCTGTTTAGTATCCCCTGATAATAATGATTTTACATAGAATCTTCTTGTAGTGCGGTCTAATAATTTGGTAAGGGACTGTATGTTCGGCTAATTTCTTTATTTGATAAAAAAGAGTGAGTCTATCGGCTTAAAATGTAGCTAAACAGTACAGCTAAAATTTTTAATGACTTTTTGAATTAATAAATTCTAAATTTGCGTCCGAGGAACGAATATTAACTAACTTACATTTTTAAAATAATGTCACATATGGCTGTTGTTTGTCTGCCTATGTTTTTTTTTTTTTTTCTCTGCAGAGCTGAAAGCAGACATTCCACCAAGATTTCTGTTTCGCTCTCGAACCATTAAGAAAGAGTCCTAGAACATGAAGATCCGATCTTTAAATCGAAAGTTATTCTGGGGATTCATTTATTTTTTTGCGCACTGTACATTCATTTGAAGTATATGTAAATACTGCTGATAATTGCAAAATATGTTTGCATTTTTTTAATTTTTATAGGAAGATAATTTAGCTGGTGGTTATCGGCATATTGATAACTTTGGAAGAGGAAAATTAGGTGAAATGATTGTCACTTTCTATATCAGACATAAATAAAAACGTCCTCCATTTTGTCTTCTTTCGTATAACTTTGTTAATTGTCATTTTCCTCAAACGAATTTTTGCCGCTATAGCGGAAAGTCAATTTTTTGCTTGTTTTCTTAACTCGTAATAAACAAATAATTTTTGTATCTTAATATTAATGTTTTGAAAGTATCATAATATCTGACTTCTTGCAATGTGAATCTCGATATAACAAGCCCTCACTGTATTTAAATTTGCAAAAATTCGAAATGAAATTTTGATTTAAAGAATAAATATTTGCACTTATTTTAAGTGTATTAAAATTATACTAAACTAGTTATATGCTGCAAAAATATTTCCAAGAAAAAAATTACTATCTTTAGTTTTTTGTTTTCTTCATTTTAATTGACTATTTTTAATTTAATACGTTTTTTTAAAGTTTTAAAACAATATAAAGGGCTGTGAAAAAGTTTGCTTCTCAAGTATAAATATGTTTAATGGTGATAACTTGACATAATGAACAAATAGGTGCAGGTTCGAATTTCAATAAATACATATGGGTATATCGGGAGTGGCCAAGATCGAATAACGATGACGTGGATTAACTATAGAACATAAATGTGATTCGAGCAGGTGAGTGAATAATTCCAACTATCCATGCGCAAATGTGTCGGAATTTGGAAAAACAGTGTAAAAAAAATACCTTAAAGGCGTTACTAGCAATATTTGCTACTGCATATTTCTGCAACTAACGATTCCCTAGTCAACGAAATCGCGCCCTGTTGATATCAGTAAAAATCGTTAAATTCGGTAGTTTTTTCTTTGGGGTAGTCCACAAACTATATACATGGTTCAGGCATAAAATCTTAAGCAAAGAATTAGTTCTTTCAAATTTTTGGGGAATTCTGTTCTTATATGAAAAAGAAATCTCAATTAACAATTTTACATCATCAAATTCTTTATATAGATGGATTCATCGGTCATATGCCTATTTATTACTTCCAGCAAAGGCAGTAACAAATCTTGTAGGGGGAAGAATTATTGATTCATATTTTTCATCCGATTTTAAAATGATCAATTGCAATTAACAATACAGTAAACATATTACAGAATTTTTAATTGATCAATTGAGGTAAATTAAATTATTGCACTAAAAATGTTAAGCATAATATTCATTGGGTTTTCGTTTCAAGGTTGTTGAAACTGTAAATTTAAACTATTTGATTAAGAAGTCTTGAACCAGATTGTAAGTTTTAATAACTATTGGAAAGAGGGAATGCTAATAAATAATGTTTTTTTTTAAGGCAACAGTCCTACAAAAATTTTTTACATTAATTTCAAACTATACAATTTTTAGTGCTATTATAAAATTATACTAAAAACTTAAAATTTTCTGCTTTTAACTAAGTTATTTTGAAATTAAAAATAATATATCTTATAATTAATTTACAATAACATTTACCTTTATTATATTAAATTAAAGCATATTATACTTTTTTTAGTTTGTCAAGTGCCATTTTTAAAAGTGGTTTAGTATACGCTTATTGTTCCAAAATATGTCCCGATTTTTTGTTTGGCCCACTAAGCCTGCATTATGTAATTTAAAGTCTTGAAAATAAAAACAAGCACATAAGAATTAAAATTTTATTTGCTTTCTTATCAGTGCAAATAATTCATGGCATGAATAATATTTTCCAATAGAACTATAAAATAAATAACAATAGAAAAAAAGGTAGTAACACCTCAAGGCAGTATATATGAAGTATCAGATTAATTTTTTAAGCTTATGGTGTGAATAACATTCTTATAACTCTTTTTATCAATACCCAAAAGAGCAGATCTCACTAATTAAATTTTATAAAATAGTTTAATAATAGAAAACCCCTTCAGATCTGGTATTCAATAGTTTAACACTAAATATTAATCATAAATGCATAAAATTTAATATTTATTAGGATCACAATCTTTTTCTGTTTTAGCATATTCTGCGACCTTATTATGCTTGAAATGGCAACAACATGGTATTCAGTCAACACATTCAAATTTTTTTTGAAGTTTGTATTAAGTAATATCTCCAATACTCATTCCATTTGATCATTATTTAGCTCAGTGTTCTCCCTAAGCGTTTAAAGGTGGGCGGTCAGTCCTGCCTGCCCTTTGATTCCTATAAATGTGCCCTCTTTGTAAATACATGCCACCCATCCCTTAAAAACACTGCTTATTTATTCATATTCCATTTTTTAAAAAACTAATTCACTTTTTAAATAATAATTACACACTGGTAAAATTATCAGTATTTATAGGTTTGATTCTGATTATTATTACGAATATTAACTTTGCTTGAATTATTCTCAACTCGTTAAATTTTTATTAGTATCTCTTTTATTGAGGGGGGGGGGTATTAATAAATTTTTTCAAAAATTAAACTTTAAATGCTTATTTTTTCATAATTTTCAGTTTAAATTATAAAAATCTCTTTCAAATTGTTCATCAATTAATAGTTGTTTTTAGTTAACTTTTTTTGAAAAAATATTTATGCTCAGAGAGACATTAGCATGTCTTTAATTATTTTTATGAACTACAAATTTTTCTCTTATAGAGAAAATTAATGAGAGAGAATCATTTCTTGAAATATACACATAAAGTAGTACAAGAGGGTAATTTAAAAATTGTTGAAGATCATATTCAGTTATTACATAATATTACACATTTTGATAAATTTTTACGGTGCTGAATGAGTGCCCTTTTAAAACTTATAGATAGTGCCTTTTTTGAGAGGCAGCGTGCCCTGCCCTTTTTTATTCTTAGGGAGAACTCTGTTTCGCCCTTTAAAAAAAAAAAAAATTTTTTTTTTTTTCGTTTTATGAACATTTTCAAATTTTCGTCATAAAATTTAGTATTTTGTAAAAATTCTTTCTGAAACTCATGAAATTGAAACAAAAATGTACAGTGTGCAACATAAAAATCAACACTTTCATAATTTTAGATCTAGTGATCAGATTATGGCATACTAATATGCAATTAATTTGTGCAGATGAATGGAATTCTTGACCATCTTTGATGAATTGGAACTCTTGACCATCATATTATGGTAACTGCAAACTGGAAAATACGGTACCTATAGTTTAGGAGAGCAGTCAAAAGTTTGGGTCTCTGAATGTGATTTTCTCTTTTTACATATTTCCCCAGCTCTAAGACTATTTAAGCAAATCTAAACACTTTTGAACACAAAAATAAAACTTATTCACACAAATATAATTATAATTCCAAACAAAAAATAGTTTTATCATTTGATTTAATAATGGTAGAATAAAACTTGAATAATAAAGCAAAAAAAAAAAAAAATTTCATTTTAAACAGTTAAGAAATTTCAAATAAAAAATTACAAAATTTCTGCAAAATCGGCTTAATAGTTTTTGAGTATAATGAAATTTCGAAAAGTTGTAATAATAAATTTTCATACCTCAAGAGTTATTCCACTCAAATCTTGGATTTTGTCAGTCAAAATGATATAATTTTAAATGACGTAAAATTTGCTTATCTAATGATTCAAATATTTTTTTACTATTACTAAAATAAATTATACTAATACAAATCGTTTTTGATGCAGAACTATCTTTTGATACATAAGTTTTAAAATTGCGTAAAAAAAAAAAGATTTTTTCTTTATTCGATGAGCTTAAATATTTTTAAGAAATGGCAAAATATACATGTTGAGCTACAGGGGCCATGTTTTCCTCCCAGATTATGGCAACTCTCTGCATTTTAAGGGCCAAGAATTAAAAAAAAAAAAAAAAAAATGCTAATTCTGAGAAAGAACGTTTTTGTGTCTGACTTTGTAATTAGACATTATTGTTTGCACAAATTAATTAGTATATTTCAGGCTAACCTCTCAAAGCATTGAAATTGCACTTTACTATGTGCAAATAATAATAAAAAGAAAAAATTGATAAAAAGAAAAATTTGTGCACTGTACATCATTGTAGCATATTAAGTACTAAAGTAAAGACTCAATTTGAGCTGAAGGGGTTAAAAATAATCAGCTCTCAAAATGAGAAAAAAAAAATGTAAACACTTTGAATTGAAAGAAAATACCTAAATGAATTTTATTATATATATTTTTTCTTTTTAAAAATATACAAAATCACCCAAACAGCATGAAGAATTAGGAACATCTTCAAACAAAAAAAAAAGTATTTTATAAATATAATGGAATATAACTGCAGCATCATTATATTTACAGCAATTGAAAAAAAAAAAAAAAAAAAAAAAAAAAAGATATTCCCCATTTTGATGTCAAAGATGTGAGCATAATTTACAGCACCTTGTTCATTTTAATATAAAACATTGCTTTGTGGTCCTTTTATACAAATGGAATTTCAGGCTCATAATGGAGTCTTTTTAATGTCTATGAGGCACTGTTCACAAAGTGATTTATTTATGATGGGCTGCGTTGATGCACATAAACTTGATTTTCTGACTTTCATTTTTTAGCTGCTTTCTTACCTTTCACCACTACTGGACGACTTTTGATTGTTCCCTTTTTTCTCTTAGATGTCTAGAGAAATAAAGAATTGCGATTATAAAATGAGTTTGATATACTACACCTTTTGAATGACGATTATAAAATGAGTTTGATATACTACACCTTTTGAATGACACGAATAAATTTTTATGGATACATAACGAAAAATAATGCTTATTTATGGGGAAAATAAACAATATTTTCCTTTGAAAATGTAAAAAACAAACATATGTGTTAGATGTAAACTTCCAAACATTTAATTGCGTACAGTAATTTCGTGTTGGTAGGCTGTGGCCAATCTGCATCCAAAAGTTAAACGATCACAATATACAGCATATTATCCCAGAGAGTATTTAATGATTTCATTTTTGCTTGAGCTTTGATCAAAAATTCCACAGTAATAGAGTTGATTTATTCAAAATAAATGTTTAAAAATAATATTATGAAAAAATGACCAAAATCAGATTTTTTATTCTGAAAATGGCATAATTGTCTCATTTTGAACTATTATTTGAAAATCATAATATAGCATGATAAGGCAAGTTTTTGATTTATGATGACTTGAGAATAAAATCAGACTGATATATTTATTTCGCTATTTCCTTTATATACAATTTCTTTTCATGCAAAGATTTAATTTCTGCTGTCACCCTCATTTAAATTTCTTTTTCATTAATTTATTACCAAAAGAGAATAATTTCTGAAATCCGATAAATGCTTACAATAATATAATTAGTTAATCATCAACTTCGTAAAGACTTCAGAAGAAAAAAGTTCATTCCAAGCACAGTTTAAGGTGAGTGCAGTTTGCCTATGGCAATAAATTTTCAAGACTTTAAAGACCCAATATTAAATAGTATATATATAAATTGTTATGCCTTGGAAAATGAAATTGTGGTAGCATGTTGCTGCAAAATTTAGTTTCTTTGGGCTTACAAGTTAATGAATAAATTATATGTGCTTTACTATGCTATGCTTTGTCTCAATGCAATAGAGCACAATGCTTAAAAAAGGGAAATCATAAACTAGTTACTCCTACAATATGATCTTATGTATTCTATTTATTAAGTTAAATTATTAAATTTCCACTATTATCTTTTCCTTTTTTTATATTAAAAGGTACATTTTTTTAAAAAAAAAAATATTCCTGTTTATAAATTAATCTTATGCCAGAATAAGAATTAAGTAAAACTTAAAAATTGAAAACAAATTATTTCTATATTATAAAAACTAATAAATGTATTAGAAACAGATTTCATTGAGTATAATTAAAAATTGCTTAATGAGATGAGAGCAAATAAATAAAATAAAACAATAAAAGAGAGTATGGATATAAAATGTATAATATTTTTATCTTTAACACTTTTATTTTATGTATAATATTTTTATCTTTTCCTCAAAATAATTTTAAATTCATACATATATTTAAAAATCAATTTAAATATACAACAAAAACTACACCTGCATAAATTTTGTGACTATAGCCCTAAGTTTCTGACTGTTTTAATACTTACCATACCAGATACAACACTGGGAGCCAATAATTAATTTTCCGTTTTTTTTAAAAATTTTTTTAAAAAAGAATTTTTATCTAATCAAGAAAATAATAAAAAATTTTAAGCCTATTAGTTTTTTTTCCTTCACTTCAAGCAGTTTTTTCATGGTAAAAATTGTTTTACAACACATTGTTTTTAAAGCTATAATGTTAATACAAATGGTTTATTAGCTGTGCTTTTAAACTATATAAGAGGCCTTTTCTCCTCCAGACTGAACTGTCGAAGAGGAGGAAAAATTTCGAATATGCTGTTGATTTTTTTGTTTAACTTATACAAATAAACTGATAGTGGATGCTTACACTTTTCGACAGTTTCTTTTGAAACATGAAAGGCCATCTTCTAATCACAATTTGAGATATAAAGCATGCAGTATTTTAAATTCTCCATTAAGTTTTTTTCTGATAAAAATATACCAATATATCTCTGAAGTCAGCATATTTTGAAAGGTAGTTAAGTATAATACATTAGACTGTTTTTTGGAGTTCTGATAAATATCTTTCTTTCTGTGCAATTTATCTTTAAAAATTTTTTACCATCATCCAAATCAGTTTTCATTAGCTTAAACTGCAATAAAATTGAATTAAATTAAGCCTGGAAAGAGACCTATCAAGAGAAAGCTCTATACCGCGTGAGTAATTCTGCACGATAAATTTTGTTTCGCCTCCATCGGCATTTTACAGTTAAGAAATAAGAGTTTAGATAAACCTAGAGTTAACAATGAAATTTCAAATGAGGAAGAAAAAATTTTAAAAACATTAAAATGCAAACAAACTATTGCAGAACTAATTCTCTATGGGGTAACTCTGTCATAATTTGTTGGCATTTTGAAATTAGTCTTTCAACATTAGAAACTTTATGGTTTACTCTAGGATTACCAGAATTCAAGTCTTCTATTCTTTTAATTTTACTTTAGTTATGTAAGTTAAAGGATTTGCCAAGAAAGGGTTTCTCCCGCAATATAACGTCCTGTTGATATGAATCATTTTCAAAATTATTTTTTGGGTAGAAATTTATAATAAATGAATTTAAGCTCTTAATTATTGGATTTTTTCTTCTAAGAATTAGAACTTTTCATAGCTTAAATTGTTTAAACTTTTCAAAATATTAGAGAGTTCAAAAATTTGAATTTAAAAAAAAATGCCCTTAAATAGAGAATTTTTAATTAAAAACTTAAAATTTTAGTTTAAAAAAAAAGCCATAAGTATACCAAGAAAAAGATTCTAAAAGAATATAAATATATTCTGAATGCAATTCTTTTTATAAATTACAGTCAGCAAAATAAAATAAATACACTAGTAGCCACTTTAAAATAAAAAGAATTGGAGTGAAGAAGTAATGTTGAGACATACCTTTTTGGATATAAAAAGATTTGAAGATTTGACTTTTCTTTGATTGTAAGGAATGCGTGGTCTATTAGCATCTTTCTTCACATGATAAATCCTAACAAGCCAATGCTCGGTGGTATATGCTTCTTCCAAATGCTCCAATTGAAAATTTTTGTTTCCTATTTCCATACTTCTTGTTCTGTCATATCCAGCGGGAGTGCGAAAATCCAACTGCATTATACATACAAACATAAAAATTAAGCATTGAAAATAACAGGCATGGGATTTCATTAAAAGAAAAAAAAAAAAGAATACCATGAGAAAGAAAAGCAGTAAAATACATGAAATGTTTCAATAACAAAGAATACTTTGTGTGTAGAAAATTCGTTTACAACGATTTTTTTAAAAATCTATATGCTACATTTCAAAGAAAATATTAAATGTAATACAGTATAATAATATTTTACTGCAAGTTTTTTAACCTTCTAACAAGAGGATATCACTAATAGATCTACAATTAAAAAAAAAAATAGCATTTAAAAAACATTCAAATTACTTTTGAATAAAATAAATAAATAAACTGACAATGAGCACCTCAGTTTATTTAATATAAAAAATAAAAACTTATAATTATACAAAAAATGAACAGAGTATGACCCTATAATGAATCATTGAAAAATCTTAAATTGCCAGCTTTTATCAACCAATAGATCGATTTTAATTATTTAGTTTATTTTAGACACAATTTTGGTAGTGTAGTTATTTTTCATAAGCAAGACAAAAATGAAAACCAGAAAATTATAAAAACAAATTAGGAAAAGTGGGATACGTGGAAAAAAAAAGTAGTAAATTACAGATTTGAGAAAGAATCTCAGGACTGAAATATAATAAATTCTTACTGTTAAATCAATTTCATGCAGGATAGTTAATTTAAAAAAATAAAATATGGGATAACTACAATTTTTGCATAATTATACAACCATATTTATGTGGATATTGTTACATCATTTTTGCCTCATACTAATTCAGCAAAAAAAAAAAAAAAAACTAAGTGTGATTAGTAGAGTCGAATAAAAATATAATTTTGGTGATGTGAATAAAGACAATGCAGTTTTAACGTTTGAGTATAAAAGCAACCAAGTGTTGGATAAAAATTCCCATGATAATGAAATTGCCAGCAATAAGTGGTGCAAGAATATAGTCACACATTAAAAAATTTGTAACAAAATTTCTGCAAGTAACTTAAATTTTGACACAACAAACACTGAAACTTTTTATAGCATGCTTTAAGAATAAATCTGTGGAAAATGAAAACAGTACATTAAGGACTTTAAAACAAGAGTCATACTTTATACGCTACTATTAACTTTGCACATTCATATTTAATCAAATTTTCTTAAAATAAATTACAATTTTTTAAAAACATTTTTATGTATAATTGCGTTTCTAAAGGTATAAATTATAAATAAAAAGTATATTTTTGAGATTATATTTAATATAAAATAGGCAATAATGGCATTAAATGCTGATAGTGTGTATCAGGCAAATTATTGCTCAAATTACTATTTGATAAATTTACCTATCCTTTTATGAAAGCGAAATATATGTTATTAATCCTTCACCTTTAGTTAAATATAAATCATAAAGAGAAAAAAATTAGTGTTTAAAATTACATGCAATAAAGAAATGAAAAATTACAGTTTAAAAATTCATTTTCAATGTATTCTTACTTGAAACTCCCCAAAACGGTAATAGCTTAATTTATACATCAAGCAATTCAGTAAAGTTGGTGATCCATGTTCATCAACTCTAAATTCTCCTCGACTAGTATAGTAATCAGTTTCCTACAAAGAAAGAGTATTATTTTAAGTATTTCCCTTAACCAAGCATGAGAAATCTTTTGTCCTATTTCATGAACCAATTGCAATTAATAATGATACCCTTTTCTGATATGACTAGGGAAACAATGGGAAATACTTGCGAAACTTTTTCCTAATATTAAATAACGAAGCACAAAGATTTTGTGGAGCTGTTGATTCTTATATGTCTCGATGAAGTTGTCTTTTTATCATGAAATGATGAAATAAATAATATTCAGTAGCCTGCTTAACCCCCCATATCATTATATTGATAATGTAATATAGATAGTCTCATACAAGTCTTTCTATGTTAATTCATAGCTTTAAATAAACTTTCTTATTAATTTTATATTTAGAAATAGTTTTTTCATAAAGAGCCATATAAATTAAATATTCCAATTAAAAGAATATTTCTGAAATTAATGGGTAATAATTCTTAGAAATATACTTATTAAGAAAAATCCCTGCAGTCTATAAGGCATCATTTGTTAAAACAAATAAAGTAGTTTAGATTTTCTCCTTTAGATGGCAGTCTATTACATTAATAAATAAACATTGAAAAACACTTTGTGACAACTGGGCCATTAAATTAGCTTCTTGAGAAAATGTTAGTTACTTTAAAATTTTGCTAGGGCAAGTCAACAACAAAAGGAAAATCCAAATGATTCTAATTTGAAATCCATTGGGGTTTCTATGCACAAATCTTCACAGCAAAGTCTCTATTTGTGATTACAACAAATCATCTGAAATCATAATACAGTAGAGAATCAATTATTTGGAATGCAGCCGCTCTTTTACATTTGATTGAACAAGAAAAAGAATCCCACCTTCACGTTCCCAACTATTCAGCTTTAAAGATGACTTAGTCCTCCTAGTTCAAAATGGCAGGGAAAACTTTTCCGGCTTTGTGAACACCAAATGAAAAATTTTATATTGCACTGCTAACTATATTCTTATTTAATTATTAAATAAAAAATAGTATTTTAGCCGTTTTTGCATTTTTATGTATTTCCACCAACCTTCTTTTATTTAATTATATTTACAACAAGAATAGTGAAACATTATTAATAGTATTCCCTCTTATAAATTTAAGAGAAAACGAAATTAGCATGCCACTCCTTTAAGTTTGATGGCTGGCAACTCATCGAAAACCACTGTCTTTTTCATGCACACAAGAGAAAATATAGAATTCTCCTTGTTCAAATAAATGCTAATTTTTTAAAATCCTTAAAACTGTATAATTAAATATTAAACTTATTAATTATAAACTTGAAATTATTCAGTATAATATTATTATGTCACACACATCCATTTTTGCTTTCAATCCAAGGTAACGAACAAATCAAAGGAGCTTCAGTAATGTAGTAAGAACCGGCCATAAAAGATTCCTCAATTTACGCTTCAGTTTTCATGTTCTGCAGTCTGGCAGGCTTGTTGCGAAAATATTTTAAATCATTCTTGGGGTATTCAGGAATGTGAAAGTTTGTTTCAATTCACTACTTGCTTTATGGATTAAGTTTTTTTCTTCTTTTTACATTTTGTTTTCAGCGTGATATTTTATTTCATACATTTTTTACTTAACATATTTTTTGCTCAATGCGTTTTATTTTTGTTTCTTTTTCTTTTTTTGGTTGCTCCCCACACTATTGTATTGATATATTTTACTTTGGTTACATTAATACAATATTAATAAGCACTCCTTTTTGTGGATATAATCGTGTGAGCTGATGACAAGATATCATTTCATTATTTTGTTTTCTAGCTTTTTAATATTTTTTTAAAAAATATTTTATTTCATTGATTTTTCTTCTTCTTTCATTAATCTTTATTATATCATTTTTCATCTTTTCTCTACATTTTAAACTTTATATATATAAACATATAAGATCAAACAAGACAAACTTACCTTTATATCTTTAGGGTGCTCTCCTTCAGCAATTCTGACCATCCACAAGAACTTATTAATATCATCACCCGAATAGCCAATAACACCTCCAAAGATTACAAGAACATAATCAACGTCTAAGGACTTCATTATCTCATAAGCAGCACTTTCATTTGAAGCCATCGCTTTCCCAACCTTCAACAAAAATGATGCCAAAGATCAACAACTATACTTGTTCTTAAACAATTTTCCTGTAATAGCACAAAAAAGAAAAATTACCAGAGCAATGTGACTGTTATTCCAAGTATTATTATCTACTAATGTTGTACGATTTGCCATGCCAGCAATTTGATAACCATAATCCCACCAAGACATAACTCTTGCATCTGGAGCAGTGTTTTGGGAAAGCCAATAGTAAGCCTCACGGAAATCATCCAGAATTAAACGAGACCTGGAAATAAATATCATATCAGTTAGTCTACTTTTGGAGGTTAAAGACATTTTTCTTCAATCCAGCTTGATTGTTTACAAGGAGAAAAGTCCTCTTCTTAAAGAGAGTTTCTTTATTGCTACAATATTCTGTTTAATTTTAAAATATTTCTTTTTTCAATAAGATAAAAAATTATACCATGGTGCTTATTGTGTCTAACTGTATTATTTTAAAATAACCAAAAATTGAGAAATTTTTTTATATCAAGTTTTAATTTTTATTAGAAATTAATTGTATCAATACTAGTTCGATTGCACACCTATGGCATTTTTGATAAGCAACTGAGTTTGTGATGAATAAAGACTCCTTTCACCCATTGTGTTTCGTATTAAAAAACCCAATATTTTCCCTTGTTATTCAATGAGTAGGCCTCAATGACAAGTTAAGAGGATGCTATACAGCAGAAGAAACTTTTCATGACAAATCCTGTTTAACCTCTATTGGCACTTTAAAATTTCTTGTAATGAACATGCCATATTACAAGACGAAGGGGATAAATATAGCAACTATTGTATAAGTAAATGGAATTTAACTATAATTGTACTAAGAAGCGTTTTAGTTAATTGCACATTTTACACTTATGTTACATGAACTTCTAACAGTTTTTTCCCCCAAAATATCTTGCAATAAAACCAATTTAATGGTTTTGTGTACTATTAAAAAACAACAAATTAGATTTTCGATTCAAGAAGATTAATTGTACCTTAAGTACCACCCAGAAAGTTCAATAATGCTAACAAAAAATCAAAAAATAAAAATTATTTACCCATCAGCACTATAACTTGCTAAAACTATACTTGGACTTGAATAAGCATTACTGGTTACCCAAGTACAATGGACGGCAAACATCATTAAAATCATCATCAATAGTAAAACTACGATTCCTCGAATATTTGTACCAATGCCAATGTTGTCTCTCGACTGATCAGTTTTTATCTTTCGTATTTTTCCTGCCTGTAAAAAAGAAAACATTTTCTGGCATGAGACATAGAGAAATAGAATAAAAATCCTGCCAAAAAACAACATAACACTGAGTATAAGTAGTTGAGTGAATTTATTTTCAAAAATATTTAAAAATTGATTAATGATAAGTACTAATGTAAAAAAAGAATTAAAAAAAATTTCCATTTAAATTCTGAAATTGGGATAGGCATTATTAATTTCCTACCAGAATTTTTTCTTTCATTTTTTATTGTATACAATGCTTGCTAAACTTAAAAGTTCCGATTTAGCAGTCAAATATTTGGCTGCATATGAACCCAATCCTATATATCCGTAATTTTTCTAACGTTTACTTAGTTCATAATCCACAGGTAGTTTGAGACACATATTAATTAATAGACTTCAAGTTAAATATTAATTCATCATTATTGAACATCAGTAGTAGTTTCAAACGAAAAAAGTTTTTTGACCTTCATTAGAAAGGTCATTCTTGACTTATAACCATACACATACCTACAATCGTCAAATAGACAATTTTTGTTTACCGTAGTTATGCATTGCACATAAAATATCTATATTTTTATTTAGATATTTTTTGTGCAATGCATAACATTCAATAGGTATGCTATATTTGTTAATAATTGTTGTAAATGGATTGTTAACTAGCATATGAGTAGTTATTTAAAAGGTTTTATAAAACCTATTATGCAAATACTTTAATAAAACAAAAATTGACTATACCTTATCATACAAATTCTTGCCTTTCTTGTCAGTTCCATCACTTTCTTCAGAGTCACTATCTGACGATGAGGATGAAGTCTTTGGGGATTCATCGTCTTGCAAATATAACTCAATACACTGCGAAAAGGCTATTGCACTAAGTACGCAAACTACTGGAGTCAACGTCAACATTAGTCTAACCATGACACCAGCAAAATATACTGCAGTTATAGCATATAAAATAACTAAAAAGAAAAAAAAAACAGAAATTTTTAATATGCACAAAATATTGTGAATTTCGATAATTTTACGCAATAGAAAAATACTGAAAAATATGCAGAGAAAAATCAAAATAAAATATACAGAATGATTTATCTCAGCAGTTATAAATTTGGAGGGATAATAGGGCACATTATAAAAACCATCTCACATCACCCTATAGGCAGCAATATCATCACATGCCACTAAGAGCATTTCTTACTATGGTCCTGCTGTCCATGTGCAGTTGGACCAGTACTTTTATTTGTTGAAATTGTCACAGTTATTTGTTTTATAAAATAAAATTTTCCAAAAATTGCATTCAAACGAGCTAAGATTGGAGCTGTTTTATCATAGTTTAAAGATTTAGCGATTAATTTGCTGAGCTCCCTGATTTGATTTTATCAAATTAGTAAATTACGATAAAACACCTAATTTTGGGCCTACTGGAATGGAATTTTTGACAATTATTAGAAAACATGAATATATATTTTAAGATAAAAAAAAGTAACAAATACCTATAAACCGGGAGATATTAATAGGGAAATGCCTCTAGCAGTGTGCAACAATACCAGAGAAGCTAGGCTACAATTAAATTCTTATATGCATTGGTTACTGTGCAATTTTCTTCCATGGGTTAATATGTGATTCTCAATACTTCAATATGCCCTATTTCCCCTACAAGTTTGCAACATTTATACTGAATAAAATATCGAAAAATACTTACTGAATACTCGCTCATCATTTAAATTTTGAATACAATACCACAATCCAACAGGGAATGTAGCACTAAGAACATGCAAGTCGAAGAAAAATGTAAACCAAGTAGTTGGTTGATGCTCTGATACCGATGCAATGATTGGAATGTGTATTTTAGCATAACCTGTGTCCCATAAGGAATAAAATCTACCACTCCAAGGAGCTATATAGCCTGAAAATATAATATTTCTTTTAAAAAAATTATATTTAAACAATGATTCATTCATAATTATAAATAGATTTTTGATTTCACAATCATTTGAAATTATAAAAAAATGAAATTTTTATATCACAAAGTTATTTAAATTTACGGAGAAATTGAGGCGTTTTATTAGATATAGTGTTAGGTAATTTCATAATACCAAAAGAAGTCCAACATTTGTTATTAAATGCAATTAATTACTCTGAAATTAATTTCAAAAAGAAAATAATGTTTTTGAAATGCCCAGTAACATTAGCACACAGAATGACATTTCCTTCAATTAAGTATTTCTGGAAATTTTGCACTTATTCATTATTAAACATATAACTACCCGAGATACGACAAATATGCAGCAGTAAATTTGAATATCAATTATATCCAGCTGAATTGAAACTATAAGCTTATATTTGTTGTTGAAATAAAATAATTAAATATTAGTACAAGATTTCTGTTAATTTATAAGCTTACTATCACTGGATTAATTAATTCACAACAAAACATTTTTTAAAAAATGTGCGATGCGTCTTCAAAATATCCGAAGCAATTAGGACCAGACTTATTTGCGATAATTAAAATATTCAAATTGTACAGATAAAATTATTTATTAATTGAATTTTCAATAATAAACTCTAAAAAAAATTTTGTATTTTTAATAACAGTTTTTATTTAGGGGTGCACAAACTGCATGCCACATGTGGCCATCCAGTTGTTGAAGTATGGCCAGCAAGCAAGAAATATTCATTATACTTTTTTCTTCTTTTTTTGAAAAGGAACAAAGTCAGGAATTTTGATTTGCACAATTGAGACATCACTTTCAAAATTTCTCAAATTACACAGATTCCATCATAAATCTGTGCAGTTTTTCGTCAATTACTGTTATGGATTTACACATCGTTGTAAAAATTCTGATATTTTTTTTTTACATTAAGACACTTGAATTGTGCATTAAAAGAGCGCTTTATTTGTGCTGATTTTGTTACGAGCCTAAAGAATTTTTTTACTTTTCCTTTGGCAGTCGCTGCTACGCTTTTGCAAGAGGTTTTGAAAATCTTTAGATTTTTTATTACAATATTTTTACGATTTTAGAGTTTTAAATTGTGATTATTCACTTTCGACAGGCTTTATTTGTGCCAATTGACAGTTCAAGTCATTATTTGTGCCAATTGGCAGTCCAAGTCATTTTTTGATCGCTTTGGCAGCTAAATAATTTGCTTAATTTGTGATTTCACTTTTAATCTACTGTATGATTGATCTTGAGCAGTTTATGTATTTTTGGGCAGTCTACTAATTTCCACATGGTTCTTTGAAGATCTTAATATTTTTAATACAACATTATTACAACACACGAAATTTTGTGCATGAGTAAAGTACGGTTTACTGTTTTTTAAAAAACTTTATTTAAATTCTTTGGTAGCTGAAAAAACTGTCTAAGATTTAATATTCATAAAATCTCTAAAAACTCATTTACAATAATTGTTCTATAGTTAAAAAATAAGTCCCCAACTAATTTTGAGCTATAACGTGCTTGTTTTAAATCATTTTAGACAACCATAAAATTTCTTTAATTAAAATATTTAATTTGCATTTATGTTGTTCAAGATAAATATTTATTAATTTTACTTTTATTTTATGAACACTACAGTATATTATCTTTTAAATAAACCTTTGCATTATGTGATATAATAAAAAAAATATTACTTTTCCTCCATCTCTATTTTTTTTAATACTAGTTTTTTTTGATATTTACTTTTTGACTCAAAGGAATTTTTTTTTTTTTTAAAGAAGTATCAGTTTGGTATTTTTGAGGTAACATTTAACTAATTTAAAAACATTTAATTTTTTCAAATATATTACTAGGTTGATTTAGAAAAAGAATTTAGTATCTAAAATAATGTTTATTTAAAAATTACCATAATTACAGTCAACATGTCTAAATAATTGGGAAGGCGATTCTTCATTGGACAACCAAAACAATTTTATCTACAAGTGGCCTTTCACTAAAAAGGTTGTGCACCCCTATTCTATATAGTAATTTAATTTCAATATAATTGGTTAATAAATGTCTTTTCATCAAATAGGTATAAATATATTATATTTTAAAATTTACTTACAATGAAGTTTTTTTAAAAAGACAAACGTAAGAGAGAAAAAAAAGACTAACATAAAAATGTAATTAATATACGATTTCTTTTTTGTGGAACTGAATTATGACAGCATATTATTGAAAGGGGAAAAAAAATTTAAGTGTAAAAAAAGTCTGAATTGGCATTGGTTAACAAAATGGAGGTTCTAATTACTATAAACAAATTGTAAATCATTAAAAAAAATATATTTTTGCTAAGAAATAATTTTTAAAATATTTGAAAAATTATAAATGTGATTTATAAAAGTTAAATCACATATACCCATAGGCATCAGCTTTAGTCCTTTTTAACACTTACTTGTATTCATTAATAATTTTATAAATAATATAACGCCCAGTAAATGTTTTATTTAAAAATCTGATTAATTAATATAAAAGTAGAAAAAGCAGACAAAATTAAAATATTTAATTTGTCACACTTAAAGTTACCAACAGACGATTTAAGCTTATTCTGAGTAGGTTCGACACATTGAGGGAATCATTATCATAATTATTATTTTAATTAGACAGGAATCAAATAGTTCTTTCTACTTACAAAAAATATTAGCACTTACCACCATAAGTCAGCACAACAACTCCAAGAAATACTGAAAGACCGATGGCAGTAACAGCAAAAATGAAAACAGTTTTTAACTCAGATTTTGTCAAAAAGGATTGAAGGTATTTGAGAAAGGCATATGCATTGATCAGAATAAAAACACCTATAATACAGAATGACAATTAGTTTAAGAGTATGACTAGAAAATTATTATTCCTTTGAACAAATCAGTGTGTTGTTATTACCAGCTGATGCCATGTGTTCACTTGTTCTAACAGGTTGAAATCCTACAAAAGGTATTTGCATAGACAAAAGAAGACCAAGGATGAAGAAGGTTGTATAAGCTGAAAAATAAAGAGTATTTCAAATAACTCAAATAACTAGTGATTTTTTTTGTCGAAATTACAATAAAAATGCATTAAAATATACACCTTTTTTTGACAAGTTCAACAGAATATTTTGACTTTTGTGACCTAATCCTACTAGTTAGTAGAATATTTTTCACATGTTTTATATGCTATTTTTTGGATCAACTAATACAACATTATGAACAAACAGGGTCCAGTCCAGTATTTCAACTGAACTGAATTACTATTAATAATTATGTTTCTTTATGGTCAAAATAACAATAAAAATGCATTAAAAAAAAATTTTTTTTTTTTGATAACTTCAACAGAAAGTTTGTGACCCAAACCTACTAGGTAGGAATATTTTACATATTCTTTTGATTAACTATTACAACTTTATGAACAATCAGGGACCAGTAAAATACGCAAGTGAAAAAGTGCTACAGACATTTCTTTAACCCTAAATTAAACTGAAAGCATTAGGTACAGACCTGGTTAGGTCATAGTTTGGGAAGTAGAAAACACAACTTTTTGTTTCTACTTTGGAAGTGGGAACACATTTAGTCCAGTTCATTGTTGTTGTTAATTTACGTCGCACTAGAGCTGCACACTGGGCTATTGGCGACAGTCTGGGAAGCATCCCGGAGGATGATCCAAAGACATGCCATCACAATTTTGATCCTCTGCGGAGGGGATGGCACCCTCGCTTCGGTAGCCCGACGACCTGCACGCGAAGTCAAGGACTTTACGGTAGCACAGTTTAACGAGGACCAATACTGCACACCCTCGGTCCCTACGCAAACTGATCCAAGTGGTCACCCACCCGCACACTGACCGTAGCCAGTGATGCTTGACTTTGGTGATCTGCTGGGACTGATCTTAACGATCAGTCCACTGCGGGACTAGTCCAGTTCATAAAAGAGAGTGCAACAGTGAATCGATTAATAAAAAAGCATATTTCAAGTTCCAAGTGAAATCACATTCCATCCCCATATATTAGACGGCTAATAATTCTATTGCATTAAAAATCATCTACATGTGCCCATGTCATCACTATTAGGTTATGGC
Source organism: Parasteatoda tepidariorum (assembly GCF_982258835.1). Classification (NCBI taxonomy): domain Eukaryota; kingdom Metazoa; phylum Arthropoda; class Arachnida; order Araneae; family Theridiidae; genus Parasteatoda; species Parasteatoda tepidariorum. Next base: position 41,349,943 of record NC_141755.1, read on the forward strand.
ACTAAGAAACTTACAGAAAGCTTGTGAACAATTTTACTTCTTTGCCACCATCCTTTATATTCCTATCTCTTACACTCCCGTGATTGTGACATACTATCAGTCTCATCTGGTGGCTTCCAGAAATATTTTCAATGAGTGATAAAATTCTACAGATGAAATTTTCACTTCAGTTCCATTTCTGTGGATCTGAACCATCCTTAATTTATGGACATGAGTCTATATGTGCATTTCCACTATTAGATATAAGACTATGCAAATTGCAAATCTTTTAAAGACTAAAGACAATATATTTTAAAAAAATACTACATGTACAGTGTGTCAGTGATGACGGTTTACACCAACATTTTAAGTATCCTTTGAACAAGAATTAAGATTAGAGATAATTTATTATGATCTAAAACATAAAATATTTTTTTAAAGTAATAAAAAAATAAAATTTTTATATCTAACTAATATAATACTTTCATACATATAGGAACTACAGTTTGAGTACATCTAGAATATGAAGCAGTTCGCAAAATCTGGGTTGACAGCAATTCTGGATTATTGAATACTGAAAATATCTTATTTCTATAATATTTTATTTTCAGTAAAAAGGATTGCTGTTTAGTAAAACAGAATGTTAAAACTAAAAAGTCAAAATAATAATAGGAAAAAGACTAGATAGTTGTCTATACAATCTTTTTAAATATGAACAAAATAAATGATAAAATGACTCTTTTGTTGAACCTCAATGTCCCTCACTTTCTCAATGCTCCAATGAGTCAAGATTTAAAACAATTTATTTAGACAGTGAATATGAAAATATATTTTACACTTAAAACATCACTAAAAGAACTTACCAACATATATCCTACTAGAAAATCTTCCCATGAGTAAGAGTACAAATACATGAAGTGGTATTAAATTAATGATGAAAACATATCCACCCCATGCAGAAACCTATAACAAAAAGAAACAGTAAGTTTAAAAAAAATTAAAAAAATTATGATTAGATTTTTGGAAATATATTATTTTCATACCATGTAAAAATATGCAAGAGCTGAAAGAACAGACCAAAATATTGTGCCAGTTTTCACAGCTTTCACCTATAATAATAAAGTTTACATTGATAAAAAAAAAAATTATAAATGAAATATTAATAAGGAGTATTATAACTATATATTATTACAAATAGATGTTCACACAAGCTTAATATATTGTTATAAATTTATTATGTTTTCAGAAAAACAACCTTTATGAGCAGGGGGGGGGGGGAATAATAATAGAAATTCTCCGAATTTAAAATCTATCCATGTATGCATAACAAAAAAAATAGCATTTAATTTTAACATTTAACTTGCAATAATTGAACAAAGTACTTTTTGGTTAGAATGCCTACAAATAAAGAGATAAGATATAGAAAATTTTTAAATGAAAAAAAAAAAAAAATTTAAACTATATACAATGCTTTTTAAAGCTAAAATACATGCAAATACAGTTATCAAAAGTAATATATCCTAAAAAACATAGCGAAATATGTATTCATTAAGAATCTGGAAATTATGCAGGATTTATTTCAAACGGGAGTAGAAATTAAGAAAAATCAGTTCGAAGGAATTATAGAAAATATCACTAGTCCTTACACATTTTCACTGGTCTATTTACATGCCCCTGTTAGATTTTTTTGAAGTTAATAAAGTGAATTTAAGTAAAAAAAAAATTCAACATTGACTGAGAAAGTGTAATGTACCATGGTTAAGACGGAATATGTTATTTTTGTTGTTGTCAAAAGCTCATAAAACTATTACAGCATATTATCCCTTTACATCGACAGCTAATCTGAGACACCTGAAAATTATTTTATGGTGATTTAAGTAAACTTTTAGTGGCCCAGGACCAACTTTAATTTTGATCCTTCTTAAATATATAAAAGTAGGTGGTTCTAAACTCAAAAGTAAATAGCAAATTTACTTAAAGGAAATTCTTTTCTTATAAAAATATAGATAAAAATGCACATTGAAAATTTTATATAGCAAATAAAAATAATTTTTCATTCGCAAAAATTTGTTTAAGCCATTTCAAATCCTGTATGTTTTTAAAAAAGTTTAGATAGAATTCTAAAAATTTAAGAGATAACAAACTAATTTAAAATCAATTAACAAAAAAAATATAGATCTTATATTATTTAGAATGAAATGTAAAAAAAAAAATTTTTTGTCATAAAAAGGAGAAAAAATTTAAACACTTACCCATAAGTAGTAAGTAAACATCAACGCAAAAATTGCAATTCCTTCATTATCGTAGCTCCCAGCAACAGATCGACTGATATAACCAGGTACTGTAATAAAAGCAAAATTTAAAATTATATTGATTGCTAACTGAAGCAAGACTAGGCACTTAATAAAGAGCATTTCAGAAAAATTGGCACACATAAAGCAACAAAGTTTAAAATAATACCATATTTTCCTATACATCTCAACTTCAGTTAATAAATTCAAAGTAATGAGCTGTTATCAATGTAGGGATTTTAGCTAGGCAGGGGTAAGATATCAATATTCCACATGTATTTTCACTGGTCCATTTGCAAATTTCTATTAATTTTTTTAAAGAAAAGTTAATAAAGTGAATTTAACGTAAATATTACAATGCAAAGAATGTGTATGATCAAATATACTATTTTGCTACAAAAATAGACCAAAATGTAAACAAAAAACCAAAACAGCAACCTATCTATTTACATCAATTGCTAGTCCAAGGATGACTAATTGAGTTAATTTTTTAAACAAATTTTAGTCGCCCAGGCCAGGGTTGGCATGTTCAAATTAACATGATTTTTTTAATAATTAACTTATTATTTTAAATTTACATGATTAACCAATTACCATAATTAACATAGTTACCATCAATAATAGTATGATAATTTTTAAAGATTCTATTTGCACTAAATACAACTTTATTATGTTTCTATACGACCTATAAACTGGCGGCAATAATGGTTTGTTTTCCTAAATAAACTATCCCATTTTTTAATTATTTCTGTTTTCTTCCTTATTCTGCTTGTCCACTGAAAGTGTAAAGCAAGCATTTGTAGCCAACAATATAAAACAATTAAAGCCAGGAAACAAAAAAGCACAGCCCAGTTTATAAGTACATCTGATTCTGAGGCATTTGATTATATGTAAACGAATGAAAATAGTTTTTCCTTTTCTGAGAAGGAAGATAATGAGGTACAAAAATAATAAATATCTTTTTTTTTTTTCAGTTAATTTATTTTTAGTGTAGATTTTCTCTAATACAATTTATTTTAAATGTTTTTGAAACAAATAAATAAACATTGTATAATACTAAAAAAAGCATTTTCATATATAAGAAGAAAAATCTATAAATTAATCTCCAAAAATTGACTTTAGGAAAATATTCTCCTTCTCAGTAAATTTTTGCCCCTCACATCTTTAATTACAATCTTTTAAAATTTATAGGTAATAAAAAAATATTGCTTACCAATGGCAATAAAACAGGCGGCAAATAGACCAGAGGATTCATTCCACAATTCCTTTGTTAAGAAGTATGTGGATATTGCAGTTAATCCACTAGTAGGAAGAAAATATTAAGTCACAAGAAACAGATAAGAAGTACCAGATTTAAAATTTTTATTTTAATATTTAAAAAAAAAAAAACATGAAGTTTTTTTGGGGAAAAAACATTGAAGTTTTTTTCAACCAGTAAATTATTTAATCATTTTTAAAGGCTATTTTTGTAAGTTACTTATTTTCCTCTTTTTATATTATTCTCTACTATTAATTATAGCTTGATTTATATTTCTCTATTTATTATGGCTTGATCTCGATTTCTTTGGCTGGCTTGATTAATTGGCTATTAAGAGGAATTTTTTAACCATATAAAATGATTATGTTATTAGGTAATATTTTACGAAAAACATATTGAAAGTTGTATGTAACTTAATCATTTTACAATTATTAAACAAGATAGATATTTGTTTAAATAATAAGTTTTATATAAAACAGTTTCCCAACAAAGTTAGCAGTTAAAATAACAAATACTAAAATGTTATTAGAAAATAACTTTACACAATATTACTAAACAATACATTAGCGAAAAAGATTTAAATAATTTAATAGTCACCAAAAGTTGAATAGGAATTGAAAGAAGAAAAAAAAATTGTAGATTAAGTTGTAAGAGTAACCAAGCAAAAATTTGAATTTTATCCCAATAGACACTGCCACTAAATCTGTGTTAATGCAATAAAAAGTTTTGGGATCTTTTAATTGAATGATTTGAAATTTTTATATAACAACCTGTTTGTCGTTAGGAAATAAACATAGTGTTTTAGCAATCTAAAACTTCCCCAAAAAGTGTTTACATTGCAACAAAACAAGTTATAAATAAATAGTCACCACACATTTAATTTTCTTGTTAGAAGCAAATTCTGAAATCTTATTAAAGACTTGATTTAGGAATAAAAGTTTAAAACATTTATGAAAAATCCCGAAGTTTTTTTAAAACCCTGCTTTAAACGTAAGAGATAAAATAGTTGTTGCCACAATCATGATTTTAACTTTCATCATAAAACCTTTTACAAGTTCTTTATATTTTTCAAAAGATATAAATCATAACTAAAACTTTTATTATGTAAATTTTTTTTTTATATTTTTGTGACTTGTGCTTGTTGGCAATTAAAACTTGCATTGTTCTTTTATGTTTTTTTAATGGGAATGGAATTTTTCCTTTATATTTGTTGTTAATCAAAAATTATGATAAAGCTGTCTAATGATTTTCATAAATTTTTAAAGTCCTTACATATAAGTAACATACTATACGATTCTCATTGATAAATTCTTGTCTTAGCATAGCGTTATTTTGAATGATTAAATAAGCATTATATGTGTGTGTGCATATGAAAAAGAATATATCTTCTATTAGATCATCTCATTTATATTATAGATCAGATCATTTATATTATCTATTAGATCAATATCAGATTTTGAACTTTAAAGACAACTGATATGAAAATTTTGGTTTTAATTCTTTGCCAAATTATTCCTAATTTAATTGCTAATTATAAATTTTTTCTAATCACACAATATTTACTTTTTATAAAAATATTTAAAAAAAGGGATAACATTTTAAACTGGGATTAAATCTAATGAAATAGGTCTCAGAAATTTAGAAGTCCTGGGTCTTCTAAAGTATTGTACTTTCCTGAATCCTATGAAACTGAGCAGTAATATTTAGACATTCAAGAGTTACACATTTAATATAGTTAAGAAATTGTACTTATCAATAAGAATATATGTACATGTATCAAGAGAATAAGAATATATATATATATTTAGTAATATATCTGGTTATATCTTTTAATTGTGTTCAGACACCTACAGATTCTCTTATCAAGAAATTAAATTGCTAAAGTGATCACTTTATAAAAAATAAATCAAATAAAAATTAATCATTAATAAAGTTTTAAAATACTAATCCATAATTCAAAATGCAACATAATTTTTACACACCTAATTACAGGAGCAAGAAAAACACAGATATCTCTAATGTGAACTGTAATGTTAAGTAATGATAGGACATAATGAATAGTTCCTGATGTTACCATTAACCCAGGATAAACCTAAAAAAGAATCAATAAATTTAGAAATAATCCTACATAAGCTATATATATTTAAAAGAATATTTATTAAAAGGAAGTTAAGGAGTTTTGTAATGAGACAAAAAAAAAGAAAAAGAAGAAGATTGCAAACGTGAATGAAAGTTGCAGTCGCATTAGACACTAATATGTTAACAAAAAATTTAATTTAAAAAAATACTATATGAGCACATGGAAAATCATAATATGTTAAAGAAATCCCTTTCTAAAAACCTTAATTTTTATACAAACTAAATAAAATTGAGAGAGGTTTATTTTTTATATAAGATTTTTTTTCAAGTGTACTTAAAGGTTGGAATTTTTACATCAGATAAAATATATTTTATTTGGAATCAATAGAAATTTCCAACTAACTGACTACAATGGTAAACTTTGAAATAATTTCAAATCAACAATTATTGATAACAGAAAAGCTAAAAATTTAAGCTCAGCACTGAAAAACAGAATTACTGAAAGAAAATATGAAATTTTCAGATAAAACATGGATTTGTCGAAAACACAGCAGAATAAAGGAGAAAAATAAAATGGACAAATCGGCTTTAGAGGAGAAAAATTTCAGCCCTGAAATTATCCAAAATCCACCAAGCCTCTCAAATGAGAGAATTCCAGAGAGTCAGCAGTACAATAAGAAATGTTAAGAAAAATGTTGAATAATACATTTTATTATTTTAATTTCAAGAAAACTTATTCTTACTTTCATGATTTAGCAATAAATTAGAAAGAAACTTATCTTATGCTTAAAAAAAGTGATTAAATATTAAATAAGGAAAAAAAACACAATACAATTGACATTCATCAAAATCTGAAGAGAAAATTCCAATTCGATTTCTGATCTTCTTAAAAGAATGACAGATGTTGGCAATCTGGCATTAAACAAATGATATGTCAAAAAACAACAATCCAACAAAATACTGTACAAAAACAAATTTGAAAATAGCTTTAGAATAAGGCCACATTTTTAAAAGAGCTGCATGCTCCTGCATTTAATTGATTAATTTTATTCATTTAATAGAATATTGGGGTAATTTCGAGAAAAGTAAGACAGAGAGCATGAATTTTTTTTCTCCTTCAAATTTAATTGACATATTCAATATAATTTTTTGGTTACCAAAAGTACAAAGAAAACTAAACTGGAAGAATTTTTCATATTTCTTTTAATTTCTTTTTGGTAAATGGTCTGAAAAACAACATTTCAGACCAAAAATTTATGAATTTTAATGACGATTTCCAAATACTATTTCAAACAGTAATTTTGTTAAAGTATTTTTTTTTTTTAATACAGTACACTCTTGATATCTAGAAAACTTTTTTATGTCAAAAAAATATTTTCCCTCCTGGCATTACAAATCCACCTAATGTTAATTTGAATTCCTATGTCGAAGGATTTCTTCTCAAAACCTTGCTATTTCAAACTTTTTTTGAAATAGAAAATGAATTTTTTCACAAAAATCACAATGTGAGTTCATTGTAAACCAATTCTTTTCAATTTAATACCTAATTATATTTGTCTTACTTTTAAAAATAAAACTGTCATTGGTGTATTCAGACTTACAGTAAACTATCATTACATACATACTTAATAGTAGTTACTCTTATGTTTCATGACTTTACCTTTTAGAGTAATATTTTGGAATATATTTTTCTACTTTTTAGAACATACTTCTTTCTGAAATTGTTATCTCAAAAACTCGCTATCTGGAAATTTTCTTAGTCCCCCTTAAACTTTAAGATATTGAGAGTATACTGTATTAGTAACCTTTAGGTATCCCTTTTAAGTTAGTATCCTTTATTCAGATAATATTTTTTTTTTTTTTTTAATATGAAGGGAAAAAAATTTACTACTGTGATAAAAAAGGTCAATTTAATTGTTCTTTGTATTGTAACAAGAGTAACCAAAAAACATATATAAGTTTATCCTAAAATAGAAATATTTTTTTAAATAGAGTAATAGAAATTTTTTTAATAGAAATAATTTAAGTATTCATATGCATGTGCTGCTTACCTGTATTCATACAATTATCAATGATTTAAAATTTATTCACAGCATTTATATGCAGTCATTCTGAATTTAATTTTGTAACAAGAGCAAACAAACTTTTTGGTTTATTGAATTGTTTTTATCACTTTAATTAACTGCATTAGCTACAAGAAGATTGGAATTTGAATAAAATATTCAAGAACATTTATTATTCTTACATTTTTAATAAACTCAACTACAGCATATCTACAACCCATCAACTAAACAAAAATTATAAATCTGAACACATGCTTGCAGCAGAAAATAATTTTACAGAAATTCTACAGACTTATAAGAAATTTAAAGGAACTAAACTTATTGAATTTGGTAAGTACTGCATAAACAAAACCTTAAATAGCTTCCGATCTAGTTATTATACCTTCACACACGAGAACTCAATCTTAATGGTTTAAAAAGGTGACTAGCAAATAAGCTAATTACTTAGTGCAGTAGATATTTTAATAAATGAAAACAGAACATACTACTTAATCTGAATTAACATACCTTTGGATACCTAATAGGGTGACCTGGGGTAATTCCTGATCAAAAAATGCAAACATCTATTTTGTGAAAAAACTATTCAAAAAAGAATTTTAATATTTACTGGAAATTTGAGGCTATATGGGATGAGTCCTATGCTACCTTCTTTTGTTTGAAAATCTAATTAGAATTTAAAAGATTTTAAATTTTTAGTGATCAGGAATTACCCCTTCTCTTGATCATTTCTGGGGTAATTCCTTATCATTTCTGGGGTTAATTACTGATCACCAGTTTTTATAGTAAATGGGCTGTTTAAAAATAATTATACAATGGTAATTAACAAATAAGACATTAAGATCAAACAAATAAACCAAAAAGATATTTTTAAGCAGCTATTAAAACGTTTTATTTAAAAGCCGGAATAAAGATTAACACTTCAGCTCTGGCAGCAGCTCTCACACTGAAATTTTCATTTTCAATCTTTAAAAGTAATTTGCCATTTTTGCTTTCTAGAAGCTTAGTATCCTTTTGAGGACTATAATTTCTCACCATATTTATATTAGGTTAATTTATCAACTTAAAAATTATTCTAACAATGTTCACACATAAAAATAAGAGAGAAGAAAGGTAAAACAAGCTAGAAATGGTGCATATCAGAACACATTTGTCTTGTATACAGCTAAAAACAAATTTTGTAGTTGTTCCAATATATTTTATAGTTGTTCCACTTAATAAATATGAACTGTTATATAAGAAAAGACAATTAACTGTTTATTAGCTATTTTTTATACTATAAGAAGAAATGAAAATGATCCGGAATTACCCCAGTGATCAACAATTACCCCATCTGATGTGAAACAATTAAACAAAAGCTTACACTATTTTTATATCAAAGAAAAAGAAAGTAACTCAAAATATTTATTATTAATAGAAGGAGGGGGATCTTTGCAGAAATGTGCACAATTTGAAACCCATCTTTGAAATGGAAAATGCAGAAAGCATTTTAAAAGATACTTATTTTGTTAAATTAAACAAAAAACTATTATTAAGTAAATGTAGTTATACTTTAGTAAAGTGTACAAGCTTTCTTGTCCATGTCTCAAATTTAAAAAAAAATATTGATTGATTACTTTTAATTTCACATGATGTTTTATTTAAATTACTGCATACTTATAATAGCTAATAATTATTCCTACACCAAAATTTTGAGTTTTGGACAATTGTAGAAAGCTATGTCAAAAAGGAATTTTTAACATGACAATTAAAATCATGGTAAGAAGCCGATAAAACCGGCAATTTCAAAAACTCATCAACCTTGGATTAAATCATTTCTTAATTTATGATCATTAAAAATAAAATTACTTACAGTTCCACCAACAATTCGACCTAAAGGATACCAAGCTCTGTCATCAAACCAGTTTAAAAAATTATAAAATCCATGTTGAACCATATAATGAGTAGCTCTATAGTTAAACCTAAACAAAAATATCAATTTATTTAAATCTGACAAAAAGATAAAATGAAAATAATAAAATAGCAATAAATTTTCAGAAGAAATAAAAACCAATTAATGAAATTAAATAGAACATATTTAATAGAAGTTGATACTGTTTTGAAATTAATATTTGCTTTTATTTTTTTGTTCATATCAGGCTGGTGTCACAATAAATTGTAAGTATTTTTATTTTTTTAATTAGAAGTAATTATAATTTCCTTTAAAATATTTTTAAAGTAATAGATTTTTGGCAATACAAGTTCACCACCCATCTATGTTGATCTCAGTTATCTAAAACCAAATTAATTCCATATAATAAAGTGAGTAGCATCTCAGTAACCTTACTACTAGTCTGTCTTTTAAGTTGATCACAAATATTACTGAATGTCATTCTAAATCCTTCATTAGTTGGGCTATAATTTTTTTCAGGAATATACTTTTATGCAATTAGACTATGCATTAGAATTTAACTGAATAAGTAAAAGAGTATTAAAAACTAACTGTAATTAAAAGCTAGCCAAAATTCATTTGTGAGTAATCCATATATTTTTTCAACTACATATACCTACAATTTCGAATAGTAACATGAATACAATAATATAAGATAAATAAAACAATGATTTATTTCTCTAATAAGATGACCACAAAAGTAACACAATGCAAGTGGTCTAGTTTAACTTCGAGAAAGCTTTTACAAGGGAAAAAAAAAGCATTTGCCTTAACAAATATAATTTTGGGCAATGAATGGGTATTAGGAAGAAACTACAAAAGTCAATATTACATATACATTGTGCGTATGCATTCTATGTGTGTATTCAGATGTGTATGCATTCTAACTGCTTAAAAAGCATTAGAAGGACTTAATAGTATATTTGACACTAATTTTTGTTTCTATAGCAATTCAGAACAGTAACTTTAAATTTTTGGTGGGAGGAAAAAAAGCTTTAAGAATTTGCATGATAACATAACAAAATAACAGTTTTTGCTGAGCAAAATTTTAATTGTAACAACAGATATTTTTCTTTAGATAATATAATGGGATTAGTCAGGATTTCAACACGTCAGTTTTTCCCAGGTCTGTCACATCAAACATGTTTTTAACATTTTTAACTACATTTTAATACCAAAAATTTAACCCTACTTTAAACATTCTAATTAATTTAACACAAACTTAGATTGTAGATAAAATTTAATTGGGATATTTTTTTGGTCACTGCTTAATAAAGTAGTAAGTTATTTAGGCATAAGTTCATTTTTATAAAATTAGTGAATTAAATGCATAGGTTGCCCAACACTATAAAGAAATTTTTCTCCTAAAAACTCTATTCAATAAAAAGAGAAAAAAAAAATTCTACAGATGGCCTTAGAACTTTTACTTCAGTTTTCCCTTTTGTTTGATGTGGACAATAGTTAATGCCATGTTTAATGTTTACTTTCTATGTATTGTATATATACACAGCTTTATTTAATCATAAGTCCTCAAAAAAGTAAATTTTGTGATAATATTAGTTTATGAGTAACTATGTCATCAAAACAACATCTAAGTTCATAACTGTTACATTATAGATGCAAGAACAAACCTTTTATTTACATGTATCAGGTGTTTTTAACAACTGTGTAAATAAAAATGGTCCAAAAGATATAGTTTAAATAGTCAGGAGCTCAGTTCTGGTAATATATTTTCCTTGAATTAATTTAAATTTTTATGGGGTTGCAGAAACATAATAAAAAACTAAATGTAAGTTTATATGTACAGAACAAGTGACAAATAACTATTATTGTGTTAACAATACATCCCAAGACTTGGACGTCAAATGGTAGAGTGTGTGGTACCTTATTAACAATCTCAATGACGCACATTTAAAAAAGTGGTTACAATGGAAAACTCTGATTGCTTTTGATTAACGAATGAAATAGGCAATTAAATCTTGTAATATCAATTTATTAACAGCTTACCAAGGATCGAATTCATGAATGATACTTTCAAAACGAATGACTGCAAAGAGCCTGGAGCTAAAGCCTAATAACCATGCTAAGGTTAAAATAGTAAATTTTAATAAACTAGTCCCACCCAGATGATGCAAAATAGAAATTTGTTGGGAATTTCTAGATCCCTTCAAACCGGCAGTCGCCATTATATTCGATGCCGGCCACGTCTTGTTAACGAAACTGAAGTGTAGTTTTTATTTCCATTTACACAAGAAGTCCGTTGCCATCGCAATGCAGAATTTTAGATGAGGGTGAGGGGTGGAACCGAAGAAGCGCCACAAAGCGAGGACACGTCAGCGGTAAAAAGTGTATCTTGCATGAATTATTTATGGCGTAATAGATACTATTTGCAGTGAATATTTAAGTGCCTTCTCACATTTTCTCTAGTCAAAAGGGGCAACTAAATTGTTTGTAAAATGTAATTTATATATTCCATTATTAGTTCTTCTACTTTACAAAAATAGATAGTTTAAAGCTTTTAATCCTCGGCCATCGGCTTACTTCCGAGTCATTTTTTGTAAGTTATAAGCTGAATTTATTATTACGTTATGTCTGTTTCATAGTATTAACTCTCTTTTTTCATAGTTTGAATTTTTGTTGTTTGAAAAATTTAATTTTTAACACATTGGATAACTTTGATCCTATCATCAACATTTAATCGCTTAAAATGTATGTATGATGATGACAGAAAGAATTTTTCTTTGCAAAAACCGAACGTATTCTAATGTAGATTTTCAAATTATATTTGTTGCATGTTTTATTACGTTTATGTTGATTCCGCAGAGTGAAAAAAAGAATGTAATTCTTCTTAACGCTGTAGAGAAAATGAGAAAGGGTAGCTCGGATCAAGAGTTTATTTTTATTGCTTGTGATTATGAGTTGATTTATCGCTGAAAACTTATATAGGATGATGATAGAAAAGATTTTCCTTTTTGTATAAACTAAAAGTATTTTAATCTAAATTTTTAAATGAAATTTTATTATTTGTTGTATATACATTACTTTCATATTGATTCTGCAACAATTAATTGAATCAGTGAAAAAGGAATGTTGTAGGGAATTATAAATCTACTATGCCAACCTTAATCTATCGAAAGGTACCTCACAATAGAATCAAGTTAACATGTCTTATATACTAGTGATTTGGTATTTAATATTTATAGTGGCAGTTACGCTGCATTACCCCCCTTCCGGAATTTTATCTGTGATAGAATTCGATGTACGAATACCACTAAATGATTCATGCTGTTTATTTATATCAATTTAGCTCATTATGTATTTTTTTGTTCTTCATAGCATTTCACTCATTATTTTTATTTCTTCATGTTTTTTATAACATTTTGATAATTTTTTTTTCAATATTGTTTATTAATCGAGAGACTTTATTTACTTCACCCATTTTTTTTTTCTTTGAGCAGTATTTTTTTAAACAAATCAACTGTAGGAATCCATTGTAGGGATTTAATCTTAGACTATGCCAACCTTCATCTATCAAAAGGTACCTCAGGATAGAATCAAGTTAACATGTCTTATATACTAGTGATTTGGTATTTAATATTTATAGTGGTGGTTACGCCACAATGTAATTCTTCTTAACATTGTAGAGAAAATGAAAAAAAAAATCATAGCAAGAGTTTGTTATTAACGCGTGTGACTTTGAAATGATTAATGAATTAAAATGCATATATGATTATGATCAAAAAGATTTTCCAAAGCCAAAAATTTAAAAAATGAAATTGTTCTAATGTAGATTTTAAAATTAAAATTTGTTATTACATGTTTTAGTGTGTTGTTCTTATTATTTTCTGAGCTGGGTATTGAATTAAATGAAAAACTAAATTTTTTTAATACTGTTGAGAAAAAGTGCAACCATAACTTGAATTATTATTAATGCCTGTGATTATGAATGTTTATCTTTTTAACTTTATGAATGATTTTACAATTATTGGCCATTTAGGTTTAATATCTATATATATGTTACCGTGATTGGCCGAAATTATGAGAATGTCAACTTTGACCGGTGAATGTCAACAATCACATAGTCGAGTTGCTTTGGTGAATGTCCGAAATATTTGTTGTATCCAATTTAATATTAATTTATTTGTTGATATTATTATATTTATTTGATATTTTAATATCTGCTGAGGAAAGATTTGGAGAAACATCAATGTTCGGAGTATCGGTTAAATGCATTCTGGGCAGTGGCACTTGATCTTAAAAAAACTTTGATGTAGAGCATACCGGGTAAATGTATACCAGCCAGTGGCACTGAGCTTTAAAACACATTGATGTAGGGCATATAGAGCAAATATATATACGGTGGTAGTGGCACTTAACTAGACATACTATATATTTCAGACATTTACCAAAGCGATTATGTGGTAGTCAACATTCACCAGTGGAAGTGAATAACTTTTAATTTTGGTCATTTACAGCAACATATCTTTGATCATAGATTGATTTTTATTATCAATTTAAAACTTTGTGTTGCCTAATTTAATCTCATTTTAATTTTATTAAAAATTTTATTTTTAAAGCGCTATTCACCAAATTTCTAATCAAAATTTTCTTTTCATCATTTTTTATTTCTTTTAACTAATTATATAGTGTGTAGTATCCAGTTTAAAATTAAACAGAGTTCTAGCTTATGATAATAATTTCTATAATTTTTTATTCTTCCCAATTTATGGAAATAAATATACTCTGGGTGTAACAGTTTTGAAATATTCAGTGATGACAGCTTGAAATATTTTCCCCAGGTTTTAAAGTTATTTCATATTTTACTTGTTTTTTATCAAAAAAGTTCAATTTATATTCTATGTTTCTATCATTAAAAATTTTTTAATACTCTTCACTTCAACTATTGTCCTTTATTTCTAGAATTAAATTTATGGTTTATATTGGAATCTTTTTACTTTTCTCTTTATTTGATTTAATCCAAGTGTGATTATATTACAATTATATACTTACTATATGTTTTTGTCCTTAAAATAGGTCAGAATATTGGAAGTCATTGCCCCGTAAATTCTGTGATATTTGCAAATGTTGGTTTGCTGATAATAAAGCTGTAAGTAAAGCTATGTAAATTTATGTGAGTCATTATATGCAAATATAACTTTTTATTAAATAAACAGTCTGAATTGTATTTTGACAATTATAGTTCTCTTGTCTAAAATAGAAATTATACCTTAAAAGGCTTATATTAGAAAAGTTTATTAAAAAATGTAGGGTGACCTGGGGTAATTCCTGATCAAAAAATGCAAACATCTATTTTGTGAAAAATCTATTCAAAATAGAATAATTTTAATATTTACTGGAAGTTTGAGGGATGTGAATATATGAGATGAGTCCTATGCCACCTTCTTTTGTTTGAAAATCTAATTAGGATTTAAAAGATTTTAAATTTTTAGTGATCAGAATTACCTTTGGTCTTGATCACTTCTGGGGTAATTCCTGATCTCTTCTGGGGTAATTACTGATCACCATTTTTTATTGTAAAGGGACTGTTTAAAAATAATTATATAATGGTAATTAAAGACATCAAGATCGATTTATTTAAAAGCAAGAAGAAAGATTAACACTTTAAATTTTCAAAAATCTTTGCATCATGCCATATATTTTAGGCAATCAGCCAACTCATTCTCATGTTCTGCTGAAATATAAGAGAATTCCCACATGGGTTACTTTTGTTGGATTTTTTAACTTCATTAAGGGAAAGTGTAAAGTTAAGTAAGGTAGTCAACAGCTTGGCATCAGCTCTCACACTGAAATTTTCATTTTCAATCATTAAAAGAAATTCACTAATTTTGCTTTCTAGAAGCTTAGTATCCTTTTTAGGCTTATAATTTCTCACCATATTTATACTAGGCTAATTTATAAACTTAAAAATTATTCTAACAATGTACACACATAAAATTAAGATAGAAGCAAGGTAAGACAAACCAGAAATGGTACAAATCAGAATACAGTCATGTATACAGTTAAAAACAAATTTTGTGATGACAGTTAAAATATATTTTATAGTTGTTCCACTTAATATTCTGTCATTTAAGAAAAGACAATTAGCTATTTATTAGCTATTTTATATACTATTTATACAAAGAAATGACAATGATCAGGAATTACCCCAGTGATCAATAATTACCTCATCTGTAAGGAGCAACATTTGATATAGTTTCCTATAATCAATTATAATGTTTACAGTAGATGTGAAATAATTAAACAAAAGCTTACACTACTTTTATATCAAAGAAAACGAAAGTAACTCAAAATATTTATTATTAAAAGAAGGAGGGGGATCTTTGCAGAAATGTGCACATTTTGAAGCCCATCTTTGAAATGGAAAATACAGAAAGCAATTTAAAATATACTTATTTTGTTAGATTAAACAAAAAATTATTATTAAGTAAATGTAGTTATACTTTAGTAAAGTGTACAAGCATTCTTGTCCATGTCTCAAATTTAAAAAAAAAAAATAATTTTTTTAAAATAAAACTTAGGTGATCATTATTTACCCCAGAAACAGAGTGATCGTGAATCAGTCTTGAATTCATATTAAACATGATTTTTTTTATTTATTTTTTTATGAAATATTGTATCCTTGTTCCCAAAACTTTTAAGTTTGGAGTTTTTTATACTATGTTTTCACTTTACATTTCTTTTCTTTTCATTTTATTTTACTTATTTTTCTAGAAATGTCCCACTGCTGCAATATTTTTTCTTCAGAAAATATTATAATTTCGATTTTTTTTACTATTCTTTTGCATTTATATAAATAAATTGGTCGTTATCGAAATATTTTATTTCTTATAGAGCATAGATTTCCATGAAAGAGGTAAGCGTCACCAAGAAAATGCAGCTAAACGAATACAAGATGTAAGTGTAGTAATTTTTTATTATTTTGTTAACGCTCTATTTTATGATAAGAAATATTTATCACATATAGTATCTGAATAGTGACAATGTTTTTCATGTAGTATTAATAATATTACTTTTTTAATAGATTCAAAAAAGGGGCATTAAGGAAGCCAAAAAGCAGAAAAAATTGGATGATGATATGGCCAAAATTGAAAGAGTAAGAAAACTTTAGCATTTAAGTTTTTTTTTAAAATTCATATAATTAACTGTAAATTTAAATTTCTAAGTTTTTATTTATTGTTACTTTAACTAGGCTGCTTTAGCTGCATTCAAAAAAGACTTGCAAAATGAATCTGTGTCAAGTTTAGAAAAGAATTCTGTGAACAGTTCCCTAACTGCTCTTAAAGTTACTAAAACTGAATCTGTTGCCAAAAAGGAAACTACTGAATTACCTAAACCAAAATCCAAAAATAGAGACAAGAAAAAGATTGATCCCCCTAAGACACCGACAAAAATATGGTATGAAGCAGTAACAGAAGAAGGCTATAAATATTATTGGAATACTGAAAATTCAGGTTTGTGTATTTTATTGATACTGTTTGTCGCTAACAAATTTTAACACATGCAAATTGAGCTGACTCTTTACATATTAAAAAACCTTCATGAGATTTAAGATATAACAAAACAAAAATTCTATTTCTTTTTTGATCTTCAAAATTTTCACTAAAGCAGTGATAAAATTTGATCAGTTTGTAATGTACCTGACTAATCTGAGAATCCAGAACATGAACTGTTTTTTAATTAATAACAAAAATAGTAAGTGCTTATCTTTTTGTATTAACAAAACTTGAGCTGTCACAGAATCATAACTCTAGCCTGTTATTTCCTGTAGAGTATGATAAAGGAACTGAGCAACTGAAAGTCACTCTAGCTGCTGGACAATGGTTTCATATGACATAATTGTTTTCATGTGATATAATTGCATGCTTCCAAGCTGTCATACCAACTCTCTTTCCGACAGGATATTTCCAATCCAAATCCACGAGCTTTACATAGTGGTAGATTATTTAGCAATTATTCTGGACCCCGCCTTCAGGATTCCAGCGTAATTGATTCATTCTGACCTACTGGTCAGGTAGTAAATATGAAACAAAGAGAGAGAAGGTTAGACCCAGCAGTATTCAACCAACTACTTATTTCAAATAAAAATTAACTATTAAAACTTACTTGAAAGTAAATGTAAATTTTTATTTATGTTACTCACTGCATAACTATACTGCACAACTATCAAGAAAAGTAAAAACAAAAAGTCCTAATGATAACTAACATCAAATTTTGCTGTTGTAAAGTCAAGTCAAGGCACTTCCTTAAGTTTGACAATCTACTAAAGTCAAATTTAGTGGTATTTATTTCAGTAAAACTATAGGCATTCACTGTTTTCCGTCAATCAAATTTGTTAAGTAGCTAATGTTTGGAATAATACTTACTTGCAACACAGAATTAATATATAGTTTATTCAAAATCAAAATTAGTTGTTTAATGCAAGGATGATTATGAAACAATTGGTTTGGCTGTATTTGTTTCTGAAAACTGCTTTTTTTGCTTTTAAATATGAGCATTTTTTAAGAAATTTTTTTGAATAAAATGTAAGAAGTGAAAACACTTTTTGTGATAAAAACTTTGTAACTACTTACTAAAAGTTCAGTTAAATTTGGAATCATATTAAGTGCAACATAAATAAAACTTATACCTTTAATAAAGCATCCTTTTACAGCCAAAACATCTTTTCAATTGCTGATATTAAATTTTTTTTGACGTAATTCACTTTTCAATGATTTATAACTGTTTGAAAATAGACAAAGAAATGTCCTCTCATCATTTCCTAACTTTAAAACTTATCTGCATACAATTTTATTTGTATAATTTCAGCTTCATTGGTGAGTAAATCTTATTTTTTGGAGGTGCTTTTCTTGTAAATGTCTACTTATTTTGCTGAGATTTAAGTACTAATTATTAAAATCCTTTTAGAAAGCCAGTGGGATCCTCCAGAAGAAGGTTATGTATCGATGGAAGAACAAACTCAAGCAAATTCAGAAAACTCCACTGAAGTAATTTAATTCTTGAATTTAAAATTGATTCTCTCCTATAAATCTTTGGTGATCTTAACTTGTTTTGATTTAAAGCTATGCTGTAATTCTGCTAATCTTTGAAAATTATGATACAAAGAACTTCCGAATTTCTAGGTACCTTTGTACTAAAAGGTGGAAATTTGCTAACTCTTTACAAGAACAAAGAATTTCAAAATAAGTAAAGAGTTATATTTGAACAATCAAAACTTTTAATTCAAACTGATCCAATACTTGCCTTAAAGAAAAGCTATTATGTAATATGATATTCAGACTTATTCTAGTTTTCTCTTTCAGTTACCAATATTGAAGAACAATATATTTTTTTGTATGTATTTAACGTTTAAGTCTTTTTATTTAAGAAGTTAAAAATTAGGTTGAAGTCTTTTAATTCAAAAAAAGAAAAAAATTTTTGATACTCTTTTTAAAACATCTTTTACACTTGTTTCGAATAAAAATTAGGACACAGAAAAAAATAAGCAAAGATTTTTTTTTCTCTTTTACTTGATTACAGGCTTAATTTATTCCATTTTTTTAGTATTGTATAAAGTTCACCTTAAATTTATACAACACAAATTTATTATGTATAAAGACTTAATATTTGCAAATTTTACTACATGTATGTTAGAATAAGATAAATTTTTACAGTAATAATCTCTGACTCTCTGCATTAAGATTGGAAATAAATTTAGATTTATGAAGGTAGTGCTGCAGATTCACTTTGTAAAATATGCTACCTAGATTCTATTTTTCTTACATATTATGATGCTTACTGTAAGGTGCCCCCATATTTTTACTTTAAAAAGATTATATTTTTTAAGAATCCTATTATTAAAATGTTTTATAATCGTATCATTAGAGAAGGCAAATTCAAATAATCGAAGGTTTCATGCGTAGGTTTTGTGCAGCTATATATGTGACACAAGCTATGCATGTGAACATGTAGATTGCTATTCAAAAGTGTAAAAGTGATATTTCTTAAATCTTAAACCAATATAATTTTTTTTTTAATTTTAAGTAAATTTAACCTTATAATAGTTGTTTTTTTGAAATTTATTATCTACTTCTTGTTATAGACTTTTTTTTAAAACTACGCATATGATATTTCTGAGAAGTATTTTAATTTGAATATAAATTTATAAAATTTTATTTGTAGACTGAAACAACACATAACACCAAAGAATGTAGGAAAGATAGTACAGAGTCTGTTTGTACTGTTGGTCCACAGCCTAAACCTGATCCTTACGGACAATGGGTTACAGTTGCACAGGAGTAAGTTTAATGAATGTTCCAATTATATTTATTTACAGAGTGAAATATAGTTCTTATTTTAATATTTTATCAGTATTTCTTTAAAACTAGATATTTATTATAAAATTAATCCTATCAGTTTTAAATATAAAAGCTATAAACAGTGGCAATTGAAAATTGTCATGTTGTTGAAACTTTATGTTTTCTTTCATTTAATTTCAAAATAATTTAATTAAAATTGACTATGTAATCAAAATTTACTTTAGATAGTGATACTTATTCTTTTTTTAAAAATATTTTCTATTATGGGAGGCGTAAGTTAAGTATTTTCGATAACATTTTTCAAAATTAAAAAAACTATTCACTAGTAAATGTGATGTTTCTTTGTGTTGTGCAGTAATATGTCCTTGTTTTCTTATTATTCATAAATGTCAATATTTTTATATTTTTTCTGTTATTATTATTGAGGAAATTGATTTGTTTGTAAGAGACTATTTGTTTGTTACAGTAAGGTGTGTGTTAAGTGTGATATGCCTGAAAGCCCTGTTGTTATCTTTTGGTATAGAAATTTGGAAATAGGAGTACTAACCTAGACTCTGTTCATATTATATGACCAGGTCCAAAATTATGTAGCATTTTTGCCTTGGTGATTAAAAGATAGATCCTAGGGAAATGGTCTTGGTCAGTTGGATGTTTTTGTTCTTTGTCCATACAGTCTGTTTGTTTAGAATAAGATAAGAAAAATTAGTTTATTATGCAGATCAGAAGCTGGAATTTTAGGTACAGAATCTTAGAGGATATGAAAGTTCTATAATTTTGAATTCAGCCGTTTCAAGTTTTATCTAATTTAAACTGAACATGAAATCACTTTTTAGATGAGAATCAAAATGATGCCCGATGGAACAATGTTTGTGTCATTTAATATATCCGTAATTGTTATATACAAGGTATTGAGTACACTATTATTTTTAACTTAAATTAACCCCGACCCAACATAACAGGGGAAAACTCAAGCATTGAAATGCATGTCCGTGTCCTTTTATTACAAGAAAACAAATAGATCATGATGAACAAAAGATGCCTTCAAATGGAGCAGACCTCAGAGTGACCCTGGGTTAGGTAGGTGTAAATGTACAGATGTAAAGATGTGTTGTTTACAGAGCTTCAAGTTACAACTGAAAAATGTTTCATTAGATAACTTTACATATGTTACATAGCCTATTAGGAAGATAATGTGTATAATATAATGTGTAATGTATATTTTTATACATTTATATTTTAATATAAATATCTAAAATTGGCTTAAAATGAATTTATTTTGTTGAACATATTTAATTACTATGTATGCAAGTATAGTTCATTGTTGGCACAGGGTAACATTGAGGCTAAGGAACCACAATTTCATGTAAAAATACTGAATCAACTATGAATTTGGCTGTTATCTATGTTAACCCATAAAGCTATAACAGTTTTATTGTAATTTTAACAATTTTTTCAAAACAATGCAAAATTCATCAAAACTAAACTTTTTCTTAAAAAAAAAAAATGTGTTACCACAAAATATTCTTGGTTTTAATGATTTTAAATTGATGATATCGAATTTTTTTGCAACATCACTTCTATTTTAATAATGTTAGTTATTTTGCAGAGAGCCTGAGGAAATTGATCTGCAATTACCTAAACCCTCGGAAGATCTTGTTGAGGTTGTAATACCCATCGCAACAGATGAACCTAAATTAAAAATCAAAGAAAAAGTAATTGGAAACTTAACTGACATTGATTCTTCTGAAGAAGTTACTTTCAAAAAGAGAAAGTTCCTTGGATCTTCAAAAAGAAACACTAGACAAAGAACTGATGATGATGATTAATGCTTGTCGTAGAATAATTTCTGTATAGAGTTTGTAAATATCAAGATTTTATTTATTTTAAAATAATAAAAAAAAATTTAATCAATTTATATATTTTTAAATTGTCTTCTTTTTGCTTTAATTTAAAAGATGTCAAAAATATTATCATCATATTATCTGCATTGTGATTTATAACTTTTGACTACAAAAAGATAAAGAATTATTTTTTTGTATTTATCATTGAATATAAAACTCAGAAATACAAAATAGTCTTTTGATTGCTCTTTATCAAGGGTTTTCTATCTTTTTTAAATAATGGGAAACAAAAACTAGAAAAAACCAATTGGAAGACCTACATAATGCAAAGCTATACTCATAAAATTCTATTTAGTACTAACATATATGACTCACATATGCATAAACAATTAATTTACTCTAGTGCAATAATGAAAATACAAAAAAAAAAAAGTTTTTTAATATAAATTAATGTAAGCATAAAAGAGAAAAACCAAAATTTGCCTTCGGAAGTCAAGTTTATTAATTTATTTAATGCATTTTGTTTTTATCCTGTATCAAATCAATGTGATGATTGTAATGAAATTTTTAAATTATTCATTTTTTGCACAACAAAATTTTTTTTTTGTGCAATTTTCACAAATTTTGTATGTTTTGCACAAATTTGTCAAAAAGACTACATTTTATTGCCAAACTTTAGCTTTTTACTATAAACAGAACTTGAATAAAATTGTTACAATCAAGTTTGGGCTTCACCAAAATAAAATCTGAACAAGAAAGTTGCTCAACCAATAGAAAACAAATTAGCTTTTTAATACAATAGAACTCTGTTTGTCCGATATCAAATCCTGTGGTTATCCGACACCCCATCGTCTGATCATTCAGTTATCCGACACCCAATCCTTTAGTTATTATTTATGTTGCCCAATTATTGATTCATTTTTGAACCTTGTATCATCAATTCACTTCAGTTAAGTCTAATTGCTGCTGTGATGATGATGATTTAATTTAACAACTAGAAAACAACAATGAAGATGTTTAAGCTGCTGTCACTTACCTGCCTACAAAAAATTCAACTATGATAAATCAGTAACTAGTAGCAACCAATTGGTAATTTCAAAACTAAATAGAGTAAATAAGTTGTTGCCATAACAGTCACATTATTGTGGCATTTGAGTGAATAATAATAGTCAAGTAACATGGTTCAGTCTGTCTTGAGTCTCTATTAAACAAAAAATTATAAATGATTTTTTTTTACAATATTGTATTGTTATTTATAATTCAAAAGTAAAACACAAGTAAAGATTTTTATTAAAATTTATGTTAGTCACTAATTTTTTTGGTACTTTAATTTTTATGTGCTTACGAAATCAATTTCAAAAAGGTTTCCTGATTATCTAACAATTTTGATTTTTCAACATACCTCTGGTCCCACAGAAATGTTTTTTCCCCCCAAGCTGAAAAAAATTTATTTATTTTTGCTGCTGTTAATTTTTTTTTTAAATGTTTTTTTTTTAATCAATATTTACGAATCTGCAGGAGTCATTGGGCTGTAGATAGTGAATCCTTGTATTTTTATTTTTGAATTATAATTGTTTGAATCCAATCATAATATAATAATTACTTCTATAACTTACAACCTCAATTCAATTGGTTGACCTAGCCTATAATCATGCCAATGAAGGGACAGGTTGCTACCCCCGCCAGAAAATCAGTTCTCCCAAAGTTTTTCTGCGTCAAAAGACTTAGACAGAAAAACTTTTGTACAAAATTGCTCTAACAGTCATGTTGTGCCCCAGCAGGGTTTATTCATGTGAAAATTTTCACATTCATTAATTATTTCTACTTTCATATTCTTAGTTTATTTCCATTTGTATATTAATTTGTATTTTTATTTGTACCTTCAGTTGGTTATAAACTTAAAATTTAGTCTAACCCCATTCTACTGTTATTTAATATGGTGATTTTAATGTTTTAATTGAGTGATAATTATAGTTCTATTTGGTTACAAAAACCACGAGCATGGCAGCGGGCACTTCTGATTATTTTTTATCCAAAATTTGAAAAAATGAAAATTGCTGAGACTCCTTTTTAAAATGTCTCTAAATTTATTTCTAATGAAAATTATATTGCTGAATTGAGAGAACACTGTAAATAGCAAAGTGTAAAGAAAAAATATATCTCTGTCACTTAACCACTAACTTTTTACTATAAAACGATTTATTCTTATTATTTTTTTAAAATATCAGTGCAAAACAAAATTCAAATTCAATTTATTTTCTGGGTAAATTTAAACACTATTAATTTTTTAGGCTTAAGTTTTAAATGTATTAAATTAAAAAAATTTGCTATATATGTGTTAGATTTAGCTGAATTTTTTCAATAATAGTTTTAGGCAGGATTAGGGTTGCATACAAATTTGGATTTAGTAAGATAGGGCTGCAAATTTACTACATAAATTCTGCTATTAGGCTTATCTGCATTTTTGAAACATCCTATCTATTAATATGTGATAGCTAGTAAATTTTGTTTTTAATTTAATTTTTTATTTTTCTGAATCAAACAAAATTTAACTTCATTAACCCTTTGAACTTTTTCTGAACTTAAAACTGCAGCCTTTTCTGCATCAAAAAACTGATTTTCCACCATTTTATTCAAGGAGGAAGTTGTGTGTTGCATGAAAGTTTTAGTATAATATTGAAAAGAGAGCTCAACACTTACTTTTGGAAAGGAGATTAAACTTTTTCCAAGTAGTTTTTTTTCTATGCTATGTAGTGCAAGTTAATGGTCACCTAGAGTGTTTAAAAATTGTTCTGCTAAATTTACACTGGATCGCCACTTTTTAAATTTATGACATGTGCATTTCATTATTATTCTTTTAAAAAAATATGGAATACTTATGAATATTTTTAATGCATCAAAAAATTACTTAATTTCGCACTTGCTTTTTTTTTATAATTTCTGATCGTTTTAAAAATTAACGTTTGATTGTTTACCATATTTTGATTGTTTAAAAAATGAAACATCTATAATATCAGAAATTTTATTTTAATTTTTGAAAAAAAGGCATGTTAAAAAATTGACCATTGTTAAAAATGCTATAACTGGCCAGTAACAAAATTTCCTAATTTTGCCATATACTATGCAACACCAGTATTTCTAGTTGTTGAATTTTTTTGAAAATTTCATTGGCAATTTTAAATTGCTTCAAATGATTATTACATAATTTTAAATAATAATTGTATAAAATAAATAAGGTAAAATAATGTTAAAAGTGCTCACGAAAACCTGTTCACGAATTTGCTGTACCGAAAAGCAACCATATCATGCCCTGATATTTTGGGTTAGCAGGTTCAAGGGTTAAAAGTTGAGGCTTTGTTATATGAATCCAACATGTTAAATAAATTTTTTTTTTAAATGTGGCAGTTGAATTTGACAGTTTTTACCAGTGCTTGATATTCATTGAAAAAAAAAGTATTATTTTGTGATTTTAAATATTTATATTAGTTAAAGAAACTAATGGTAAAATTTTTCTGTTTTCGCAAAACCGTGAAACTAATTAAAAAAAAAAGGCTCATGGAAGATAGAGATAGAAAAGAATATTATCGGTGTTTATTGTTTCATAAATTATTTAAATTCTAACATGGACCATGTTGTGAAATTTATGAGGTATATAGTTTTTTGATCATGTTAATTTAAGTATTTTTACTGTTAAAATGAATAGTTTTAAAAAATAAAAATTATTCTAAAGAAACAAAATAAAACTGCAACTTTTCCTTAATAATAAGTATTTTTTATTTTATTTTAAGAGGATCACCAGGATTGTTACAAGAGCGTCAGTCTTATCTTCACAAAGGTATCACCCCTATCACATCAGCTATTTAGCTTTTAAAAAGTATTTCTTTTGAAAATTAAGTTTTTATGTTTAAAATTCACTCTTAATTGGCCTATCCAATGATTCTTTCGAAACTTTGAGCAAACTTTTCAAACAGCATTTAATAGACTTTATTTCTTTTTGTCCTGAAGCAGTATCTGAATTTTCATATTATTAGTTTCATATCTGTTTTTATTCTTCTTTATTGTAAGCGGATTTCCAAATGTCAGCCAAGCAGGCTGATGAATGGAATCTGTAAAACAACATCAATGGCAATGTTGCATGACTAACAAACATCCACACATATTTTCCAAAATACACGTGTAGTCCATAGTGCGATTCTACGCTCTTTGCTTCAAAGGTATTTATAATCCACATTGTAAGATTACAAATAATTAGGAAAGTCACAATCTCTCTTCCCGGTTTCTTGTATCTTAGTTGTTGGGAATTGCTACATCTGCGCAAGCCATCAATTAGGAATGGAGTTTGCAGTATTACTTGTACTGGAATTAGTACAGACATGAATATCCTCATAACAGTCTTTTTTTGAAATTCTGATATTATAGTCATTGTAGCTTGAATGAAAAAGAAAGGAAGAGGCACAAAAAGCAGAAGATCATCTAGGAAATGTATTGGATTCAAGCTATAATCTAATTGGGAGAGCTGCCTAAAGCCCAAGATCACACCGATCAAAGCTAGTGTTGTCAAAGCACCTTCTTGTACAGTATGTATTGCAACAGCAACTTCTTGATATTCTTTGATGCTCATCGTGACAAAGAAAGCAATAATTGAGATGATCGACGTCATCAAAATGAACAGTCCTGCGAACAATCCTTTGTTCGATGCATGGCAATCGGCACTGATGACTAAGTTGCTGTGGTAGGTCACTTCTTCTATTCCGTCATTAGTGTGCACTTTGTGATGAAAATGGTGTGGATCAGCGTGGTGGCTGTTATTTCCTATGTTTGTCCACATTATAAACCATACGCCTGCTAGTAAAATATTAAATTCGATTGCAAAGGGGAATAGGTATGGTATGGCTTGAACATTGTTGACGGATAATATGGCTGTTGCTGAGCATATACAGTAGCTGTTGTTTGCTGAACGAGAACAAATAGAAGCGTCTAGAAAAAAAGAAAAACATATTGTTTAAAGTGTGTAATATATATGTTACTATGAATGACCGAAATTGGTGGTTGTTGACTTTTACCGGTGAATGTTGACAATTACATAATCGTTTTGGTAAATGTCCGAAATATATACTAGGTCTAGTTAAGTGCCACTGCCCAGTATTCATTGAACCGGTACTCTGAACACTGATGTTTCTCCTAATCTATTCTTAGCAGATATTGAAATATCCAATAAATGTAATAATAGCTACGAATAAATGAATATCAAATCGGATATAACAAATATTTCGGACATTCGTCAAAGCGATTATGTGATTGTTGACATTCACCGGTGAAAGTCCTCTTAATTTTGGTAATTCCCGGTAATACATGTATTGAAAGCTCCATATCCGGAATCGGCGAGTCCGGAAAATAGATTTTTCCTGATAATAGGTCTTTTAAGTAAACAAACATCAAAACATCCATATATTCAATAAGAAATAACAAACAGACAGTAATCAAAGTCAACTTCAATCAACAACTAATAAATCCGCGTGGTTTGTGTGGTTGCACTATTTTCGCAGATTTTGTTACCGATTTTCATATGGTTTTCAAAATTTCGATATTTTAATATGCAGTATAACATACAGCAAGTTCCGAATCAGTTAGTAATCATTTCTCAATCCACTGTATTAGCGAGGATTCTACAGTGAATCCTTGTAGGTTTGCTGATCGTTTTTTCAGTAGTTATTAAAACGGATTTTCATCTGGTTTTTAAAATCTCCGATCAATTTTAATACGATATTATTTCTATGGGCAAACTTCGAATCGCGCATTTTGCACTTAATTCTTGACGATTCATCCGCAATCCCACGTGGATTTACGATCGCATTTTTTGTCAGTTATTGGTATCGATTTTCATAGTTTTTAATGCTACATTATTATACGGGTGCATTCGATATGTGTCCATTTTATTGTCCACGCGGTTTGGTCGATCGCATTTTCAGCAATTTGGGATACATTGTTAGTCAAATTTCGATTTAATTTTTAGTATAACATTTACGAATCGCACTTTTGAATAATCACTTGATGACCAGCTTTAGTCGTCTACGATTTCATCATAAATCCGCAATTTTTTCAAAAGGTGAAATTTTTGCGCAATCTGAAATTGCGTGATTCTTGGTGGTAATAATCCTTTCATGCGAGAAAAGAGAAGAAAAAAAATGCGCGATTTTTTTCTCACTATAATTAAATGTCGGATTTCGTTTCCGTGATATCCAATTCAAAGCTGCCAACTCTGCTGGTTTTTCCAGCAGACTACTGGATTTTGCCAGTTTTTCTCGGTCTATTGGTTTCATAAAAATTCTCCTGGGTTTTGTATATTTTAGAAAATGTCCTAAAATTGAGCAAGTTTCCTTAAAAAATCCCTATTGCATACTGGGCAATGGCACTTGACCTTAAAAAACATTGATGTAAGGCATGCCAGGCAAATGTATACTGGGCAGTGGCACTGAACCTTAAAAAAACATTGAAGTAGGCCATACCGACCGGGTATACGAGCCATACGAGACCTAGTACATATTTCAAACTTATACCAAAGCGATCACCAATTTCGGTCATTCGTAGTAGCGATTACATTAAAAAAAAGTAGTTAACTTCATTAGCAATAAAGTAGTTGTAGTTATCTAAAATAAAAATATAGTTTTTCCAATGACTATTTGAAGTTGAATCTGAGTAACAAAAGCAATCTCTCTCTTATTTTGTCCCTCAGTATGCTAAAAAATGAAGCTAACATTTTTAAAAATATAGTAATTAGAGTTTTATACACTTATATAAAATAATTTTTTTTTACAAAATGAGTACATGATAAAATGTATATATTTTTTAAATTCTCACCTGAAAAGATGAGTTGAGTAGCATTTTTCTTTAAATCTTCGATTGTTATGTTATTTTCATCATGATGATATTCTTCTAAAGCTTCTTCTAGAATTGTTCCAAACCAAAAGCAGAGGCAGGAAGCCATTATATGCATCAATGCAAAGCAAGCTAGAACTTTGTGGCGGTTAATAATTATCTGAAATAAAGTGAAGATTACTTCCTACAGCTATATCGTCATCAAACTAGGAGAAGAAAAAAAATCAGTTAGTTGTAAAACACAAGGTTCGTACATTTTCTTAAATTCTGGAGGGGACAAAAGTAGTGTCCTTAATATGTCCTAAATTTCACGTCCCGCTTTAAATCGTTAAGATTTTGCTTTTTATCTCAAGTAAAGAAATGAGGAGTCGTGATAGCTTAGGGGATAGAGCGTTCCCGGGTTCGAATCCCAGCGATAGCTGGTCGCTACGATTTCCTCATCGGGCTCTCATCGACCACCGTACTAACGTAAAATATAAGCTAAATATCTAAAAATGCCTAATTGTAAATACATTATTTTGAAATTTATACTGTGCAATTTGTTGTAGAGCTGCTAGCGTTACATGAAACATTTCTAGTTTTTAAGCTCAAATTCGCGCTTATTTTGAAATTGTTTGATAATTTTTTTTAAATTTATAACTTTAGGACCGCTGCTTACCAAAAATAAAATTAAATTTTAATCAAGGCATTTAAAAAAAAAATACCTGCATCAAAATTAGTGAGATACTTTAAATAATCAAAAATATCTCCTAAGTCAATTTTACAGTTAAAAAAATATAAAAAATATTTAAAAATTATCCCTCCCAAAATTGTCTATGACGACTTGCCTCTTTGTGTACACCCTCATTTAGACGATTTTCTC
The DNA here is from genome assembly GCF_982258835.1 of Parasteatoda tepidariorum. Lineage (NCBI taxonomy): Eukaryota > Metazoa > Arthropoda > Arachnida > Araneae > Theridiidae > Parasteatoda > Parasteatoda tepidariorum. Next base: position 41,379,435 of record NC_141755.1, read on the forward strand.
CTGTTTATTTATTTTTTCCTTGCTCTTTTCTTTCTGTAATTTTTAATATTTTATTAAAAAAATTAATAAAAACAGCAGAAAGAAATTTTTGCTTAAAAAATAATTGTAATTTTATCAAATTACAGTAATTTTATCAAAAATAATTGTTTTCACTCAAAAGCATGCATCCGCATCCCTGCCACTACCGCATTCGTATAGCCGCAACTTTATATATCGCATTCAAGCGATTTTAAAATCAATTGCGATTTGTGTTCACGCTGTTTAAAAAAAATGAAAGGCAAAGTTATCTGAGCTGACTAAAACTGAAAATACTTTAATTGGAGGAAAGATAAAAGCTAGTCATTTCAAAAAGTGACATGTAGGGCATAATAGTTGCTCAAATGATGGTTTTAATGCTGTGCAGGAAAGCATAATTACTGCCTCCAATAAACTTGCCTATGTTTATCATGGTATAGCTAAAATAAATATGATTTATCCAAGTTAGTTAGAAAGAAATAGTTTTTCAGATTTTAATTACACAGTTCTTTATTTACGACGCTTTTCCCTTCATCAATTGAATGTAAGAAGGTTAATTTTGGATGTTTTGTTTTTCAAATAGGAGATTGTTTTTATATGTTTCGCATCATGTAAATATTATGTATGTGTTGTCTATGGAAAAAACTTCCTTCACCATTCGTCTGGAACAATGGCCGTGACTATAGTAACGAGATTTAACTATTTCAAGCAGGAGTGTTGGGTTAGTATTAAAGACATGCTTTGGATCAGGGGAGAGAGAAGTTCTCCTCTTTAAGATGTGCTATTTCTTGTTTCCATAGCAACAGAGTGCCTTAGACTTTGTGTAGAGGGGACTTCTTTCTGTAGACAAACTATACATGTGTATACTTTTCAAAGTTTTAATTTTTATTAACTATGAAATTTGCTCGTAAACCTATTTTTGTATGATTCAAATTTGTTGACTCACATTCAGAATAAATCAATTGCCCTTAAATTTACAAAAAAAATTCTGTTCTTTAATTTTATTATTGAACTTCCAACTCTGAAAACATGAGTTAATGTACCCACGTCATTTAATTGCCAGTTTTTGTTTGGGTAAAAAAAAAAAAAAAAAAAGGCAATTCAACAAACACAATTTTTGTTCATACATCAATCCTGTATATCTAATATCATAGAAATATAAATAGAAAATTCCTACATACATTGGAGTATTTGAAGACTATGAAGAGTTGATAAAAGGAATAGGCTGGCCTAATAATGTGATGAATCATAGAATAGGTATCTCCGCAGCCAAGATCTACGCGATATTCTTGTACAAAGTTGATGAATTCCTGCCCCAACATCAGCCCTTCATTGATGAGGTGACCAAAGCAGAATACTATTGAAATGAAGAAGTTCTTATAATTGAAGAAGTTCTTGTAACAAACTAAACTCATCAAAATCACTTAAAAGACATATTTTAGGGAAAATTAAGGATACATTTTAATCTGACCTACTGGTAAACTAGGAAGGTAAATTCAGGGTCACACAAAACAATTAAAACTGTTTTTATAGAAACATCGCAAAGAAATTGTGGCAATCTCCAGATTAATGATTTTTCTCAACTGTTTAAAAAACCATTTGAATATAGTTGTCCAGGACAATTTTCTCTCGCATTGAATAGATTGCAGATTTGTTAATTAGGCGTCACAAATGCTGAGAGGCTTCTTATGTGACCAGATTTCCGAGACTTAGTGAAGTTGGCAAACTAAATTGAAACGCCACAACTTGCACGGACTCTCTTCGAGCCAACACTACTGTCTCCCTCTTTTTTGTGGTTCATCTTTTTCAGTTTGTTTATTATCTCCTGTTCCCTTGAAATATATATTCCTTTTTTATTTACCGAATCTGAATGGACTGATGTCAAAGTGATGCCTTTCCACTGAAATAACATCTTAGAACAAATTTTAACTATTTAGCAGAGCCATTTCCGAATCCCGTTAACCGAAGAATCCATGGTGACTGCCGTGACATAAAATGGTATTAAATAATTATATATGGTATTAAATAATTATATATGGTATTAATAATATATGGTATTAAATAATACATGGTATTAAATAATTGACATAAAATGATATGGTGACGGGTGCTTCCAAGTATTACGAATCAATACTGAACTAGTGATTGATCGTTCTCTGGTTCAGGCCAAAATTATGATCCGTGGATGAATGGATGTAGTAAGATTGGGTCCTCCCTGTAAAAACGGGCTGTGACATGTGCGTGGCGGAAGTCGCATTCTTAGCCATAGATGGGGCCACTGAAAAAAAAAAACAAGAAACGCACCATATGCCTTAAAAATTCGCTTGATTTCAAGCAGTCTTGCTGGTATTGGCAAGTAACATAAGTAACAACCACAACAATATTCCATATAAGGCCCTGTTTATCCTTATTACTAATGTGTGAATTGGACTGTTAACTATGGAGAGCTACGTAACTAATTTTAAATCAGAAGTAATTGCATCTCATAAATTTACTGTATTTTTTTAAATATAATTAAATTTTTGTTTATTCGTTTTGATACTGCCTATTGTATTCTTCATTTTCGACCCTTTTTTTTTTGATGAGCTAGATTCTGACTTTTTCAATAAATACCCGAATATACTTGTATTTATTACCGAATTAATAACTTCTTAAAGGTTTAGTTTTTATACAATATTATAGAAGAGATGTATTGTTTTGCTAAGTAGATCGTCGATGAGCTTTTAATTCTGGACACAGTTCAAATTATCCTCATATGTGTTAATTTTCTTAAACACGCATTTTGAGCTGTGTCCAAAATAAAAAATTCATCGACGAGATTATACTTTTACTCACAGCACTTACAATAGTACTTTTGATAAAACTTGTGGATAAGGTTTTGACAAAACCTGTAATTGTTTATGGTATTAGTATATAGTTAGATATTTATTATTATTTTTCAAGTGTTATAATGCAGTTTCCTACTTTTGTTTAAGATTTTTTCTTCATATGAGACTCTAGTCCCTCATTTATTTTCTGTGTGGTTATTCCTTATTTTCTATCTGTCACCCTTTCAATGAGTGTTAACGGTCGTACAGCATTGTTAAGCTGTGGTTCATATACGGTCGTTATACGAATGTACAGCATCTCTCTGCCGTTAATTTGTTTTGCATATATATCATATAAATGTATCCGCAACTTGTTTAATAAGTATTTTTCTCCTAGGCATCCCCTTTGTCAAATATTTCTTGTAGTATTGTTTGATGTTGGTATGAATGAAAATCTATTTAGTGCGTGTTACGCTTGAATCGAAAAGCTTAAATCTACTAAATGTAATACATCATGAATGTAATTTAAAGTCGATTGAAACTGGTCTTGATATTTTAAACTTATAACCAGTAGCCATGATTGTTTCACCATCGACTAATTATTTTAACCAATAATTTTTAAAATAATCGCTTGTCTATTTTATCTGACAAATAAACCCATATCTGGGCACTGTTCTAAGCATTCTTAAATAGAATACAAGTATCCAAAGCATTCAATGCAAAAGCTTTCTCTACCTTGCTTTTGAAGCATCTGAAGCTAGGCTGTAAGTAAGACAGAAAAGAAAAAAAAATGTTAGCAAACCCATTTCATTTCTAGCTGATTTTGTGAGGAGTAAAAGAAGCTCTTACTATTTTTAAGAATAAACTATAAATCCCTATTCCCAGAATTTGGGTTAAAAAAAAAATTCTACATACATGTTTTAACTATTAACAAAGATCTTAGTAGAAAGCTTTTTGTAAAACTCTTATTGGGGACCATTTGCTCTCCGTTCAACATGTATATGTTACAGTGAATAACCAAAATCAAGAGAATGACGATTTTCACTGGTGAATGTCAACCATTTGGTGAATGTCCAAAATATTTGTTATATACGATTTCATATTAATTTATTCGTTGATATTATTATATTTATTCGATATTTTAATATCTGCTGAGGATAAATTAAGAGAAATATCAGTGTTAGGAGTACCGGGCAACTGTATACCTGGCAGTGACATTGAGCCTTAAAAAATATCAGTATAGGTTATGGTAGAGGCACTTAACTAGACCTAGTATATATTTCGGACATTTACCAAAGTGACAATGTGATTGTCAACAATCACCGGTGGAAGTACTTCCACCGGTCCATTGTGCAGCTTGGAGTGCAAAAGCTTATAAAATACAAATTAATAAACATGTATATATATCCTACACCATCCGTGAAATTTTTTTTTTCAAATAACGTATCAAAATTATCGATCGGCGTTCTGCCGCATCTTTAAATGCTTGTTATACGAATAACGTTATGAAAATATTCATCGGCATTCTACTGCATCTGTAAACGCAGTGGAATATGGTTTTTTTAAACTCGACATTCTACGGCGTTATTGAGAAATCGATTTACATCAATTTTACAATGCTGAACAATATTAAAAAAATCTGACGTTTCTACATAGATCAATGTTTCGGAACAACATCGATCGACGTCGTAAGCGAAGTTTTTTCGAGATCGATCGATATAGAGTGCTACTTGGGGTCAACAACCACCAATTTCGGTCATTCACAGTAATATATACAAGTCATTGCTGCATCATGTGGTTGATTTCTAAAACTGAATTCTGCGCTGATGTTAAATCATGTTTTTTGGAATTTCTCAAAGGGTTGGCTATTTTTTTGTACGGTAGGCTTATTGTGCTATAAATTATTTATCAAACTTCACCTGCTAATCCGGCTTTCAAGTAAAAGCTTCCACTGTGTCGTCCTCTCAGAAACTGATACGGTGGATTTTCATTCCCTATGAATGTTGCAGCCATGTTAAAATCTGTAATCGTGCTGATTTTATCCATCTGGTGAGAACCAACTATAATGTTTTTAAAAATCTGTCGCTTGTAACGGTATAAATCTAGATGTAAAAATATCAACCATGCCATCCCAATAGCTGCAATAGACGTGCTAAAAACCTACAGGAAATTAAGAAAAAATAATGTTACATTTGGAAAAGATGCCAAAGAGTAGTGGAAACCAGAGATTGAGTCTCACCTCACTGACATGTCTGGAATCTGAACTTTGATGATTAACGTAAATTACAGCTCCTGTAGCCGTTAAAAGAATTCCATAAATGCTCACGAAAACAGTTGTCATGTTTCTCCTAAAAATATTATGTACTTTCATTTTAACATTCGTTAAGAACAACAATTAAAAAAAGCCAATTACCATAAAATATTGAAAGATAGAAATGTACAGTTTGTTGTGTTCGACTAAGGAAATGAGAGATTTATTCTCATCGAGTGTAAAAATTAGTCCACAGATCAACATACAGCAGTGCTAATTATTTTACAGTTGAACATTAATTTGTATTAAAAAACAACAACATTATTTCATAATTTTTACAGTCAACAGCGTCATCTATTGACGAACTTAGTAATTAATTTTGAAACTTGATAAAAGCAAATGACCTATCTCCTAAATAGAAAGCAGTATCTTTAATTCTCCATAGTCCCGCAGTGGACTGATCATTAAGACACGGTTCCCAGCAGATCACCGAAGTCAAGCATCACTGGCTACGGTCAGTGTGCGGGTGGGTAACCACTTGGATCAGTCTGCGTAGGGACCGAGGGCGTGCGGTATTGGTCCTCGTTAAACTGTGCTACCGTAAAGTGCTCGACTTCGCGCGCAGGTCGTCGGGCTACCGAAGCGGGGGTGCCATCCCCTCCGCAGAGGATCAAAATTGTGATGGCATGTCTTCAGATCATCCTCCGGGATGTTTCCCAGACCGTCGCCAATAGCCCATTGTGCAGCTCTAGTGCGACGTAAATTATCAACAACAACAACAATTAATTCTCCATATTTGTACTTTAATCTGTTATTTTAAGTTAATTTTTTAAATTTTCAGTCATTCTTGAAGAGAAGAGAAAAAATGCGTTAAATTTTGATGGCAATTGCAATTGCAATTGTGCAATTGGGCTATTCCATGGTAACTTACGTTACATTCACAGAAACTTTATTGCACTGAGAACTTAGAAGCAAACAAATAATACTAATACACAATCTAAAATAAAGTGATTTCTTAAAATTTCAATCAAAACCAAAAGGAAACTAATTAGAATAATTAATATTTTTCAATTTAAGCAGTGTAAAAACCTAAAACTAGTGTGGTAACTTACGTTACTGAAAAAGGAATGGCATAAATTTGCAATATGCTTGAAGGCAAAATTCTGTTCTTATACAAATGTTAATTGATTAAGATTATATGTATCATTTTACTGACATGTTTAAATATTTATTATGCCTAGATTTAGGATTTTAATTCAAAAGTTAAATTAAATATAATTTTTTAAATGGGTAACTTACGTTACAGTAACTTACGTTACGAAATTCCCTTTGCATCAAGCTTTTACTCCAGTAATGTACAAATGCAAATTAACATATTTAAACAGTATAGTGCAAGGGAGAAAAAGTGTACATGAAGTAAACTCAAAAAACTTTTGATTTACACACTTGATTCAGACATTACTATGCACACTTATAATGTCCTCTGTTATTAACTAGTATAGCGGCTCAATTCTTTTCACCATGCTTTTTTTCTGGTAGAATATTTCATCTCTTTTTCCTGGTCATTTCCAATAGATTCCCACAGCAGCCATTACATTGACATTAAATTCTGGCTCTTCAACAGACATGGATATAACATTTCCTCGTATCTAACCATATACCAATCTCCAGCTTTTATTTTGGATTCATCATTTTGTTTTTCAACATCTTTCACTTAAAAAACCCTTCTGGTATACCTTCTTGAACATTTAAATGGTGGATCTGCTTAATGTTTTTAATCTGTGGAGCTTTTGAGAATAGACTAAACAGATTAACTTTTTCTGACGTTTCTTAATATCTTCTGGTGTGATTTCTACCATATTTATTTTTGTTCAATGCTCTTGTGTTGCTACCCCAAACTCAGAGGCAGTGATGACAATATGTTTTCTTTTCTATACGACATTTCTTACACTTCCTTTAATAGATCCACCTGTCCCATCAACAGGACTCTTGCCGTGTGACGTGGCAAAATAATTCCACATCAATATTTTTCCATGATGAATCTCAAAAACAGGTAAGACCGGAGTTATATATTGATTCTTGAACTGACTCCTTGGCCCATCTGACCAGATGTGAACATTTTTGATATCCACCGGCACACATTCTCCAGACCAGCACTCATCTGTTTTTTCTGAACATAAAAATAATTTTCTGAAGTATTGCGTAAGATGGAACATTATGGAATTTTCTGAAGGCTTCAGTAGCTTATCCGAAGTTTTCGTGATACTTACAAAGGCAAACATTTCTAGGAGGTTTGCTACTAAGCAAGACATGCTTTGGACGGAGCTCAAAGGACTTAGTCTTCCAATTTTGCATTCTGGATTTTTTTCCATAAACATTTGCTACATTTCTCGAACTGAAATGAAGAAGATAACGTGCTTGTACTTTCCTCTTGCCACCATTAGCTTGTAGAGAGATTTCGTCCAACTTTGAACACATATGAATGCCAACACCCAATAAAATGACTTAATGCAAAGATTTTCAATAAAATTAATATCCTAAGGCAGTGTTTATTTATTTAAACTTTGTTATTGTAGCTGGATACATCTTATTTAGTTTATATGCCAATTTTCAAAAGAAATGAACTCATTTCACATTGGTAACTTACATTACATGCAAGTCAGTAACTTACGTTACATATATTGAATAGTGCACAAAACAATAAATAAATAATATTTTTAAAAAAACTATTGCTACTTATTTAGTGCTAGCCTCTAAGAAAGAAAAAATAATATTCTTACTTTTGTATCGCATGTTTTTTTTTACACATAAAAACTTTTCCTACTTTTTGGTAACTTACGTTACATGCATTAATGTTTAGTTGAAATTTATATAATTAAGTGAATTTAACAACAAAAAGTTATTTTAACACTGCACAATATTTCAACTACGTGTAATAAACAATATTTATTCTTTGGAACATTTTGAAAGGAAGATAATGTTAACTTACTGATTTTCAGAATCTGACCGTGTTCTTCACCCAAATCAGAACAAGCAAATGCCAATGTTCAATGGGCTACCAACACTACAAAACTGAATTCTCAAATTTTTTTTTTATAAATTATGAAACTTCAAACCTTTCTAATTCAGAAAAAATCCAAAATAATAACATTATTCTTATTTGAATTTTCCGATGCTTTTCCCCTTTTTCATGGAATCGCCCAATTTCATTTTGTCATAGAATAATTTTTGGCCCTAAAAGAAAGTGTCTTCATTTATTTAAAAGCAATACTTTAAAGAGAGATAAAATACAATGCACGTAATTACACGTAGGTTGCTCAGATTGCAAAACCTACTAAATACGTTTTTGAAGGAAAAAAAGAAAGAAAAGAGTTGCATATATTGTCATGCTAAACATTAGTTTTAGCTTTTATAAGAAAATATAAATTTCTGAGGGTGCGCTTGTAGATAATTGACCAGATGTGAAGTTGAAATTCTAGTAATCTGCAGTTAGGTCCGGTGGGGATGTTTTTTAATACAATATTTTTTGCAAATAATTTTAGGGAAAAGACCTCTTACTATGGAAAACATAATAATAATTTACTTTTTGCGAATTTCACCATGTGTCGGGAACTTTGTAAACAAAGTATTTTTGCATAAAACTATAAAATTCATTTATACAAAGGTAATTCTACGCATTAAAAATAATTTTTATAATCATTCAATTATATATACATCTCTTTATTTAATAAGAGTCGAAAGATTTTGAGTGGTAGGATACAGAAGTTTTTACATCATTTTGAACTACATAATATTAAATGACAAACTATAAATTATGAGCTGACAAATAGTTCTTCAGAAATAAAAATGCACAATTTTTGTTTTAATTTCTCAGAAACTCTTTATCCGATTTCATTCCAATTTTGTATTCTGCCATTTAAAATGTCACAGTTTAAAATGATATAAAAATCTGTATCACTAACTGTTCGAAATATTCTCGATTTTTTTAAAAATAAAGTTATAAAAATCATAAATAATTATTAAAAAATTATTTTTTAATGGTTTTTGATAAAAGAACGTCTTTGGATAAAATAACTCTATAATGGTGTGCAAAAATATTTTGATTTTCTTAAATAATATCTGAAATTGGCGAAAAATGCAAAAAGTGATATTATCATTAAGAGGACAAATATTTCGATGGCTCCATAATTCAATAATATATATCGCTTTATTTAGTAAAAGTAAAAAGATTTTTGAATGGTAAGATATACTGATTTATACATCATTTTAAACTATATGATATTAAATTACAAACTACAAATTTTGTGCATAATCGATCGAATTGTTCTTGAGAAATTAAAATTGAAAAGTGCGACTTTTTTTTAAATTTCTCAGAAACTATTCGACTGATTTCATTCCAATTTTGTATTCTGTCAGAAATACCTTGTTATTTGGGCCTTCTCCGCTTCAGTTATTTCATTGAGGCTATTACTTGATGCATGTTTTGAAACTGATTCGTTGTACCTGGAAACACTTCTAGGGTAGAGTTTGGCGGTACTGTTTTTCAATGTACTCGCTTCAGAGGCAATAGCTTTGTAAGCGAAACTCGAACAGCTTCCTATGGTGTCGTCATTGTTTGGAGGACTTTTGCCACTGTCCAGAGTACTATCACTGCTCACCGAGTTTTGAAAATCTCCTTCTTTAATGTCTTCCATCTTTAATGAGAAATATAACATTTTATAAAGAATTTATGCATCTAGTCCTGCTAAAACTGTAAAGTTATACTTTTGTAAATTAAATAGTAGATGTCCCAGAAATACGTGATTTATCCACCCTCCACACCTTGCCCCTCCCCGTTACCATGGTTTCCACAAATCATACAGCCAGTTTCCCGGCTCAGTATATTCAAACTTCATACTTCATCGGGAGAAATCAAACTTTTATGTTAACGAAATGAGGAGAAAAATTTGGAATGTGTGGAAATCGCATAACCTTGAGGTGCCTATTCTAATTACAAAAGGTATAGGGTTATTCCTTAAAGTGCGGAATCAAGAAGGTATTGTGCTCACGTAAGTAATAGGCTTCCGTAAAGTTAAAGTTTAAAAGTTTGTTTCTTTCGTTTCGTTATTAGCAATAATACTTTAAACCATTCGATTTTCTGTATTTATTTGATGATTGGTTTTATACACTAATGTGCTGATTAACTTGATTGTTTAGGTATTGAAAATAAAATAAATAACATTATATTAATCTAAGCATACATAAACCTTGCTGCTGATCTTTCCAGCAAAGATGGTATTTTCAGTTTAACAAGCGCCGTGCAGATTACTCACGGCTTAATAAGCAATGTTCAAATTTATGAGAACCTAGAAGGTAATGAACAATTTACACTTAAACAAATCACTCTAGTTAATTTGCACATTTTCTAGTAGAATAACTGGTTTTTGCAAGCATACTTTATTGTGATAAGTTTAAGTTTTAAAGTTTTGTCATGACATGGACACTAGCACAAGTGTCCATAATACGATCATGTTAAAGTTTGATAGTTTAATAAAAAACTTTTTTTAGCCTTAATTTTGAACGTTAAGCTTCATAAAGTTTTACTTATTAATATGTTTTTTTTTCCTTTAAAAATATTTGATATTATTTTTAAATCATATTTACTCAAAAAATATCTTGTAGTTTACCAAGAAAATTTTGTATAAAGATCTGTACCCACCCCCAATTTTTTTAATATTAATTCAGTAAGACCTTACAAATTTTAATAAACTACTATAAAGCTTTAAAATCATTTAATTCCGTTGCATATTTATTGAAAATGTATAAATATGCTTCCCACAAAGCTTATAAAACATTATAAAAGCCCCATGAAACATTATAAATTGTAAATAACTGGTTTATGAATTATTTTAGCATATCAAAAATTATGATGCAGAATTTATGATTCGTGAGGTATTCCAATTCATTTGCGTATTGCTTGTTACCAAATTATTCTTTAAAATATTATTAAATAAAAAAAGTAAGACTAAAAAAATAAGTACAAACTAAAAAAAAAATAAGACAGAAAAAAGCAAGGATGAATTTGACAATAGACTAATTTAAGATAAAATTTTGTGAACAATAACAACATAGTCAACGAATTACTTACGTTTTAAAATATTTTTTACAGATTTAACAATTTTTAATACTTCCGTAATATTTTTTTACATCCAAAATGATTTCAGAATTTTTCTCATAAAAGTAAGTATTATTTGTTTTTGAAAATTTTTTCACTTTCTTGCTTTGAAAAATAATAATTTTTTCATGGTTTCGGAAAAATTTTCGTGCCTTTCAATCTTTATTTTATAAGCTCGTGCTTGTTTTGATGTCAAAAGTGACAAAAAAATGAGTAAAAAAAATTAATAAATAAAATAAGAAAAATGTGAAAAGAAGATTAGATGTTCTCAGATATAAATCATAACCTTTAAACCGAAATTTTTTAAAAATATCAAAAATCTCCAGAAAGATAAAAACTTTTTTCGATTTGAATTGATATACAATATAAGATAGCTAACATGTAAAATCACTTTTCATCTATTACTTCTTATTGCGTTGCACATTCTGTATTTCTATGTTTAAATATATTTTAAAGTAAAGGTGTTTACTTTTCAAATCCAAGTATTCGCTCATTTTGCTACGATAAGTACATTAACGAAATGTTTGTATGTATAATTTCAAAAATTATGTATTTTATAAACAAAATGATCTTGTTTTTAATTATTTTTTTCTTCTGTGAAAATGATTTTTAAGGGAAGAAAAGAACAAAAATGACAAAGATAAAAGATCAATGGTTAACACGTGAGTGGAGCAAGAGGTGCTTTTATACTTTAGGCAGTTTTTCGAGGACTCCATCGTATTATGATATGATGCTTTTGAGTGAATAATATGCTATTTTTATAACTGCAGTGAGTTTGCAACTGTTACTCATGACTTTTTTTCAAAATGGCGCAAAACGTCAGTATAGAAAAAAGCCACAGTTTTGTAAAAATGAAAATCGTCTGTGGAGTAATTTTTTAAAATTTTAAAACTTTCTCCAGTGCTAATACTATCTGGCCTCATAAAAATTTGCAAAAATTGAGAATACGGCAGTGATTTTGATACTTTTCATCTAGGTGGAAAAATGTTGCCAAATTGGCGATTTTTTAAAAAAGTTTAATAACTTTTAAAATATATAAGTTATCTGTCAGTTCTAAAGCCCAGGTAATTTTTTCACGACAAGATTACATTTATAGTATAAAATCATCGTAGTTGCTTTAAGTGTAAGTCACTCAAACTATGGCTTTTTTATTTTCCTTGGCGACAAAGCTTCGAAAAGCAGCGTTAAAGAGAATGACATTTTGGTACCTATCTACCTTAGTTTTGTTTTAGAATGCATACTATAGGGTTTTATTTTCCTACCAAGTTTAGTGAGATAAATTACTCAGCAACTAAAAAATAAAATTTCTCTAATTCTAAAATTTTCACCATTACGGAATTATCTGTTGTTAAAGGACCCAACTACAGGCTCTGAAAGCAAAATTCGTCCACTAGGTTGCTCAAATAATTACAGTTGTCCAAAGAACAGTAATTACCCAGATTTATTTTTAATTAAAAAGTTTAATAATTATAATGTAGTTAGCTTGAAACAGAACTATATTTTATAATACTATTAATGTGGTTTTATTTTTGTTATATTTAAACTGTGTTTTATTGCTTCAGGCGAAAATCGAATTAAAAAGCACGTTTATTACAAAAAGAATTATTGAAGACTGTATAATAAATTATTTTATATACAAAAAAAAGTAATTTATCCAATATTATATTGAACTCAAAAATAGCAAAAATGAATAGTTCTTTAAAACTTTTATACAACTATATTAAAAACTAAATAGGAAATCTTAAAGTTTAATGTTTAGAAGAATAAAAATTATTTTTCTATCAACTTTTAGAATAAACTTATTACAGTAATCGAAAAAGTTAACGAATTCATATAAACTTACCTATTTTCATTTGAAATACATCGTAGCTAAATCTGATGTAAAAGGAGAAGAATTATTTGATAAATATTTCCCATAGTGTCGACTTTTGAAAGGTTATTTCCACGAATCAATTTTGAATTTCAAAGGTTTCGTAGTTCATATGAAATGCAAAAAGTGAAAAAAATGGACCTTTTTTAGGAAATTTCTTGTTTGAATTTTTTTATAAAAGGAAACTTCTATATTTAGAGGACAATGATACTTAATTCGAAAAAGTTGATTTACGAACGACAGTTTTGTTTCCATTGTTAGTAAAAAAGTGAAAATTAAAACATTGACAAATGACACTTCTTTTTTTTATTGTGGAACTATAAATGAAAATAATGTTAAAAACCCCAGTTATGTAATCTTTTGTATACACTTTCCGTCATTTATTTACCGCAGCGTGTGAAATACAAGGTTTCCTAAAGGACGTGGGAAGAAAATTTCCTGCTTTAAATTTCAAAAATAAATAAAACCTATCTTGTTATAACGGTATAGTGGATATGAAATATGAATGAACTCTATGAGCCTCTGTTAACTATATTTCCCACATGTATCATATTCATTCTATTTTTCTATAGTTGTATTAATATTTTTTAACTCTAAAATTATTGCTCGCATTTTTCAACCCATAAATATAAAAAAGTTTACTTTTATAAATTGTTTTTACAAAAATTAATTTTATTTCATTTAAGTGCGCTTATTTATTTTAAGTGTTTTATTTATTTTTTACTTAAGTTTCTTTTAAGTGTTTTATTTATTTTTTTAAAACATAATTTGTTTCATTTGCGTTTATTTTTTAACTAGATAAGTTTTTTTTTAAATTTTATTTTGTAACCGTCGTTGGACTGCGGACCCAATTTTGAGTTTACGGCTACCAGTCTTCAACGCCGTAGCTTTGTAATTTTGAGCCCAATGCAGAAGACAAAGGAACTCCAGTATCAAGTATTGGAAGAAATTTCTTCTTCGTGGAGGACTTTCTGATGAAACTAACCCGCATTTGCATTATATGGAGGGGAAAACCACGAAAACCTACCACGGTTAGTCAGGTGGAAAGGGGACTCTAACCCATGATCTATCTAAAACTGAGGATATTTTACGTCCGCACTGTCATCAGTGCGAGTCGGATGCGGAATTCGTATCCAAATGCCATCGCTGGGATTTGAACCCAGTTCTCATCATTGGGAGGCGAACGCTCTATTCCCTGAGCCACCACTGCTCAAGAATTAGTTTTGAGCCAGGTTTCGAACCAACAATCTCACCAAAGATCCTACCTTAACCAATCGAACTAACAATCTTACCTTATGGCAGAGAATAACTAAGAATAGTGAAAGAGTAACTTAGTAAATAAATTTTTCCAGATACCAAAATTTAGAATCTCCGCTGCAATCTATATGTATCATAAAAAATAAACAACTGTTATGTTAACAGACTCGTGCAGTTTAATTTGAAAGAAAAAAATACGAAACAAAATGATTATTAAACAAAGAAAATTCATACATGTTTGACTAGCTTCAACATAAATTTAAATGGTTCTTTAATTGTAAATTATTCATTTATCCTGTATTTAACGCTATTGACCCTTAACATTTATTTTTAAAATCTTAAAATCCCTTTTTAATATTATTCTCTGCGCTTTCGATCTGGATTGTTAGTCCTCCTTAAAGTCTTAAAACTAAAAGTGTTATTCCTTAATTATATTAAAAAGTAATTAGGACAAGAATATGGACCTTTTTTGAACTAACCTACATTTGTGTTACACAGAGAGGAAAACCACGAAAATCTCCCATGGTTACTCCGACAGAAAGGAGATTCTATAACATGATCTGTCTACCACTAAGGATATTTTACGTCAGCACTATGAGCTGGGAGCAGAATTCATAATTATCAGCCATCGCTGGATTCGAACCTGGGTTGCCTTATTTAGAGGTGAGCGCTACACACCATGGCTCATGTGCCGCATTAGATGATTTATCGCAAGCTTGATGACGGAATATCTATCGTGATTCTCACCCATCTGTACGAATGGTATGGGCCCTATTTTTTAACCCTTCGAAACATGTTAACTATTAATAACATCCTCATATATTTGAAAGAAAATGAAGTTTTTAAACTATGGTTGAAAATGTATTTCATATTTTTTAATTTTATTTTTTCAAGAATTGTGCAGGCATGATCGAAAATAAAGTTTCGTTTAAATACTTATTTAAAGACACCGATCAAATTTAATCACCAACTACGATGCTTTTCTATTGACTTCAAAATATTTTTTTTTTCAACCAGAACTTTTTAAAACATAACATTTATTAAATTAAGTTTGAAAACAGAAATGTTTTGCGTTCGATATCTTTTTTTATTTTAGGTTCACTGTATTAATTAATTTTATTGGTAAGATAAAAACAATTATTCGTTAAAATCATCCCCCGTGTTATTCTCAAATGCTAGTCAAGCCATAAGACATTAAATCTCATAATTTTTGTAGGGTAAATATTTAAACAATGATTTAAAAAAAAATCTCTACAAACAAATTGAAAAAGAAAGAAAGAAAGACTTGTTATATTTTACCTGTACTTCTTCTAAAGCTATTCTGCTAACTAATTGCACAGGCATGATGATAAACAACTATCCGTTGAAATATCCATTCGCAGCTCCCATAATTTATTTTTTCAATCTTAATTACTCATACCTTTTGTCCAAAATTCAATTGCTGATACTAAAAATATTTCTTTTTCTATGAGTGATAATTTTACTCTTTTGTGTTTCATTTAGTGCAAAGATAATAAATCATTTAGCTATCTCCCTATCACCCAAGTTGGAAAGCAGTATCGATAATTTAGGATAACAGTAATTTAATAAAAATAAAACAAATATCAAAAGGGTTGAATGTGCGTATGATATCGATGATAACATTCTCAAAGAAAAAATATTTAAAATAAATTTGCATCCGTGTAAATTTTACATTGTACTGTTCATTTACATTGTATTGCTCTTTTCGTTGTAGTTAATATAATTTTTATAAATAGTCGTAGTTAATCTGTCATAAAACATAAATTATGGTTATATCTTTAATTGGCTTAGAAATTATTCTTTACAGTGTCAATAAAATTGAATATACTGAACATCGATCATAATTATGAGTATTAAACTCCTAAATAATGCGAAGGTAATAATAAGCGCTAAAATAAAATAATGAAAATAAACACCGTAAAAATTAATTTCTACAATATTTTTGGATACTTTGCAGTTTCGGCTCTTGTGAACTTCACTCACAAACTCTCGAAATTCATCATTTTCATTGTTTCGGCATAAAATATCGATATTCCCCCCAGAAAATGATTTTTTGTTAATTTAGTATAATTATTAAAGTAGAGCATTTTTGTAACAGCTCGTTGTGGGTCAGAAAGGTCATAGACTTTAAGGCTCTACAATTTCGTGATCAACGGCATG
This sequence comes from Parasteatoda tepidariorum, assembly GCF_982258835.1. Classification (NCBI taxonomy): domain Eukaryota; kingdom Metazoa; phylum Arthropoda; class Arachnida; order Araneae; family Theridiidae; genus Parasteatoda; species Parasteatoda tepidariorum. The sequence goes on from NC_141755.1 coordinate 41,395,970, forward strand.
GTTGTGGCAATGTGGTCAAATTGAAACAATGTAGAAGTTTTTAAATAAGCAGCCCTTTTTACTCAAGTAGGAATTGAAATAATTTCGGAAAAAAACTATGTATGTTTACTGTTAATTTCGCAATAAAGGAGATTAAAAGCATAAATTGAAGAAGTGCAGAGATACGTATATATTTAGGACACTACAAAAAATGATATTTCTCTGAGAATAATGAAAGCTAGATCATGATTTAGTAGTGTTCATGGATAGTGTTTTCAATATAAATGTAAACAACAACACTCTCGATCTCATGACATGCTCTAATTCCTGTTAGAAAGTATACAGCTGCTTACTACAACTTATTCTGCTCGTCGATATTTTTTTTTAAATTTTGTTTTAATAAAATAATTAATTTCTTTCATTACATATAACTATGTAATTTCTTTTTTTTTAGATATTTTTGTAGGCCGAAATAGCCGGTCGGTAGGGAGCTGGGTCCATGTCCGAGAGTTCGTGGGTTCGAGCGCCGCCGGCCGAAGACTCCCCGTGTAGTTGGTGACTGATGCAAGTTAAAATTCTGTCGAGTCGCAAAGTCCTCCTTGCTCCCATAACAAATCAATACCTCTGGGGGTACTGGATTGGAGATCGATCGTTCTCTAATTCAGGTCAAAATTACGATCTGTGAATGAATTAATGAATGTATGAATTGGTCCGCCTTTTAAACAGGTGTGACGTATGATATGGCAGAAGTCGAATTCTTGACCATAGACGGCGCCACTGAAAAAACAAGAATCGCATACTCTGCCTTAAATTTGCTCGGTTTCACCAAGCAGGCTTGCCCGTGTGGTAAGTGGCATTAGAACCAACCAATTAGATATTTTTGTTTTAATAAAAGAAATTAGTTATATAATTTCTGAGCTTAAATCGGCTGTATTTCATAAGATATTATGTAATTCCGGTGAGTTTGAAAGGAAAATTTGTTTTAGTTATTTATAGACGTGTTGTTAAAAAACGTGACAAGGTTGCTATATTTAGAAAGAGCTAACTTTTTTGGTAGTTCCGATTTGGCCTATTTTTGCTTGTTTATTACTGTTTGTTATTGTTGCAAGCGTCACCATTATACGTTATCATATTGTTCGAGGTTCAAGAATAAGTCAATTTTAAAAATTATCATTTAGAAGTGTTTCATAACTATTCTTTTCTTCAAACGATGGTTCCTACGTCTTGAAATGACAGGTTTTCAAATGACGATAATCATAACTATTCTTTTTTTAAACACAAATAACAAAGGTAACAGATACACGTATACAAGAAATACTACTCAAGAGAGTTTCAAAAATCACCTTGTGAGCCAAATGGCTTCAAACTTCACCGGAAACAATGACCCGGTAGTTAAGGCAGTAAAGAGCTTGCAGTGCACCCTAGAGCAGAAAATACCATCCATAATTTTTGAAGAGCCTCATCGCATAAAGAACAAAAATAAATGGTGTACAAAGTAACTGTACGTTCCACTCTTATACATGGTGCCGAAAACTGGAGCTTCAAAAAATCAGAAAAAGAAGTTAGGAAACTTCTCAAATTAAATTGTCAGAAATAATAAGAATTTTCTGATCCAATTTATTAAATAAAGACCTTTTTAACAAAACGTTAATACCTACTGAGGAAAGGAACTTTAAACAAAGATGGAGATATCTCGGCTATGCACTAAGAACAAATCGAATTTTGCAAGCATAAGGGCACGTAACATCAAAAAGGAAAAAGAGGGAGGCTGAAAATAGTATCGCAAAACTGCATAAAAAATACATTTTAACAAAACATGATCGGTAGGATGGATGGAAATACGTTTCTTAGTCTGCGGTGTTACAATAAAAAAAAAACTAGCAGCCTTCTTCACACTTTGGTTCTTTCCAGTTCGGCAGGAAGTAGAGGGTTTGGCACAAACGTCACATATAAAGTTAACAGCAGAATGAAAGTAGGTTAAACTTACTTTTTAGCACCACAGAATAAAATGCTACCGAAGAAAGTTTTTAATTTATGTATGTTATTCGAACTTACTTATGAACCAGAGACATGAACTTTCGCTAGCAGAGATCCCTTTTAAGAACACAAATGAATTGATAGTCTCGGTGTTACGAGAAAAGACATGGTGACATGGAAATAATGAGTTCCATTAAAGCTGTTTTTCGAAAATCCGTCAATATGAAATGATGCTTTTTTGCTAATACTACTATATTATTTCTGTAACTGCTGTGAGTTTGCAACTGTTACTCATGACTGTTAGGTTTGAAAAGCATTTGAAGTTTAATGTTTTGATATTTGAAAACTCATTCCAATGCTTCACTACTTGGACTCATGAAAATTTGCAAAAACTCAGAATACGGCAGTGATTTTGATAATTTTCATCTAGGTAGAAAAATGTCGCCAAATTGGTGACTTTTAAAAAAGTTTAATAACTTTTAAAATATATAAATTATTTGTCTCTTCTAAAGCCCAGATAATTCTTCACGGCAAGATTATATATAGTTTAAAATAATCGCATTACTTCAAGTATAACGCATTTAAACTGTGGTTTTATTATTTTCCTTGGCGACAGAGCTTCGAAAAACAGCTTTAAGTCTTAGGATTCCCTAATTTTAAAAAAAATTCTTGTTTCGATTACTAACTCGTGTATTTAAATTTTTTTCATTTATTATCATTATCCATGAAAGGATAATCGAAGAAATAGAACCTTCAAGCATTTTGATAACTCTTATTTATTTGTCAATTAAAATCTTATATTTAAATGCTTTTCACTTATTATCATTAACCATGATAAAAGCATCAGAAACAAAATTTTTAAACCTTCCGTCAAATTTTAAATTGAAAACTTATTTTTTCAACTAATAAAAATAACAATTAGTTAATTTTGTTTCTAGTAAATAATTCTAAAGTTTACGAGAAATCAAAGTAGGTAAAATGCGCCAAGTGATTATCTTTATTCCGTATTGTTGTTTTTTCACACTATAGATAAGACCCGAATTCAAAGTCAAAACTTAGCACGTTTATTTGCTACCCAAACCTTGTTATCACAAGTTAGATAATAGATTTTGTTTACTTATGTTTATACTCATTTACTAACATGCTTTAATCAGAATTTTTTAGTGTACTATACAACCTTGAAATAGTTTTTTTTGTTGTTGATAGTTGATTTTTTTTCTCATTGCCAAACCACTGTTCCATTAAAGATACTAAATATAGAGTTTTACATTGTTCATGGTACAAACTATTGCTTATCACAAAATATTACGTGGAAGGTTAAGGGTATCAAGGTTGAAACAAAAAGTAACTTAACTGTTGTGTATCAGACTATTTCATCATTCTTAGATGAACTGTTACAAAAGTAATGTTCCTTCTGGAACATTGTGTCCACTTAAAGAAAACTATCTTCCTTTTGTACCATAATTGGAAGGAAATAAAACCATCATTGTGAACTAAACATTTATGTTAAGTAAGTTGATATCCAGGGCCGAAATAAGCATACGAAACTCGTCAATTGCGATAAAATTGTAAATTTGTCTTGTAAAATTGTGTTTCGGTGAATGATTTTTTCATTGGAAAGAAAAATATACATTTAAATCGATCCTTAAAGTTACCCCAAAAAGAATTTTTCTGAACAAATCAGTATTTTTTCTGTAGATGCGCCGCAAAGTCAATTAGAATTGCTTCCAAATAATATAAGCCTCAAAGCATATTATTAAGAGAATGAAACAAATTTGTTTTTGATCAACAAAGTAATAAATATACTATAATTAAACAAAGTTGCTGGTTGCCTACTGAAACTCTGCTCTGATTTCAATACTTTTAAATAATATTTATTAAATTAAAACATTTGAGTTATTTAAAACAGTAAAAATGAAGCTAATAAATAAATGAAATTAAATAAGTTATTTTAAAGTCAGTATTATTTTCACTGAAATCGGCCAGCCTTTTTTTAAATTCTTATAAAAATTTCACACACCAATAGCTATATTACATAAGTCCTCTTTTGACTAAATGTAAAAAAATGTAACAAGGGATGAAAGTGGCTATACTGATCTGTAAACGCAACTGTTATTACGTACTAAATGAAAAGCAATCAAATGGAGTTAAAAACTAAGTCTGTTGTTAGAATAATAGAGAAACTAAACAAAATAATAAGAAAAAATGTTAAAGAGAGTCGTGGGACACGCAATTATCTGGAAAAGGTAAATACTACGACAAATAAAAATACTTCAATAGATAACAAAATTTTTTATTTCAAAGAAAAAGAAATCCAAGTTTGAAATGACATTAATAAAATGTTCTTTTTACAATGTGTTACTTTCAACTTTCATTCTTTTACTAACACAATAAGTTAGTTTTAAACGCTTGTTTTTATATGTCCCGCAATTACAATTTAGTAATTATAACTTAGCCCGGGATACTGGCTGGTAGGGCGTTCGGCTCATGTCCAAGAGGTAATGAGTTTGATCCCCGCCGGCCGAAGACTCCCCGTGTAGTAAATGGTGACCCTTGCGCGTTAAATCTGTCAGGTCACAAAGTCCTCCATGTTCCCATAACAAATAATAACCTCGTATAAATGAATGGTTGTATGAATGGATCCGTCCTATACGGGCTGTGTCATGTGTATGGCTGAAGTCGTATTCTTGGCCATAGATGACGCCAATGAAAAACGAAGGAAAAACGCACCCTCTACCTTAAATTCGCTTGGTTTTACTAAGCGGGCTTACTGATATAGGCAAGTGCCATTAGTAACACAGCTAAAAAAATTAAGGAGTATTTTTCAAATAAATTTTCTTTAAAAGAATTGGCTGCTGTACAAGTATTTTACTCGCTTTTATACTTAGTTAAAAAAATACTCATTTACTATTATTCATATAATTTTAAAACTTATCTATCTTACCTCATTGTCAAGTAATCGAATAAGTTAGGGAGATGGGAGATAAATAGAACAATCGTTTTTATCTCAAATTCTATCCCTACTTTAGTTTCTTTGCACATTTAAGTAGAAATATCAATCATATTTTCCTTTTCCTTTATGCAAATCCACATGTCATTTTGCCTAGAATTTTGTATGAACATTTTTATATAATCGAAAGTATTTATTAAAATTACAGAAATTGTAAATGGCCCAGGGTCTCAGCACCGAAACTTATCCAAGCTGCAACAGAAAGTATTCAGTGAATTTTGTATTGTTAGAAATGGATTGATTTCAATAATATCCGTGAGGACGAAGGCGAATTATTGTTAAAAAGAAATTATCATTGAATTGGCAGAAAATAAGGAGAAATTCGTTATATTTTTTTTTGGGGGGGGGAGGAAAGTAATAATGATGCATAAAATAAAGCTTATGCTTAGTTCTTATCAAATAAAGATAAATTTATGACAGTTAAATTTTTCAAGAAGGCAGCCAAGAGATGATTAGAACATACACTACCTTCCATTTTAAATATGTAATAATAGAAGACTAAGAAACGTAGTCTCTCTACTTTATTAAAACTAAAAAAAACTGAAGTTACTTTTAATAGCGAGTTTTTTCGTTATTGTTTGAATAGAAAATCGACAAAAACGTTCATACCATTTATCCTCTGAGTGTCATATTAATATTTCTCTGTCCTAAGTTAAATGGGACATTCGTCGATGATTTTATAATTTTCAAAAATCTAAGTATATATGAGAGGCCGGATTTTATTAAAGTATAATTTTTTATTCATGCATTTCAAAGGGACAAGTTAGGTATTTTTTCTAATGTATATTTTAATACTGAATTGAATAGTATCAATCTCGAGACGATAGAACCAATAGTTTAGAAATTATAAGTGTTCTACGCACAAAAACTACAAATTTGTACTTGTAACTTTTTACGCATCTGATATTGCTATCTAAATAAGTAAGACATTATTTCATATGTATTATTTTACGATAAATCGAATGAGACTATACACAAGTGAATGGAACAAATAGTTAAAAAGTTGCAAGTGGTTTTATGCATCAAGCGTGTTATTTTCGTCATGATTTTGTCCACTTCTTACTTGGCTAACCAGAATCTATTTGAATATGTGAGGTATATTTTGCGATGAAACTTTTTTTTACAGAATTGAATTAAATAATATATATATATATATATATATATATATATATATATATATATATATATATATGTAATACAAAAATTATAAATACTTTTGTATTAATAAAAGAATTAAAACTCTTTCGGTTTCATAAAATGTCTTTGTTAAAGAGTAAGAGTAGAGATATTCTATTTTGGGAATTCAAGGCTGAAAACATACCGTTGAATAATAATTAGATTAATATTTCAAAGGAGGAGTTATTTTTAGAATCTTGTCCCTCTTTCACTTCCATATTAGGAAGCATTAAATGATTTTCCATAATGCGTAGTGTTACAAAGGTAAGTACGACTGGAATCTAATTACCGTACAGAGGAAAGTAGGGGAGTTTTAAGTATTATTTATAATTACACAACAAAGCTTTATGGGAAAAAATCTTAAGTATTAATTTCTCCGTCGAAAAAGTCTCATCTTGCTTGACTACCAAGTGATGTGGTATAAGATATTTTCCTCCAAATTTAATAGGTTTTCCGTTACAGGTTGAAGATCAAATTTAGTTTGAAATTATTTATAGATTACTAAGTTTTATATATTTAAAAGCAACCAATCTCTATTTAAAATATCTATAAAGCATAAGTATTAGACCCTAATTTCAAATTTAACTTCACTTCAATTTGAAAATTTTGAATTTCTAAACACCCCCATGAAAAAGTTATACCTACATGCTTGGTTAAACACAAGCTCAGAAATGTTCAGGTATGTTTCATTAAGTTTGTGATAAGTAACAATTTAAATAATCGTCCGAATATTTATCAGAGTAATATATTTGTTTACATAAATATAATATGTATCTTAATGATTTTCGTAAGATTTTCTTTTCACACTTCCCCATTAAGCGGGAGAAAGTAATTCCTTTTAGACTCTGCAAGACCTAACTTTTAATTAAACGGATTCGAGCAAATTTTTCCGACTTCAACTCCTACTTATGCAAAATTTACTTCATCTTGATTCAAATTATTTTTCGAATTTATACAAAGAGTATTTTCACAGGTTGTCTTAAGTTGTTACCATCTCAAAATAGATGGCAGCACGAAGCCTATATAAATTTCAAGTTCATTTTGGAAAAAGATACGATATTCGAAGCCTATTCAATTCCTATTATAAAATAATTTTTTTCCCCTTCTAAATTCGAATAAAAGTATGAATTTGCATTTATTGTACTTTTGTTTTATTTCCGAATCAAAATAATTGCTTCAAAATAATAAGTGCTTCAACCAAATAACCAACCAAACTTTAATTATTTTGAAGCGCTTACTGTGAACCAAATAAGTGCTTCAAAATAATTAAAAACGCTTTTTTCTGTTCTCCCTTTAAAAAGTTTCTCAAATTTTGGTATGAGAATTTTCTTTTCTTTAATTTTCTACCGTTAAGTTTTTGAACAAAAATGGAAATAATTTTAAATTTAAAAATAAACTTTATAGTCACACAATTTAATAACATTGAACCTCTAACTTTCGGTTTTTCAAATTTAAATTAAGCATTTTCATAGCAATAATGCATAGCGAAAACCAGACGGATACCGTTTTTGTGTCATAAAACTCAAACAGTGCAGAAACACTTATGAATTACACTGAAATGGTTTCAGAAAAACATTCACAAAAGTTCGTTCGGTTTGTTCGGACGTAGAAAGTTCGTTCGGACGGCAAAAAGGTAATCGATTAAATCTTTCGATTATAGTAATCAATTACTCCTAATCATGATTTCAACACATTATAATTTTGATTACAGCTGCGATCGTGATTATAGCAATCAATTACTTATAATCGTGATTACAATTTACCATAATTTTGATCAGAACTGCAATCGTGATTATAATAGCGATTACGGTAATCAAATACTTGTAATTGTAATTACAAGTCCCTATAATTTTCAATACAACTGTAATCGTGCAATCGAATACAGTAATTAATTACTTTAAATCTTAATTACTATCATATTACAATAATTATTAAAAAAAATGAATGATATTTCTTTGTTATTTTATTTCATAATAGTCGAAAAATTTTAGATTGTATGTTATAATTTTTTTTTGCATTATTTTAATGAATGTAATTTTACATGGTAGAATATAAAATTTGAGGGAAATCTATCGAATAGTTCGTGAGAAATCGAATTTTAAATATATGACAAAAATTTGATTTTTAAGAAACTACTCAACTGATTTTCGTTTCAATTTTTTGGATGCTTCTTACACTATTGTATTAACATATTTTGCTTTGGCTACATTAATACAATATTAGAAAGCACTCCTTTTTTCGGATATAATCGTGTGGGCTAAGGACGAGATTATATCTTTAAATTATTTTGTTTTCCGGCTTTTCGATTTTTTTTTAAATAAAAATTTTTTTAAAATATTTTATTTTAATAATTTTTTTCCTCTCTTTTGTTTAATCTTTATTATATTATTTTCCACGTTTTTTTTTCTATATTTTAAACTAATTTTATGAGTTTCATATACTTGCAGCTTAGGGGCAGAAAATAAAACTTATTATTTTTCTTAATTTTCTTTCTTTTTCTCCCTTTTGTCTTCATTGTATTATATATATATATAAAGAGATCACCCTGCTTAACTTTTCTTCTAATGATCGGATTTTCACGAACTAAATGCAAATTTTTATTATTTTCAAACTTCGCAGCATGCGAATTTTGAGTTTGACGTCGAAGATAACGATTTAGTGGTAGCGATTTAGTGGAAAAGAATGATCGACATTCAATAAATGCGTTGTTCCGATGAGTGCGATGTCTCAACGAAGTCATTTAAATGAATTAGAAGCTTGGAGAGTTTTTTGGAGACTGGAAATGCTGGCCGAAGATCTGGGCCAGGGCATAGACGTGCAACAACGTCCAATGAAGACCGTTATTTAACGCTAACGGTTCGGAGGTATCAAAATATGAATGCCACTCTTCTTCAACCAACAACAACTTCGCTCGGATACTGGCACCACAGTTTCGACGTAAACTATCCGAAACCGCCTTCACGCAGAGGTCTGTATGCTCGCCGACCAATGGTATGTGTCACGTTAACAGCAAGACACCGCCGCGCCAGCAGGGAGTGGACAAACAGAGCATGTGAACTAGAGGAGAAATGAATGGCGCAATATTCCTTTCTTTGACGAGTCCAGTTTTCCTGTTCATCCTGATAATCCACGTACTTTCATCTGAAGGGAGCGTGGTACTAGAAACAATCGCGCGTGCACGAAAATGTAAGGTTTTTTGGTGGGGGAGTGATCGTCTATGCTGGCATCGCCATTAATGGGTGCACCGATCTCCATATCACTCAAAATGGAGCTCTAATCGGTATCCGATACAGGGCTGAGATGCTGAAATCTATTGTAATCCTTTACGCTGCAGCAATTGGATATTACTTCATATTAATGGGCGGCAATTGCATTCTACATCGTGTTAACTATGTGATTGATTTCCTTTTGGAGGAAGGAACCATACGAATAGATTGGCCAGCTTGTTCTCCGGACATGAGCCCAATCGAGCATGTTTGGGACATTCTTAGCAAATGATTTACTGGACGCCTACCACCACCGCAAACTCTCCAAGAACTGGAAAGAGCTCTTCTGGAAGAGTGGGGCAGAATACCCCAGTCCCTCACTAATTACCTGATTGACTAGATGCCTTGAAGGTGTTCAACGTTGCCAGTAATCCGGGGAAACCATACCCCCAACTAAATACGATTTTCTTTTAAGGAAACATCGATTTTTATTTGTTTTTCTCATATATAAACCATAAATATTTACTAAAAGAAATTTTTTGTATGGAAATAATTATCTTTGATAACTAATTTTATAATGGTATGCAAAAATTTCTCAATTCATTTAAAAGTCTACAAATATGGTGAAATACGCAAAAAGTTAAATTAACACTAAGCACCTTGGATCGCTCTGAACCATATTTACCAGATTATCGCTACCCCCTATATTTTGGGGGACGGAAATCCAAATCTGCAAAAATAGAGGCAAGTTTATTCAGAGAAAGTGCGTTTTGTGTCTAATTTTTCGTAACTTAAAATATCGTCTTAACTTAATTAGCATATTAAAGGTCACCTCTTGAATCCTAGAATGCGAAGATTCAATCATTAGATTAAAAGTTATTCAGATTAATACTTTTTTTTCGCCTACTGTACAATGCTTGTGTTCAGAGGAAACGAAAGATTTCACACTGTCCTTTTCCTTGTTTAAATAACTCTAAATTAGCAAATCTTTTGCTTAATATTGCGACAAAAACGATATACAAATTAAAATAACAATACATATATTTTATAAGATAAGTTGTAGACAAATAGAAATGTTGTAGACCATTAAGGCATCGGGGGTGCGATTGTTCTTGTTTTCCAGTGGTGCCATCTCTGGCCCAAAAATTCGGCTGCTGCCACACCTATACGTCACACCCATTTATAGAGCGGAATAATTCACATACTCATTCATTCATAAGCATATCATAATTTTGGCTAGAGGTTTAATCTGTTATGGGAACGTGGTGGACTTTGTGACCCAACAGATTAAACGCGTTCTCGTTCTCACTAACGTGAGTCAAGTTCCAAAAAATCCAGTCCCACAAAAAAAAAGAACACACAAATTAAAAATAAATTAGTTACCTTCTATTCTATGATGCAATAATTTATCCAAGTTTATATTTAATTTTTCGATATACCCTGCATTTTAGTTAAAAAAATATTTTAACTAGTTTACTTTAGTTATTTCTCCATCATTATAGATAAAAAATGATAATATTTTTTAAAAGTGAGGAATATTTTTATAGATATTTTGGTCATGGAGCAAAATCCACTAGACTCAAATAATAAGATATGTATACGCCCCAAAACTTTCTAAAAGTTTACTTAAACAAAACTTTTTTTTAACATTTAAAATGATTTTTCTCTATGTAAGTAGGAGGCTCAGCCCCCTGTTTGCTACCGCTCACCAACCCCAAAAATTACTTCCCGAAAATTGTTGTTTGTTTTTACAAAACAGTTTTTCTACTAAGGTTAAAATTATTCCCTAACTTATCTGTGCTAAAAGGAATTCTGTTTGCTTACGCTTGTGCCTCCACTTTCCACGTCCAAATATTATTATCTATCAATATTATAAATATTTAGATCTATTGGTGAACAGAGGCAATTATTCTGATTGATATTTTTTTAAAATAACATTTATATTGTTATAACATTATTTTGTTCAAGCAAATTTGATGAGTTCACAACCCTAATTTAATATTTTCGCTTACTAAACGGGCGGATATATTAAATACCTTTTTTGCTTCTGAATCATTGTGCATGAAGGTGATCGTTAAGTTTTAAATCAATTAACAGATCTCTTTAACTGTAATTTATAACAGTATATTAATGTTATTTGCGTCAAAATAATAATTGCAAAACTGTAAGTAAGATAAGAACACCTTTCTAAATAACTTTATCTTTAAATGTAGAGCAGAATTACATTATAATAATAATTAAAAAAAAGTAATTCTCTAAGTTTTAAACTCTTGAATTAAAAGCGTAATAGCATAAAAAAATTACTTGAAATTAGGGATACAAAAATATTTTATTTGAAAACAATACCTTTATGACTTTTATTAATTTTATGCTGATGACAACCAAAACAATATGGAAACGAATGAGGAAAAACTGGATCCTACCGCGTTATTTTTCCGGCCAATAAAAATGCACGGACAACAATGGAAAACTGCGAACCATCATTAGATTTTTATATGTAGCAAGATTAAAAACTTTGACAGACGAGGGTAAGCCCAGTATAATTCTTACACAGGTAATCGTTTTGTAAATGCATACATACAAGCAGAAAAAAAACCTTAAAATATTATTATTTTTAAATTATAAAATTTTTGAAAATGCTTCCCAATCTATTTGAAGTGGAGTTTCTATTGAATATACAAATAGGTCTCTTAAATAAACAGTTCTTGTCCAACAGAACATTTTATCTTCGAAATGCATAGTCAGTAAAACTTCATTTATATGTGGCGAACTACAGTACCCATAACCGTATAAATTCCAAAGTACTCGAATGCTCCCGAAAAACTTTTTCTCTCTCGTATCTTTTATCACACTTCTAGTATTTATTCTTCCCCCAAAACAGACAATATTTCATTTCTTTTGTCTATTCGACGGAAATAAATACATTTCGAGAGATTCAAACCCCACGAATTTGAAGACTCTGAATCAAATGCGGTCTCTATAAAAATACAAGATACGTTGAAATACAAGAAAAGATACATAAAAATCCTTTAATACAGAAGAACCGCAAGTTTTTATGGCATTTTTCTTTCCTTCAAAAAGAATCAATTGCTTAAATCCTGCTGTAGTCAGCTAAAATTACGATTTTTTTATTCTTTCTTTTTTTTTTTTTAGTTGAAAAAGTTTTCTAGGAACCATCTTTCGATATGGAGTGTGATTTTTACTGCTAAAAGACAGACTGTTTTGGGAGGGGGATGGAAAACTATGATTTCGAAGATGAAGTACTATAATAATCAGTAAATTTTTCTCCCAACGAATTTATCTGAAGTCGGAACCGTAAAACTGAAGAAAATACATTTTTCATCTGAAACGGCTCTTTTACATTATTTTTCTCTCAGATTTACTTGTTAATTTAAATTTCTGATAAAAAAAAATAGACGAACGAATTTGAATAACGGCGAGTTTTTTTTATGATATAGTAGTATCAGAAAAAAATTCTTTCGTTTAAATAATCTAAAATTAATTAAAAAAATACCAAATTAACTTATTTATTTCATTTTATTTTTTAGTTGCGGATTTTCAAATCAACAAAACTAATTGTAATACTCTTTTTATTGATTCTGTATAAATAGCACATTTTATTGAAGTAAAAGGTCTGGCAGGAAAAAAAAAACTGTTTGAGTATATAATTTCAATTTCAATCAGAGTACTTTGTTCGTTTTTTGTACTCCTGTGTAGCAGATGAGAAATCGAGTTGATTATTTCTTCAGCCTTAGATTACTTTCCTGAAAAATCATGAGCTTATTTTATTAATTGCCTTTCATTTATCTATATATTATAACATAAGAACGGTCTAACACAGCTTTCTGTTGCTATCAGTGCATTTTTATAGACGGGAAAAATCCCATGCTAGGATCCAGTTTTCCCACTTTCATTTCCATATTTTTTGTTTATCGTTAACATAAAACTAATAAAAGTCATGAAGAATGGATTAGTAGAAAGTAATGAAGAATGGATTAGTAGAAAGTAATGAAGAATGGATTAGTAGAAAGTAATGAAGAATGGATTAGTAGATATTAATGAAGAATGGATTAGAAATGGATGAAGAATGGACATATAGAATGGATTAGCATCCCTAATTTAAGGGTGTTTACCAATAATACTAATTTTTCTCGTTCTTCTTGGATATTATTGTGTTTTCAATTGTTTTCTAAATTAAATGTTTAAAACTAAAGGAGTTGTTTCTTTATTAAAATGCAATTCTATATGATATTTTCCTTATTACGCTATATTTTAAAATAATTTTTTTAAAATCGGGGGGTCTACCAGTTTTATAATTATTTTTGATGTCTTTAACTGTCGTATAATATATAATAGTACGTTAATATACTATTATATATTATACAACAGTTTCACAATGTGATAGATGTATTAATTCTATTTAATACATCAATCGGTTTGGTAAACGAAAATAAACTGCGGTTGTAAACTCTTCGAATTTGTTATTACAATATACTTTCAATTTTAAATGTAGTTTTAAAAAATAATTACCAAGAAAAATTATTTTTGTTCAAAAATAGATCTTTACTATGAAAGAAATGTTTGGACGTGAAATGTGGGGGCAAGCAAACATAATTCTTTTTAGTGCATAGATTTTAAGTGGAATTCTAATTAATTCGAATTTACTTATTTCGTAGAAAAACTGTTTTAGGTCAAAAAACAACATTTATTTCAAACCAATTACCGGGATTGGTGAGCGGTAGCGAAATAGATCATTGAAATAAAATTAAAAAATTACTGCTATATTAATTAAATTAAAATGAAAAACTAATTTTGCATTTGTTCGACGTAAAACAAAAGAGGTCTGGCGCATCAGTTTTGAAAAGATACGAGGAGAATTCTCGGGGGTCATGGTTGTCCATTACGAATGTCACTATCTCTCAATCTAATTTGAAAAAAAATAAATTTTGTTTCTATGTTTAAGGCTACTTGAAAGAAATAGTTTTTAAAACATTATTTTATTATTTTCTTTTTTTAGTTTTGTTTCTGGTAATTTGTTTTCGTCAGAAAGTGGACGAACTTTCGATTGGCAATAAAATATTAATAAATTTTTTCGGCGTAAACAATCGTAACTTTTATTGTTATCAAGTACAGAGTTCGAGTTAAAATTAGGGCTTTTAACCGTTCCGGAAAATTTTCGAAAATTTATATTAACAAAAATTTCTTTTTCAAAAATAAAATAAAGTCAACAAATGATGAAAATTTGTATTGTCATCAAGCACTTAACCCCAGTTTAGATTTGAATGCTTTAGCTATCTGACAGTAGTCAAAAGTTTGATTGTCAGATTCAACCCTTACAAACACGATCGCAAGATTAATAATAACGTTGTAAACTGGGCCGTATAATAAATCAACCGCAATGGCTCAGTGGTTAAGAATAACATTATGAAGAACTTCAGTTCGATCCCCAATAGCGGTTTAAAGCCCACTCAGATTCAAACCGATGAGTATCAGTTTGTCTGGTAAGTAAATGCGGTCTATGCGCAATGCTAACGATGTTGCCCTAATCAGGTAGCTTATCACAAAATTGTGAACTCTTAACTTCTAAGATCTCTTACCCCACATTAGGCGATTGCAAGAGTGATTTACTTCATAATCAATTTACAATTAAAGATTCATAGTTATGTGGCTAAATTTGTATCAATTTTCTGAAAATTTAATTGTATGCACCTTTATACATTGAAAACATGAATCTCATAATATAAGTGATAAACGACTGCAACTGTTTTTACACATAATTTAAACTCAGTTTTGAAACATTAATATGAACTAAAAGTAATAAATGTGAATTTTTTTAAAGCATCCTACCAGTTTTTATTACTTTTATAAGAAAAAGCATTACGTATGATAAGAGCTTAGTAATTAACTAGTTATCTTCAATTAATATATTTTTTTCGAACGAAATAAAAATTCTTAAGGTAGAGTGTTCTTAAAATATGCAGGAGACGTATTCAGCCTTTCAAACGGATTTCCACTTTTGAGTAATTAACACATTTACAGCTCTTAACACTTAAATCATTATTGAATGCTAAATGCATTCTTTCATTAGTGTTAATCATATCCTGCAACCGATTTTAATTATCAGTTGGGTAAGATAAAAAAAAATTAGCATTTTTTTTTATTCCTTTCCAATTTTTTTTTTCCCATCTCCTTCTTCATTTAATGAAAAAGTTCCTCAAAAAGTTTGCTCATCGGGAATATGCATAATGTAATTAATAAAAACATTAATTATTTCAAGTATTCGTAATTAAGTCCGTTATTACAGCGCTTGAATACTAAGATTACATATCAATTAAGAAAGAGCCAAACGAGTCTTTAAGAAAAAGAATTATTAAGGGGTGAGGGGGTCTTAGAATTAGAAAAAAAATGAATATTTATTATTTTTTCTTCACTATCACGAAGTTAAACTTAAATTTGCTTATGTTTTTTTTTTTTTTTAAATAATTTGCAACTTTTTTGGTGCATTCTTTTGGAAGCAATTAAATTTTTTTGAGGAGAGTAATTTAACTTCAATATATGAATAATAAATTAAAAGCAATAGTGCAGTCATATATGATTTAGATTTTAAACGATAAGAAAGTGTTTTTAATTGCTACTTATTTATTTAAAGAGAGATTTAACCATGTTCGTTCCATCCTCAATGTGATACCAACATATCTTCTTGAAAAATGAATTAAATTAATTTTGAGGTAAGCAATGAGGTAAAAGAGAATGCGCATAGTTATTTAAAAGCAAGTACGTTCAAACCCCGGTATAATGAACCTGAGATATAGTGAACTCTCGGTTGTAAGGAACTTTTTTCCAATTTAACTAGCATTAATTTATACGCTTATAGTGGACATCAGAAAAATTAGTGGTTCGTTTATAGTTGACTTTTTAATTTCTCTAACTTTAAATTTGCAGGGGTTGCGATAGCAAATTACGGCATTCCTTTATTCTTGCATGCTCTTTGTTTTTAAACTAGGACGAAAAAATTGTTAAACAGCACACTCCTCTTAATATTCCTTCCCCTTTATGTTGAAAAAGAACATGAAATTTGACAACTTTTATCTCGGCAGTAGAATTCAACGTTCTGTTTTTTTCCTGTTGAAAACGATTTAAGAATCTACTCTAGAAAGCATCTAGTAGAAAAAAATAGATTCTTTACTACTTGTTAAAAAAATTGGCAAACTCTACTTAAAATCTAGTTGTAATCGAAAATCACTAATGTCTGACATTTAAAATTTGTTAATCAAACATTAGTTTGTCACAAAGAGAATACTATTACAAAGTTTTAACTAGGCTTAACAAAACTGAAGTTGATAATTATTATTTTATATAAAATCATTTAATACAATTCATAAAGAGGTTAAAAAATAAAACATAATTATCATTATTACATAATTAAAAACATACACATACATTTTTACAGTGAACTTCTGTTTCCATTTAAGTATAGCAGCGTAGAAAACACCAACTCGTGTTGGATTGTAAACAACTTAAACGATATCCAAAG
Organism: Parasteatoda tepidariorum; assembly: GCF_982258835.1. Classification (NCBI taxonomy): domain Eukaryota; kingdom Metazoa; phylum Arthropoda; class Arachnida; order Araneae; family Theridiidae; genus Parasteatoda; species Parasteatoda tepidariorum. The sequence goes on from NC_141755.1 coordinate 41,412,852, forward strand.
TTAGTCAAAATTGCTGTTTTCGGAAGCAGAAATAATTCAAGTACGGTGTGCATGCGTGTAAGATTAGTGTAAGTTTTTTCCATTTTAGGTTTTAGGTGTTCATTTATAAATTACAACCTTTAAATTGTATATTAAAGTTCAATTAGGTGTTAGCCTGAAAGTGTTCTTTCGCACATTTTTTCGGGTTGTTCAACATAATTCGGAGGCTTATTATACAGTTTACATACTTTTTTACTCTAAAGAATTATATTAGATCTAAAGCGGACAAATAACTTAGATATTTTAAAAGTTGCTTAACTTTTTCAAAAATTATTAATTTTGTGAGATTTTTCCCCCAGGTAAAACTTATCAAAATTAATTAATAATTCTCAAATTTCTCTTAATTTCTATGAATCCTGATAATGCAGCGCTGGAGTCGTATTTTCAAGCATTAAGAAAATTATGTCACAAACGGTTTTGGTTTTCGCAAAGCAGTGGCTTTTCTGCCTATTAACGTTTTACACCATTTTCAGAATTAGCACAGAGAGCGATGGCTAAAGATAGGCTTAACTTGACCTGAGTGTCACGAATAACCATCGCAAAATCACAGTTATGAAAATTTGCAATTACGTATTTGCCAAAGAAGTGGATGTTATTCGTATGAAGGCAAAACCCTCAGGAAGCAGCCTAAAACTGTTCACATGACAGCATTTAAAGTGGATGTGAAGCCATTCTAAAGATAGATGCGTCCGGAGCAGACTTTCTTTATTTTGTTGAACGATATTTTGAGGTAGTTCCTTTACTCTTACTCAGAGTGATGCAGAGATATAAAGAGTCATTACTGTTCGATTTCTTTTAATCGTTTCACCAACAACAGTAATGGATCATTGGTTCATTTTCTTATACTATTTTGAGCTAACATCCATTCATTTATGTGTAAAATACAATGTGACAATTCAAGAGCACCTATAGCACGGTCGATAAAAAAGCTTTGCTGAGTCAGCTGGTGAAGAACCGGGGTTCGTCAGTTCGATCCTAACAGCCAATTAGATAGCTGGTTTATACAAGTAGCAAGGCATTTGTTTAATCTGCTGTTGTTGATAACCTTCCCGTTAGTTGTGCTGTGGAAGCTTGGAAGGAGGGATACCAGCTCAGGCGTTGTGCACATCGTCCGACAAGAGCAAAAATTACATGGCATTACTGCCATGGCTGATAAAAACTTAAATTATCTAGTTTTATAAATTGACTATCCATATGCATGCGTTTTTCAAATTTAATTTGTTTTCAAACAATTTTTGAAGCAGAAATTAATATATTGTGATTTTAATTCTGACATAGAATGGAAAAGGTCATCATAGATTCAATCAAAGCTCTTTTTCTTAAGATTTGCTGAAACTAATGATCGATATACCTTATCTTTTGATGTTTTATTCTAAAAGAAAATTTACAAATTAGAAATATTATTCTTCCAATAAAAACTTTGCTAAATAGAGACAAGGGGAGAAAAAACTAGTATTTTAACAGTCAGGGGAAACAGATGTAGATTTTTGGTCATTAGCATTATAAGCACGTGGTTTTCTGTTCAACACGAGTCGCTTTTTGAGTTTCTCATTAATATTTATCATTTTGAATAAATAATTGCATTGTAGCTTTACCGTTGTTTTCGCACAACCAGGATTAGTGGTGGAATATGCAGAAAAGCATAAGAGGTGATAGTGGAAGGGGATATAAAAAACATACCGGAATAAATGAAGGGGTTTTTTGAATGTTAATCTCAGTGGCGTTATTAAGGTTGCCAAACCTACTTAGAAAATTTTTATTCCCGCCAACTCTCTTTCTTTTTTATTTCACTTAGAGCATTAAAAAACAGCTTATGCGAAATGGTATGCGTTTGTTAAAGCTGAGTAATTCCAGATTTTAATTTTTCTTCCCCAACGCGTTATTTAATTCTGCAATCAATAAGAGCGATTTGGTTTTCTGAAAGAAATTATCCTTAGAAATTTAGGGATTAATTTGAAATGCAGCGAATTTTGTTTTTTAAATACACCATTTTCGAAATGTAAGTTTCAAAAATTGTTTTCCCAGTTTTGATTTTTAGAATCTTGAATTGCATCATATAAAAAACACTATTAAGAGGTTTTTTGTAGCAAAATCTAATTCATAATTGGATTTCTGAAAGAAATTATCCTTAGAAATTAAAGATTAATTTGAAATGCAGTGAAGTCTGTTCTTTAAATACACCATTTTCGAAACGTAAGTTTCAAAAATTGTTTTACCAGTTTGATTTTTTTGAATCGTGAATTGCATCAATTGTATCATGATACTGTCATATAAAATACAGTATTAAGAAGTTTTAGAATGTTGTAAACCAAAATATGGTGCACAATTTGGTTTTCTGAAGGAAAATATGTTTAGAAATTTAGGGATTAATTTGAAATGCATCGAATTTTGTTACACCATTTTAGAAATGTAAGTTTTTTAAAAAAATGTTTACCCAGTCTTGATTTTTAGAATCTGGAACTGTATCATATAAAATACACAAATAAGAAGTTTCAGAACAAACCAAAATAGGGTTCACAATATGGTTTTCTGAAATAAATTATCCTTAGCAATTTAGGGATTAATTTGAAAAGCAGCGAATTTTGTTCTTTAAATATACAATTTTAGAATTGTAAGTTTAAAAAATTGTTTTTCCAGTCTTGATTGCTAGAATTTTAATCTATATCATATAAAAAAAAAACTTGTTAAGAAGCTTTAAAACTTCTTGTACTAAAATATGGTTCAAATTATCTGTGATTCTCTTCTTTAATGTGGTGCTAAGTTGAACCATATTATCGTACTTATTAAACTGGGTTACACAATACTATGGTTCAACTTAGACGGAAATTTGGTTTAATTTAACACCTTAATTAAGGTTGTAGAAAATTAGAACCATAATATATATGGTTAATGATACTGTCAGTATGACTCAAAGTGGAACTGATTTTTTTAAAAATGTAACTTGAAATCATAGTTCAGATGGCATGTTAAAATTTACTTTAATTTGTACTGCTGCTTTTTTTATTGTTCATTATGAATGAAAAATAGTTTGTTCTACCGACTATATATATATATATATATATATATATATTTGTTTTGTTTTTGCAGAAAACAAGTTTGTTTTTTTGTGCTATGTTATAGTGATCATATTTAAAGCAGCTTTAGCGCTTGATATTATCTACTATTTACTTACTTTCGTTTTCTTCGTTTTTTGTTTCCGTTTTTGTTCGGTTTTGTTTCTGTTGTGCTATATATATATATATATATATATATATATATATATATATATATATATATAAAAATATATATATATATATATATATATATATATATATATATATATAAAAATATATATATATATATATATATATATATATATATATATATATATATATATATATATATATATATATATATATATATATATATATATATATATATATATATATATATGGCAGTACTTTTACTTTCGTTACTTGTACCGCCGGTACAAGTAAAAAGTACGTACTTTTACTTGTACTTCGTTACTTTTTAAATTTAGTACTTTTATTTGTACTTTCGTTACTTTTTTAGGGAAAAAGTACAAGTATTTGTAACGGAAATAGCGAATGAAATCGTTTCTTTTTTCTGAAACTCGGTAAGCTTTCTGAAAAAAAAAAGAAAAAAAAATTAATTAAAAAAAATGCTTACGTTTTTTTAATTTATTGAATAATTAACGGATTTATTTTTAATTAACGTAAAGCATATCAATTTTGAATTGATATCCAATCGTAAAAAAATTATATGTGAAATATAATTCTGCACTACCTTCTAGTGCTTCCGTGGAGCGCTTATTCAGCGTGTCTAAGCACGTTCTGAGAAATTCTGGCAGCAGACTCAGTGACACCACTTTCGAAATGCAATTATTTTGCAAAATGAATAAAAATATTAATTAGCAAGTTATTTTCATTCATTTTCGAGTTTTATGCATTTGTTTAATAAATGTTAAATAAAAAATGTTGGATTTTGTTATTACGTTTTTCAATTTTCTTTTTGAACTCACTAATAATACATTTTTGTCTTAATACATTTTTTACTCAATACATTTTTACCTAGTACATTTTTTACAAAAATTATGTTTATGCCCGACCTTGTCAAACAACGCCCAGTCAAATCTCTAAGAACTTCAGAACTATTTGTGATATTGAAAACTATTGTAATTACTATTTTAACTCTTGAAAACTCGAAGGTATTAATTTAGCCGCTGATACTAAAATTCGTTTACAAATTTTAATTATTCCGTTAGGCAGAAATGTTCGGAAAATGATTTTCTCGCACGACTTCAGCATTAGCCATTGTTACAAATAAAACTGTAGACTGTTCTGTTTCAACTTATACTGCACATTCAATTATTTTTTACTAGCTCAAAGATCACAAAGCTATCTGATACCCCGTGTTTGCTTTGTTTATGTTTGTACTTTTAAAATGCGCGTCTAAAGAGTAAAAAAAATTTTAAATCAATGGTAATTTAAATAAATAAAAATAATAATAAACTAAAAATTAAAATCAATAGATAAAAAAAATTTTTCGTGCAAATCCATAAAAAGTTTGATATTAAAATTATATTTGATTTTAAAATTACATTATACGATTATATTATAAAATTATATTATAATATTCTTCGAATTTAAAAATAAATTAATGTCCATAACTTTCAAAATTAAAAATAATTAAATAAATAACAACAATTTTGCAAAAACATTAAAGAGCATAAGAATATTATTCAATAAAATTTTAGGTTGCTTTGAATTTTCGATTTCCTAGAAATGTACTTTTAAATCGTTACTTTCTTTGTTTAGTACTTGTACTTTTACTTGTACTTTTTACTCGTTACTTTTTCAAATAAGAACTTTTTACTTTTTACTCGTTACTTTTTCTAAAAATACTTGTACTTTTACTCGTTACTTTTTAAAAGTAACGTTGCCATATATATATATATATATATATATATATATATATATATATATATATATATATATATATATATATATATAAACACAAATTAACATGAAAAACATGAATAAAATAAAAATAAAAAACTAAATGGTAGAGAAACAAGAATGGTATAAGCAAATAGTCGTTGTCAAGACACATCTAATTGCCATAAATAATGCGATATTTCTGAATAAAGAATAATTATCCTAAGATAAAAATTATTCTTTATATGTGTCGATATCGCAAAAAACCTTATTTTGAAAAAAAATCATGAAATAAAAGAAAAATGTAATAGGAAATCAAACTTACCGGCGTGAATTAAAACGCGGTTTAGGTTTAAAAGTACAATAATAAAACAGTTAACAAAAATCGCGAAGATGTAAAATATTGCTTATAGCTTGAATCGAATATAATAAAATTAAAAAAACATTTGATCGAAGAAGAAGAAAAAATGTTTAGGTAAAATATTAGTGCTGCCATCTATGAGAAACAATTAGTAAAAAGGTAATAAAATTGAAATAATAATAAAAATGTTTAACGGATTGAATAAATTAGCAGTCTTAAAAAAATAAAAAAATAAAAAAATAAATAAATAAAAAAATATAAAAATAAAAATAAAAAATTTAAAAAAATTAAAAAAATCATTAATAGGGAAATTAATTTAAAAGTCAGTCTGTCAGGATAGAAAGCCGTTTATAGACTCATCCATCATTCATAATTTTACAGAATACACATATCCATCTTTCATAGGGTGACTTATTTAAAAATCAGAGCCTGCATACAGGAATAGAAAACCGTTTATAGGTTTTATTCTTCATTCATACAACCTTACATAATTTTAAAGTATACACGTATCACCTGCATTCATTTGGGGTGGTTCTTTATGAACCAGAGCCCATTCCACTTATACAAAAATAAAAAATAATTAAATAAATAAATAAATAAATAAATAAACTGTTTATTATACTGGACAATTAAAATTAAATTAATTTTAAGAGGCTACAAATATTAAAAAGTAACTAAAAAATATTTAACTAATCCAGTATATATATATATATATATATATATATATATATATTCCTACAATGACAGCTACTGTTTGGTAAAAAAATGCGTAAAGTGGTTGGGTAGAAAAACCGGTAAAAAGGGATAAAGCAAGTCCCTCCAGAGTCAGTTGAAGCGATACATTTGCTTACCTGCCGAGCAAGTTGTTTTTCTCCCAAGTTGCCTAAAGGAGAAAATCTGTATTGGGGGAAAAGTATTTTACAGATTATTTTCTCAAGTTCTGCTGGAAGATATTTTTAACAGATGTATTAGTTTTTTATATTTTTAACAGTAACAATAATAATATTTATAATAAATAGAGTTTGAAGTTAATTTAATTTTTGTTTTTCAAACTTGTTTTTCTTAAATTTAATTTTTGTTTTTCAAAACATGTTTTTTTTTAAAATTTTTGTTTGAGATTTTTTATTTTATATATTGTATTGTATTCTTGTTGCAGAATTGTGTACTTTTTTTATATAATACTATTTACAGGTATTAATGTTGTGTCAGAATGTATACCTCGGAGTCAGATTATGTAAGTCTGTAAGTCTTGGTGAACGAAATATGCTTTAAAGCATATTTTGTTTAAATGTTTTTATTATGCTATCAATTAAGTAAGATGCATTACGTTATCAAAGGCATTTAAAAATTAATTATCACAAGAATTTTATATATTCTTCGATTTGAGTTTGCCTTTATTTTTAATCGTAACATTTGTCTTTTAAATTTAGGTGAATACTCTTCAAATGTTTGTTCTTTAAATGCCAATAAATTAATTTTGAAGTAACGTTGTGGAATCACTAATTCTGCTCTAATTGGAAAATTTTTTTGAAACTTAACAAAAATAGTTTAAGCGTACTTAGTATATTAAAAAGATAAGATTGTTTAATTTATAAGTTAGTGTTCTGCTATAACTTACCCTTAGTTGTGCTTGAAATTGATAATTAAAGAAGCAAGTAATCTTCTCAGATGAACTAGAGCTCGAAGTGTTTTGTTCAAACTTGTTTCCCGTCAGTTTGAAAATATATGCCTGAACAGAACTTCGGTTTCTCACTTCCGCGTTGACCAGATTTCAATGGTGAAGTCGTATTTTGATTGAACATATGTGCAGTATTTAAATGAATTGTAGTTCAGTTTAGTATGGAAAATTAGCTTTGTGTCCAAGGAAAAAAAACATGTTTTAAGTCAGCCCAATAAAGACTTCATTTAATAAGTTTTCGACAAACTGCGACGTTGTTACTCACATAGTATCCTAATTCTTTTCCTTGTTACCGTTTTAAGATCTGACACCAAGATACTTTTCATTAATCTTTCAGCAATTCAGATGATCTAATCCTAAAGTTTACTCAGAAAAAAAAATATATTCTAATCCAGCCATCTGAGAAATTTGGCAGCTTAAAAGTTCAGCGAGGAAAAAAAACCCACACACAAACGATGGATATCATTGAAGTCTTAAATTTATGGAAATATAGCTAAAAAACAAAAACTTCCACATAATCCCCAAAACTAGCAAACGCTTGACGAAGAATAAATTTTTTCCTTAAAAAAATCACAGTTCTCCACATCATATTCCCTGTCAATTATGCAAGTTTTTTCTTCCCGAAAAAGGGAAGTTTTCTATTGTAATAAAAATATTTTCCCTACGTTTTCCCTCAGCCATCCAATCAAAGCGCTTCAAATTGTTTCAAATTACTAAATCCGGAAGACTTGTCAAGCCCATCTTCCCTATCATTATCTTTCGCTCGAATTTCAACACATGTCACACCAAGGGAGAGGTTCTGCATCCCTGCTTTATCTACGTTGTCTCTTTTAAATTCCTGTCGTTTGCCACCCCTCCCCTCTTTTAGAAAATCAGTCCCCACCCCCTTTTACAGTCATTAATCACCAAAGTGTCAAACTTTTTTCACACTTCTCATCAAGCACCTCCCCCGCACCCACTTTGCAGAAAAGGCGTTTAAATTCCTATCCCTATTGTAATCATGAAGAGACACCGGCCTTATAGGAAAATGTACTGTAAAAGGATACTTGTGCTTATATATATCTTCGATATTTATTTTAAGGCAACAATTTTTTTTTTCTTCTCTTCTCGTTCTTATTTCGAAAAGCGGGCCCTGCTTTAATTATTCGTAGGTGTACATGTGTAACAGAAGGACGTGCGTGTGATCAATCATTGGGAAGAGGTAAACAGAAGCTCTTTCGATCCGAGTGGAGAGTCCGTTCTAATGACTTAAAGGTGTTTTTGTAATGGGGGATACCGTAGAAATCTTTTCCTTGTAAGAGAAAAAAAATTTTAGAGAAAAATGGTATTCTCAGTGAAATGTTTGGTTGAGTGAGTACTATACAACAGTGCTTAATTAAACTATCAAAACACAAGAAGAAAATTCATCAAATTCATTTTTTTGTAGATTTTTTTGAGATGCAAACGTCTCAAAACTTTTTGAATTCAGAATTGAAACAAGTTGTTTGAAGATCTTATGGTATAGCCAATAAATATAGTGATCGATGAGGCGTAGTTTGAATATTATGTAATTTAAGTCACACAGCCTTTTGATTTAGGTGACTTATATGGTATAGAGAAGTTAAACGTCTTATAGTCTAAATAACGTGCTACTTACTTATAATTCAAAGATCTAAGCGAAGTATCTCGAAAATCGGATCTGCTTCAGTTATTCGAGGTAGGTACTATATTTTCGTTGCACTATGGGCTATTGACGACGGTCTGGGAAACATCCCTGAGGATGATCTGCAAACTTGCCAAGGCAGTTTTGAGTTTTCAGCAGAGGGGATAGTTCCCTTGTTTCGGTAGCCTGGCGATCTGAAGATTTGATACACATAATAGGTGTAGTGATCTATGATGCTCTTCAGACTCCAGAATTATAAAGTAAATCAAATAGCTTGAAGATTTGAAACACACAATACATATAGTATTTTACGATGCCCTTTAGACTCTTTAGAATTACAAAGTAAATCAAATAGCTTGAAGATTTGAAACACACAATAGATATAGTATTTTACGATGCCCTTTAGACTCTTTAGAATTACAAAGTAAATCAAATAGCTTGAAGATTTGAAACACACAATAGATATAGTATTTTACGATGCCCTTTAGACTCTTTAGAATTACAAAGTAAATCAAATAGCTTGAAGATTTGAAACACACAATACATATAGTATTTTACGATGCCCTTCAGACTCTTTAGAATTACAAAGGAAATCAAATAGTTTGAATTTTGATACACCCAATAGATATAGTGATCTATGATGCTCTGCAGACTCTTTGAAATTTCAAAGTAAATTGAATAGTCTGAAGATATAGGGATTCAGTTTGTAGAAACGATATTCTATGAAACACATAAGTTAATACTGAATTTCTAAGTAAGATTAATTGTAAAAAAATCTAGTGATCCAGCTAATAGATTTACTGATCATTGTCACGTAGTCTGTTTATCTAGTTATTTTTTTAATATTTTTTTCCAATGCCACCTGTGTTAACATCCGTCAATTCGGGCATTTACATTTGTTGAACTCTCTTTCAGGGGCACCATATTGGGTGGGCCAACATCGCTCCCACAGTGAGGACAGATAGTACAGAGAAGGAAAAAAAAACAATGCTCTGCCCGGGATTCGAACCCAGAACCTCTCTGATGCCAGTACAGTTCCCTGCCCCCTACACAGGCCGGTCGGCTTACCTAGTTATTTAAGTAATATAGTCTATAGATTTAAATGTCGCAGCACACAGTAACATCTTCCAGCATTAAGTTTCGTGTGTTTAAACTTTAGTAAAAGATCACTATTCCATCTAAATCTCTTCCGTAATTTTAACCCTCTTCGGTAATTTTAACAGTTTCAATATAATTTGAGATAATGCATAAATGGTTAGTTTGATAACCATTATTTTATTTAGAAACGCTTGTTAGCTTTTTTTGTCAGTTACTTTTTTGTTTATATGTTAGCTATTAAGATTTACCAAACTTTAAAATTAAGAGAAAGTTTGTATTTGGAAATATACAAATATCTGAACAAGGACAAACTATAGCAATAGCTTAATTGTCAGGTTGTTCCAACAGCTTGAAAGCCTAAGGTAGTTCAAACAATCGTAAGGAGGTTCGGAAGGAAGGAGGTTCGAATCCTGTCATAGCTTTGGATATATCTATTTAATTATTTTTTTTGCTTATTTTGACACATACACATGCAGTCTTGTACGGTTTATAAGCCCTTGTCAAGTTGATCGGTAGGTACCTTAGTTACGTCGCACTAGAGCAGCACAATGGGCTATTGGCGACGGTCTGGGAAACATTCTTGGGTATGATCAGAAGACGTGTCATCGCAATTTCGATCCTCTGCAGAGTGGATGGTTCATCTGCCTTGGTAACCCGACGACCTGCCAGCGAAGTCCAGCACTTTTTACGATAGAATAGTTTAACGAGGACCGATACCGCTTACCCTCGGTCCCTATTGAGGCTGATCAAAGTGGTAACCCAACCGGTTACTGACCACAGCCAGTGATGCTTGACTTAGGTGTTCTACTGGGAACGATCGGCCCAATGCGGGACTTTGTCAAGTTGAAAAAGAGTAAGCACGAAAGATAGCACAAAGATACATTCACGGTTACGTCTGGATTTGAATCCGATACCACAGTACTTCAGGGCGTTTGGCGGGCGATACCGACCTGTTAAAAGTTAAAGAAAAAAAAATTCAATCTGATTTTAAACAAACCATTTTTCACAAACAAACTATTTTTTAAACAAACTATTTATTAATTTCACATCTATTTTTTTTAGTCACAAGTTGCGACTGCACAATGTGAAATGTTTGGAGAAAGTTTACAGATAATATAGAGGAAATCAGCTATAACCTTAATATGAAGCTAAATTTAGTCATATAAATCTGTATTAACATATACCATATGCTAATATATACTTAGCAGTACGATATTAGGTTTTAATTAAACGGTATTAGGGAGTATATTACAAAACTCAATGATATACGGTTTCAAATTTACACTTTATTTGGATGGTAGAAAAATTAGTAGTATATTTAGTTTTACGATATGATGATCTAACTGAAATGGTGTTAGGGTCTATATTAAGAAACTCAATAATATTAGGCTTCGGTTTAACACCTTATTGAGGTAGCAGAAAAACTAGACAATGTTATAGATCAAGGTACAGATTTTATGCATCAACGTTGGGTCTATTTTTGTGAGTAAAGATTTGTAGCTTTACTTCAAGTACTCCAAAAAATCCTATACAGATTTTCGAGGTTTAGTTTGATTTAAGCAAAAAAAAGCCTGGATGCCTTGTAGCCTATGTAAGGCAGTCTATCTCGTAACACTTATGATGATAAATTATGCATTCGAATAGAAATTATCTAATCTCTCAGACAGTCCGTTCTTACATAAAAATTAAACATTTCTACATAAATCTTGCATCAACCGTGAAGGGTTTATTATAACCGTCGTTGAACAGCCGACAAAAATTTGAATTAACGTCTTTCAATTTTCAACTCCATAGCCTTGTAATTTTTAATCCAATCCAGAAGACAAGGGAACTCCTGGATCATTTCCCCCAGACCTATTTTATTTTATTACGTTGAAAAGATGACCCAATTTTGGGTTTATAACTACTAATTTTCAACTCCCTAACCGTGTAATTTTGAATCCAATCCAGAAGACAAAGAAAGTCCTGAATCAAGTAAGTCCTGAATCAAGTATTGGGAGAAATTTGCCTTTGTGGAGGACTTTTTGATGGAACTAACCTGCATTTGAGTTACATGGAGTGGAAAACCACGAAAACTTTCTACGGTTAGCCTAACGACAATGGGACTCTAACCCATGATCCGTCTACCACTGAGGATATTTTACGTCGGTGCTGTGGTTGTTGCGAGCCGAGTGCGGAATTCGTATTGACCATCTATCGCTGGGATTCGAACACGGTTCACCTCATTGTAAGGCGAACCTTCTATCCCCTGAACCACCACTACTCGAGGTATTGATTTGTTATGGGAACCTGTAGGACTTTGTGAGCCTGACAGATTTAACGTGCACCTTTCACCATTTATAAGGGGATTCTTCGGCCGGTTAGATTCGAACTCTCTTTGAAACGAACACGAGCCCAACGACTTACCATGCCATCTCGGACACAGAGTGGTTTAATAGTAGAGTTTTATAATTTTTAAGTACAAGTGTTCGATTCCTCTTTAGATCTTTAAGAGACGATATTTAGAAACTGTGTAACTGGAAGTTCTATTAACCATGACAAGTGGGAATTTAAAAGAATTTGAACATTTATAATATACAGGCAGTAATATTTTCATATTTGCTTGAGAATTTTAATTTTTATAATTAATACGGATAATAATTAGTACTATGTGTTTATGTATGCATTGTTTTAAAATTTAAAAAAAAATTTTGGCAACAATTTGCAAATATTAATAAGAAATTAAGTTCTAATTGTGCCGTTTTGATGGATGTTACATCTTGTAAATACAAGTCATAAAAGAGATCGAGTTAAAAGTTGGATTATCTGGATAATTTTTAAAAAAATTTAGAATATTGAGTGACGATCAATCAATTAGGCAATAAAAGGACAATAAATTCTACTAATTATGGCAAGAAAATGATTGTATTTTAAATTGTCACCCAGCACAAAGCTCTAATAGACATTTTTGTGCTCGCTTACCAATGGAAAAATGATCGAAATTTTAATTAATGGATTCCTTAATTACAAACATGAATTGAGTTAATAAGAACGTAGCAAAAAAATTTAAAACATTTTCGGTGTTTTTTTTTAAAATTTTTTGGCTACAAGTTTTTAAATTATTATAATATCTATAAATTTCAATATTGTAGTCCTGTTCATTATTGCCACGGTTCAAACTGAAGTTAATAGCAACGATATTGTTCTAAATCCATTAACATAAAACAATGCAAAAAATTATTCTTTTAACAATTAGCAGCGTTAGAATAAATTATTTTATTCGACGATTTGCTTGCGTTCGAAAACAGCTAATAATATAATAATTCTTTTTTCGAGTAACATTCATCAAAGCAATTTACAAATTACGTACCTGCAATTCACGCAACATCTGTGATATCATGCACCCCTTTTTAACGTAAGGAGAGATTTCGTCCAAAAAGGCGATACCGCCAATTGCCTTTCAAGTATGCGAAAAGCCACCTCAGTAAAAACGTTCAAAAAACTTTTTACCTCTTAATAAAGCAAAAGGCAACTTTGTTACGGGGAAAATCTGGCGCAGGTTTGCTAATTGCGAAGCCGGTTAAAAATTCCACCTCTCTTTTTGCGAAAAACCTTATTAAGGTTCGTTCTCAAGAAAGTTAAGGACTTAAGACTAATGAAATATATGCAACGTATCTTTAGAGGGATAAAACAAAAGGCAGCGTTTCTTGCGGTGTTGCGTTAATGAGTCAAGCGTCCAAAAGTTTTGTTACCCAAATTACCGTAGTTTTCATCAATTCCGGATTATTATGCGCCATTTTTTTTTCGTTCCGTAGGTTTACTCTTTACCTTTTGTGTTCTTCAATATTTTTGTTTACATGCTCAGATTTGCGCTACTTTCTTTCTTTTTCAAACTTTTAACAATTCTGTGCACGTTAATAATAACAATATTTTTTGAGTCGTTAATTAGTATTGGAAGATAATGCTATTTTCAAGTAAAATATGCTGTATGACTGATTGCACTTTCTTGTTGTTCTTCAGAGCATTTATCGCTTTCAAAAGTGATTTCTATATTTTTTACATTTGAATTTTTATACTTTAGTTTTAAAAATGGATTAAGTTTAAGTAAATAATTAGCAAATTTCTTTTTTGGAGTTATGGTTTAATTCAATTTATATACATTTTATGAGTATTTTTGAACAGAGTTTATAATTTAAAGCTAATTGTTAAGAATAATAGGAGTAAAGAATAGTATCGCATTGCAGAACAAATTTATTATTTTTGTTTTTGAATTATTGAATAGTTTATTTCGGAGATGCTAAGCGTGTAATATTTATTTATCTTCAAGCCTGTAGGTTGATTTATTCAATAGTAATAGCCTGTCCGTTGAAATTGTAATGATTTTCCAAATTTCTCTTTTTTATATATTTATTAAACAGAACAATAGGAATACTAAACATAAACACAAATAAACATAAAAATTTTCTGATTGTTCATTATACATTCAAATCGGATTTTTCCGATCCTACGAGATGCTTATCCCGCCAGTTCAAGATTCATTCTGATTGAATTCTCCCTCGGTTAGGGAAGACGCCAAGTAGAAATCCCTTTTGTGGGGATTTAACCTTATTCGTGGCTTCAGTTGCCACAAAGCGTTTATTTTAGAAAAAAAAAATTACTATTTTAAACATTGTATTTGCAAGCAAAGTGTTTATTAAAATAAAATTTTCTTATATTTTGTTCTAATTACCAAATATTAAAGAGTAGGAAATTTAGAGGCGTCTAATTTTAACTATTAATAGCAAATGTATTATTGCCACCTTCTTCATTATTTTTAAATTTAAATGATGGCAAAAAAATCATTATAAACTTTAAAGTAACTGAACATATTCGATATAAAGTAATTTACACATATTTGAATTCTTTGTATTTTTAAAATTATATGCATAAATATTAAAATAAATTATTGTAATGTTATATATATTGCGCAAACTCAGATGACATATAACAGAGTGCTTTAAGTCCATGATAATTTTAAATAATTAAAGGAACAAAAATGCTGTTTTAGATTGCATTTATGTACAATGACAAGATTGAAAATTGAAAATTACAGTTTACTTACTTGTTATATTTTTTATCAAGATTTTTATCCAGAACTATTCATATAAAACTACTTTGCAGTGTTTGGTTTTGGTTTGTTTAAGATAGAAATGAAAAAAAAAGACTTTTTTAATTCAATTTTTTTATTAAATATAAGTTTAAAGGGATGGATAAAAATAATTGAATCTATAGAATGTTATTTTCGTATTACCATTTATTGCTAACTTTTCAATACTCTTTTGTATTCATTCAATAAAAACTCTACAAAATTTAACAATAGACTGATGAATTTTGGAAAGTTGGCACAACTACCCACGTCCTCAAGAGGGGTATGCGCCCAGAAAAATAAACATTAAAATGTTTAAAAAAATCTTAAATGTTTTATTTATTTTTCAGTATAAAAAAAATTTACGACTGCTCATTAAAATTTCCCCAAACAGATCAAATAATTTTTTTTTGTGGAAAAAATATTTTTAACAATTTCAAATTTAAAAGCATAAAAAGCAACAAAATGACATTTTAATTCAAGTTTAAAATTTAATTGTGCTGCGAACACAAAGGAAATAAAAAACACAGCTTTATTGTTGGTCAATTCTACATTAATGTTTTTTTTGCTATCATTATTATTAGTGAATAATAAGTTGGTTTTTAAAACGTATTAAATTTAATAATGTAACTTTTATGCTGAGTTTATGAATAGTAGAATATTAATTATGACGCGTAGCAAGAATCGTTTGCAATTATTTAAATAATAAAATTAATAGTGTGAGAGCAAAATAAAATTTTTAATTTTTTGGATTTCAAGTAGGTTTAAGTCTCCGTCTTGACGACCCTTGAAGGTGACCATGACACTTGACAGGATTCTGGGTATATTTTGGGAAGGGTGGTAAAAAAAATGGTTTTACCGTAAATTTTATCATTGAATTCAAAATGTTTCTAACTCTGAATTTTAGGGAATGTGAATGTTGGTTTTTCTAATAGTACCATAGTAGCAACAAAAACTAAAAACGCATTTCTTCTGAGAAGCATTCACATGTTAATAATATTTTTTTTCTCGTTTGATTAATTGAAAACAAAAAAATGCATCTTGCACCATCTACTTTTGAAACACAAGCATACAGGTATTCTTCCTATTCTTCCAAATAAATGAATAAAATTAAAAAAAACTCGTAATCACTTTCTTTTCAAGATCTTGGGAGTTAATAAAGCACAAGCGTGGTCTTATCCTTACATTAAACGCAATCACTCTTAAGTAGTTCACATATAAACGAACCACGCTCTTGAAGAAAAAGTAATAATAATTCCCTATTATCGCTTTGGCGTTTTGTTTTACGCAGCCCCGACTAATATCCCAAGCGGTTGCAGTTATAAATATCGGAGAAAAAGAAATTAAAATACTATTCCAAACACGCTGGCCTGTCTTGCAAGAGAGACCCCTTTTTCATGCTTTCACGCTTTTACCTCATTGGTAAGAACCGGAAACTTAATTTGCATATAAAGTTATCCATCATCTCCAAATGCAGATACAATTACGGCGACGAATTTGCATAGCATTAATTGGCAGGGCCTTCCGAGTAACGCTATATATGACAATCATTCTGAGGGATATCGGCATGAGTCGGTACGCCAAATCCACTCACTATCATCTGATCGCTAGCAGGAATTGTCTGTCCTTAATCTTGATGGATGTCCTTACATTAAGATAGACATTTTTAGAACAAAAAAAAACTATTTTAATATCGAATAAAAATGAATGCAATTCCTCTTTATTTACAAATTATTGTACAATTTCAATAAGCTAAAAAATTGATCGTATTTATCATTATGTGTAAAAGGAGGTTAAAACAAAGTGTTTTATTAAAACTGCTTTTATAATTATTTATTAATTTTTACTGTCATAGATGGACACATTGTTTCAGTTTGACAAAAAAATGCTTAATTTAACCTGTGCCACGATCTGGATCGAACCCGGTAGTTTTGGATCAGCAACTTGAAACTGCGCCTCCTGAGATCCGAGATTTTAATAATGGCAGAAAATACGATTTTTATTTAGGAATAGGTAGCCTAAAAAAAAAGTAAAATCATAAATTATAAGAAAAAAATATTTTTAAAAAATGCAATTAATTATATTTATTTTTTTAATTATTTTTAAATACTACGCGAAAGAAAAATAAATTTTTATTTGAAATATTTTTTTAAATTTTGTAGAATATTTTGCGTCATATGAAACAAAATCCCCTAGACTGAAATAATAAGAAATATATTTGCCGTAAAATTATCAGAAATGTTTCTTAAATCAAATTTCACACCTTTCTTTTAATTTTTCATTGTAATTAAAAATTTCGACCAATGAGAGAAAACATTATTAATATTTGAAAGCAGATAATTTGTTTCTGATGGTACACAAAAAGTAAAATAAATAAAAAATATTACTTTTGAAAATTACAAGATTAAAATTACACCGAATTCAAAAGGGTATAAGTATAGTTTAATGATTACAAAATAATCCTATACTTAGTCGCAAGTTAGGAAGAAATCATTATCCCTCTAAAGAGCCCGTTTGCCTCTAAGTGCATGCCAAATGAATGCCAAATTCTCAGTGTGAATGAATATCAACACGCCAACTCTTGAAACGAAGTTGCTTAGCCTTCGTATTGCTTACTTTCAATGAGGAAAACAAAACTTATTGAAAATAATCAACTTAAGTAATAACAATTAAAATAAATTATATCCAAAAATTATAACAAATATTCTCCTTTCTGTTTGCATTCAAAGAAGTTAAAATTCTTTATCTCGTATTTGTTTTGTTAAGGGCATGTCAGCAGACGCATCATTTTTAGTGGTCCAATCAAATTCAGTACTCTTTCCGCGTCATATAGCTGTTTCTTTTTCAAGAACGAATATTCTCCTTATTTATCGAAATATTTCGCCAAGTCTATGATTCCAGTAAGACTACGAAACGGTAATTTTTTAAATAATTCCATGATATATATAGTAAAAAATAGCACGAGGTAAATTTCTGTCTGACGTGTTTAACCCTTTCGCACCGGACGGGACATGTGCTATCCCTGTCCTTGGGTGAAAGCCCTTATATAGCAAGACGGAAAAGGGAAAAACCTGGTAAGTAAAACATTTCATTCCAGCATTTTTTTCGAAAAAAATGAAATATCTGTAACTATCAAGATTTCTTTTATAATTCTGGCATATATATAAAACTGCTTCTTTTCCAAGATAAAGTAGATATTGTTGAAAAATTTGAAAAAAGAATAAGTAAACTCCTCCCCAAAACTAGCTATAACTGAAATGGTTTTACTACCAGCCTTTCCTCTTTTCCGTCTCGCTTTCACCCCTGCTGATTTTTCGCCGTATTGAAAGGGTTAAATTTTGAGATTTTTTATATTTCTTTGAAAGCATATTTGCATAATTTGAAAACAAAATAAAACGGAACTATATGCAGCCGTGGAATGATTACATAAATGCTATTCCGCAATAGTCTTTTCTTAACTTGCAATGGAGTACAACCATATTTTGATTTCAGCTTTATAAAAACCATTCATTTGCAGAATATGTCCATTTCAAATTGAAAGCTAAAAACTATATGGCAAAGCTATAGAGAAAATTAAGCTGACTTCGTAACCAGTCGGTGGCAAGAAGTTGCATTTTTAATGGTGATCACTCTATTAAAAAATTTAATTGAATTTTGAATGATTAAAAGAACTGTTGATATTTATAATGAAAGACTATTTTGAAGCATATCTCAATATATGACAAACATTGCATGATTATTTTTAAAATAAATAAAGATTTAAGAAACAAGTGGGAAATAAAGTTTCTTTTTCAGAATATAATTATTAAAAAATAATAATAAAACTCATAACGGGTACATTTTCGACAAAGAAAATGGTGATCGGGAGGTGATTGTAATAAAATATTTTAATCCCCATTTGTTATATTTAGTCGTTCTGAAGTTTGTGACGACGTTCTGTGTAGTTAGTTCACTCTATATTTGTAACTCATTTATTTATTTGCTAGCATTTATTATTAAAAAGTGCAACATATTTGTATTAATGAATGAAGTGAAATTGAAGGCATTGCGTAGAATGTCTCGCTCTTTTTTTAAATGTAAGAGAATTCTTGTATACTTTAGGCATTACATACAAATGGGAAATGCTCATTGGTCAAAGTATAAATTCAAAGAATCATGGTGGGAAAAAAAACAGGTTTCTAATTTTTTCCATCGTTTTATTTATTTATTTATTTTTAAAATATTACAGAGTTGGTGACCAAAGAAAAGTAACATTTTCTTTATTCAAAATATCAAAATTTTTAAGAAACGCAATTTTTACTTCATTCAGCTTACTGATTTTTATTAATAATATTCAATTAGGAAAAACATCAGGGAAGGCAATAGTGGGCAATGATCCACACATCCCCTGTTAGATTATCATTCCACTTAATCCTATTACATTTAATAATGTATGGCGTAAATTTGTAATAATAATATATCGTAAATTTGTTTGTAATAAAAATTACAAATCGATTGGTTGTACCAAGAAATTGTAGTAATAAAAAAGGCCGTGGTGGCTCAGGGGATAGAGGGTTCGCATCCTAGCCGGGGTGTGAGTGCTGTGGTTTTTCATGCTTTGTCAGGTGATCCGGATTTGAATCCCAAACATGGCTGGTAGATACGAATTCCGCACCTGGCTCACATTGACCACGGCGCTGACGTAAAATATCCTCGATAGTGGTAGTCGGATCATGGGTTAAAGTCCCCTTGCCATCAGCTTAATCGTGAGAAGTTTTCGAGATTCTCATCTCTATGTAACGCAAATGCGGGTTAGTTTCATCAAAATGTCCTCCTCGAAGGCAATTTTTCCTAATACTTGACCCTGTTTTCTTGTCTTCTGGATTTGGTTCAAAATTATAAGACTACGGAGTTGAACAATGGTAGTCGTAAACTTAAAATTGGGTCAACTGTTCAACGACGGTAATAGTAATGAATCATAATTACACTGTTATAAATGAGGAATAGGATGTACTTTCAGCTACGGGTGGAAAAAAACAAAATCAACGTGAATAATGCACAAATAAATGTAAAATCTTTATAAACCGAGGAAAAACTCAAAAGTTTGCACACACATTTTGTGTTTCGAAACTGAGGAAGGTTCTTGTTTATAGAACCGAAACTATAGCATGTCCATTAGCGTATCGTTATTTGTGTTTGTCTGGCAACCGATGCTAGAATTCTCTTGCTGGAAAAGCAAAAATTCCTAGCAACCGATGCTAGAATTCACTTGCTGGAAAAGCAAAAATTCCTAGCAACCGATGCTAGAATTCACTTGCTGTAAAAGCAAAAATTCCTAGCAACCGATGCTAGAACTCACTTGCTGGAAAAGCAAGAATTCCTAGCAACCGATGGTCGTGATTGTTGCTAGACTAGCAAGATAATCCAGCAACACAAGCTGGTATCTGTATGCTAGACAAGCAACATAGTGTGCCAATACACGGTATGGCAAGCTAGTTTTTTTGCTGGTACCAGCAAACATTTTTGCTAGTTCAAGCTGGTTTTTTTGCTAGTACATAGCATCTCATGCTTGTCTAGCAAACAAATACCAGCAAAAATTTTAACCTGGGTAGTTATACTGTTTAAAAACTGGGAAATAATTATGCTTTATGCTCTAGCGGTTTGTCATTTAGCATTATTGCCTAGAGCCTAGGTCAGGGATGGCGAACCAATAGCACGCGTGCCATTCATGACACGCGACACAATATTTTGGGCACGCCACCCATCACGAAGTTCACTATGAAGCATATTAACAATTAAATTAAAATTCACTAAAAAATTATTAACAAAAAAAAAATAAACAATTAATGCCAAAAAAAAAAACTCAATTAATAACCATAAAAAAGAAGCTAACAATAAATAACTAGCAAAAAAATTTAACAGTCCTGCTTAAACTAACATACAATCTAATATAAGTTATTTGTCATCTAATTTGCTACAACAGAAGTCACACTGATGTTACTTTAAGTTGAATTATGCGTATAACTGAGACATTGCAAAATTTTTTCTCTCTCCATAATATATAAAGAGTTTTGAGTTGATAGTATTTAGTATTATTACTTTCCCAATAATCACGAAATCAAAATTATTTGATGGCACGTCTATGACCACATTAAACAATTTTTTTAGCAAAAATGGCACGTTGGTGCAAAAAGGTTCGCCACCCCTGGCCTAGGTGATGTGAGAAATGTTTAATCATTTCATACTTTAAAATGTGATTTTCCTTGTTCTTTTTTTAATTTTTTTTCTCTTTCGGTTTCTGTGGTTTTTCGTGTTTTGTTAATTGTTACTCCCTTTTATTTTTTAATTTTTCGTTGGCCACTTACCGTTTTTATTTCGAATCGCTTTTGTTTCTTTACTTTCACGTCTGGCAAGTCTTAAAAATGGGCGCATATTTTTGAAGCTCTTGAAACATGTCGACTGTTATTTCTTTTTCGTTGATTTCTGAAGTGAATAAAGTTTTCAATCAGGTAACATTTCATATTTTGTCTGTCGAGTTGTAAACAGTGCCAGATTTCTCACTTAACTTTTAACTTATATCAAAAACTACATTTATTATGAAATAATCTGTACTTAAATCTAAAATCAGAAAATTGTTGAGCTTTTAAACCAAAATGGAGCAAACAGAAGAAAATATCAGTTTAATTAAAATACAAATGTAAAACAACGTTTGTCATAAATATAATTTTATCATGATTACAAAGTGAGAAAAGTAAAAGGTTAATTTTAGTTAGTTAAAGGTTAATCTATCTAATCTACTTCTCATATTTCCAGTTAGTTATTAAGATTTTTTTTCTTTTTTACATTTGTGAGAATGTATAAAATCTTTTTGCCGTCTCTTTCATTTCAAAGCTCTTTTCATTTTCAATATTAATTGACAAGTATAATAAAAACGAAAGAAGGAAAATCAAAAAAAAACTACAAAAATAAATTTGCCATTTAATAATTTCCATTCCTCGCATTATTGTTTTTAAATGAATTACTTTGATAAAAAAAAATAGCATCAACTTTAAAATAGCTGTCGATCACAGTTTAAAGAATAGAAATTTAATTTTAAATAAGAAATATGAGAAAAAATGTTTTATTTCCCAAATTAGACTTGTTCAAACAGTTCCTCCATTTATTAGTTATAAAATGTTTTTCTGCAAAAATAAAGCCTTTTTACAGTTTGCATCTGTTAAAACATTTACAGGTTGTCAAAACTTGATAAACTATTTAAAAAAAATTGTCAGGTAAAAGTGGTCATACGTTAATAATATACGTTCATGTTCATACGTTCACCGATAGTCAGAAACATGAACCTATAAAGTCAATTCAGTTTTGTAAAAATATCATTCAACCTAAACATAAACCTATTTAAGTCATTTTTCCAATGTTTTATCTCTGGTTTTTAAGTTTTTAAAGTATTTAGGGTGTAGGTTGATATGCATAAAGCGGATTTAATTTTTTTAAAGAGTTTGATGCAATTTTCGCTTGCAAATATAGTCAACCAAAACTAAAGTTTTTAAATGCTGATTGACTATTTTTGAAAAATTCCTGAATGACGAAGGTGTTAAGTGACACCGAATCCTAAAACAAAGAAAAAAAATTGATTTATAGATTTTAAAATGCTTAGATAGCGTTTTCAGTTAGCCTTGAACCAATCCAGAAGACAAGGAAACTTATGGATCAGTACCCCCAGAGGTATTGATTTGTTATGGGTACATGGAGGACCTTGAGACTCGATTGATTTAACGTGCATCAGTCAGGTAGATTACGATTATTACATTCGCCATCTTGGTTTCAACATGTTTGCTGATTGTCGCAGCATGGTTTTCTAGTATGGCTTAAATATGTTTTGTAAACAGCCTCCTGATATTTCTATACTGATTTTCAAATTGCTACACTGATTCGCTACAGTGATGCACTAATTACTTGCATGCAACTTTAGCTTACTTGTAGATTACTTGGATTAAATCTGGTTAATAGGTGGCTCAGGGGATAGAGCATTCCAATGAGGTGAACCGGGTTCGAATCCTTGCGATGGCAGGTCGGTACGAATTCCGCACCCGGCTCACACCGACCACAGTGCTGACGTAAAATATCTTCAGTGGTAGACGGATCACGGGTTAGAGACCCTTTGCCGTGAGACTAACCGAGGGAGGTTTTCTTGGTTTTCCCCACCATGTAACGCAAATACGAGTTAGTTCCATCAAAAAGTTCTCCATGAAGTCAAATTTCTCCCACTACTTGATCCAGGAGATTCCTTGTCTTCTGGATTGGGTTCAAAATTATAAGGCTACGGAGATAAACACTAGTAGTCGTAAACCCAACTGACGATTATAACGTTAAATGATGGTTATAAAATAAAATAAAAATCTGGTTAATAAATAAGCATAATTGTGCTTAATTTCGGGAAATGAATTCAGTAGAGAAATGCATTACAGATGAATTAGGATTTCAAGATTATGGGTCATATAAATAATATCAGCACGCAATGCTGACAATATTTGCCACAATCACGCCGTTAGTCTCGAAATTGAGCAGCTTCAACTTCCATAATCCTCTTGGCCATCTAGCTGTTGTGAGAGTCTTTTACTGTTTCTCATAAATAAAATAACCTTTTAATATTCCTGATAAGTGCAAAAATGACAACAATAAACGAAAAACAATGTTAAAATGATGCATAAAATTTATGAATATTAATGTACGCATACAAATATAAATATAATTTTTTTTCTTCAAAAAAGGATTTTTTCATCGTCACTTTAGCTTGAATATTAAAAATGATACCGTTTTTTAAAATTTATATTATCATTTTATCTTTGTACTAGTATGGAGAAGAGAAGAAAAATTGTATTGAGGAAGTTTTAGTTAATTAAATAATGTACTAATTAAATAATGTATCAGTTAATTAAATGACGGATAAATTATGAATGTTTTTACCACGGAGATCCACACAAAAAAATCAAGGTCCTGTTTGCTTACGTTAAGTTTTAATTTAAATTGATTAGTTTTACAAGTTTTCTATGTAATTTTTCGATATCATGCATTAATTTATGACAGAACTAAAATAATTTATAGATTATTTAATAATTCATATAATTGTTAAATCAACTCATGCTGCTATATTCTGCTATGTAAGCTAACTATTGTTTGAGGGTTGGAAAAAACATAAAAGATTGCGTATTGTTGTCTAAATCCTAGCTCATGTGCAGTCCTAAATCGTTTATGAGTTAGCAGTCCGAGTTTTTTGGTTTAGCTTAAATCCTGTCATTAACTACCTTTACAAAAAGGAATAAATAAATACATAACTAAATAGACTCTAATATAGTTGGATAGATAGGTACAAAGATTTACTGATAGAGAATTACATAGAATAGTATTGTGATAGTTTGAAAGATATTTAGATTAATAAATATAAAGATAAATAAATAGATGGATAAACAAATAAATAGATAAATAAATAAATAGATAAATGAATAAACAGACAGATAAATGGATAAATAAATAAATAGATCGACATACAGATAAAAAAATAGCTAGATAGATGAATACATTGATAGATAGTTACGAAGGTAGAAAAATACACAATTTGATAGAGAGGTACTTTTATTTTATGTGAAACACTGAGAGGAATGGATAGATTAGCATATAAAAAGTACGTAAATAAATAATTTGATAAATATATAATTTGATACATAAATAAATTGATTGATAAATAAATAAAAATAGATAAATAAACAGACGGATACAAAAATAGATAGATTGTTAATTAAACTTATCATTCATTAATTAATAATTGATAATTAACTGAGTAATTAAAACGTCAGTTAATGAATAGTGTGTTTCAATATACGTATTTATTTTTATAAAACATTTCGTTTTTGTTAAGTCACACTACTACACTTTTTTTACTGTCCCTTTGACAAAATAAATAAATAAGAGAAGCAATCGCAATGCTTAGTTTAAATGAACTTTTTTTTTAAAAAAAAGATCAAATGAAATAAGAATAATGTAAATAGCTTTCGAAACCTACTGACAGAAAAAAAAAGTTTGACTTGGACCATTATATCAAACAGTGTAACCACTGAAGAAGCGTGGGTGGGGAAGGGAGGGAAGAAGAGCAATGAGAGAATGCGTGAGAGGTAATTAAGAAGTGGATCAACAAAGCGAAGGAGAAGAATAATAATAAAATAAAAAAAATCTCCCAAAAAGTAAAAATTGTGTGATCGTCGAGATTGGAATTGTAAATTTAAAATGTTAATTGTCGAACCGGAAAAGGAATCTGAAAGGTCGGTATGAAATCTCTTTTCTCTTATTACCACTTTTAATTGGAATATCACAAAGTCAGATTTTATTAATTCTCTTTTTTATTCACGGATTCCGATTCTATTCACGTTTTTTTGTCACACATTTCTCAACCATTTGTGCAGAAATAATGAATTAAAAAGGTTGTTTGCTAATTGGTTGTTAAATATTTGAGTGTTGCAAAGGAAATTAATTCGTTGTTTCTATTTTTTGTATTTAAAATGCAAATTGTTTAAATTAAGATGTTGATTATTTAAAGTATCTTTTTTTTTCGGTGTGTTTTCTTAGTATAATTTGAATATGATTTTGAAGATTCAGGAAATTTTTTATTGTTAATAAGTGCAATATTAATTAATTTTTAATTTAAGTAATTTAGAGAATAGAAAATTAAGCGTAATTGGTTATTTGTAACTGATTTTTAAATCATCAGTACAAACTAACTATCATTTGATAAATTATTGATGTCTAATGCTACAAATAATTTGACTAATTCATGTATAATAGCTAACTATATAAGTGGGCCTATAATTAATATTCCTTCTTTACTTATTAGAATATGATAGTAACAAAAATAATAAATGTTTTGCTTAACTGAATGTATCTCCATTCTAATTTTTTTCCATCTTCATAAATAGGATCCCCCTATCCTTAATTAGAACATGATGAAAACTTTTTTTTTCTTTTTTTTTCTTCTTTTTAATCGAAAATGCTTTATTTTTCCTTCTTTCATGTTTCGCTTATTAGTTGTTTGCGGATCGGACATCAGAAGCTTGAGTTCGAATCCCGAACAAGGCACGGGTGGCTTTCATTCTCTGTACTAACTGTCCTTACTGTGGAAGCAACATTGGCTCACCTAATAGGGTGCCTCGGAAAGTGTGGTCAACGAATCTGCTCCACTGATACCTGAAAGACGAGTGTCAATCAGGTGGACATTGAAAAAAAGAAGTTTATTAGTTACAAGAAATTTTGAGCTGAACCAGAGAGGGTTTTTTTGTTGTATTTTTTACATTTTAAATGAAAATTTTAATTAAAAAATAAAAAATTTCAATAAATTATTTGAAATTTTTCTGAAACGTTTTGCAGTAACTTTGAACAGAGGTAATTTGATTATAAATTATAATCTTAAAGAGGAACTTTCAACTAAATTAAAGATGACAAATAACTCTATGATCTACTTGTGGGACGACTCGCTAACCCTAGCTAATTCCCAAAAGATTATAACGCAAGCTCATATCTTTTGCTTAGAAAACCTTGCTGTTAAATTGATCCTTTTTGAAGTGTGTCCTAGGATTTGGCAACACTAACAATTGTAAAACTAAATTAAAACATAATAAATTGCCGGATGACTTTCTGAGTTTTTTTAAAGTTAGTAAATAATAATACGCATGTTATAATCAGTAAAAGAAGCTCTAACTACTGTTTTTTGGTAAACTTGTAAAAATAAAAAAAATTTGTAGAATTTATTGCTAAATATGTTTTAATGATCGTTATTATTTTAAAAATTAATTAAGTAAAAATTCTATACCGAACGCAAAATATGTGCAAAACAAATTATGATAACTTAATGTTACCGAAAGTAAAAAGCATTACAAAGGAATTTCTTCTTAACAGTTGCACAGATGTATCGGTGCTCAACCAATGTCAATGAAGTTTGGTTAATGTCATTCTTTCGCGTTTTTATTGGGGATATTTCCGTATCATCTGCCACGCCAACTACGATCGCCAAAGTGCCAAAATAATTTCAAACTGGAAAATTTAAAAAAAAAAAAAAACAAAAACACGTAGATGTTTGCCTGGGGGTGGGTACGAGTTATAACCCTTCTGGTAGGTCCCTTTCTGTGATTTTTTTTTAAATTTCTCGCGGGCTGCTACCCGGAAGTTGCCAAGACTTCGCGATTATTCTGCCGCAGATCAGGATACGGAAATCTCCCCTTTTTATTTCTCACTTTGACCAAAACCAGAGGTTATTAATAGTTTTGACCGGTTAGTACTAATAATAACCGGATTTATCACTTTAACCTAACACATATACAAAGAGGCACACCCATATCCCAATGCTTTATAAACAGTTGAATCACATTGAACATTCTTCATCGGTTATTATTTATAATAACTGGTTAAAGTGAATAATTTGCGATATTTCTCGCTTTGACCAAAAGAAGCGGTTATTACCAATAATGACCGTTTCGTATTAAAAATAACCGGACTTATTACTTTAACCGTAACATATATATCTCTAATACATTGACATCACAAACCCATCCTTTCATTTATTTGTTTCTTTCATATGATAATGTTTGTAATTGAAACAGCTGTTTAAATATCTTTTAGTTTTGCCAACGGAGATCATGAAATACATCTCGATTCATGAAATCACGTAATAGAAATTTATACATTGACGATATTAAACGCAACCTAAAACTCAAAGGGATTAGAAAGATTATTATTATGATTATTATAATTATTATTTCATAATGACATGAGTGTGGATAAAACACAGTATACTCTTGATATCTTAAAGTTAAAGGGACGATGAAAGATTTTCGAGATAGCGAGTTTTTGAGATAGCAAGTTCAGAACTAAATATGTTCTAAAAAGTAGAAAAATACATTCTAAAATATTACTTTAAAAACTTAAGTCATGAAACATAGGAATAACTACTAATAAATATGTAATGATAATTGACAATAAGTCTAAATACAACAATGATAATTTTATTTTTAAAGAGTAAGGGCAAAAGTAACTATGCATTAAATAGAACATAATT
Source organism: Parasteatoda tepidariorum (assembly GCF_982258835.1). Lineage (NCBI taxonomy): Eukaryota > Metazoa > Arthropoda > Arachnida > Araneae > Theridiidae > Parasteatoda > Parasteatoda tepidariorum. Next base: position 41,440,786 of record NC_141755.1, read on the forward strand.
GATTTATCATACACTTATATTGTGATTTTCCGAAAAAATTCAGTTTTTATTTCGAAACAAATTCGATTATTTGTTCGAGATTAAAATTTTAAAAAAGTGGTAGGCAAACTTGTCTCTATAGCTACAACTTCAATTTAAAAAAAACTACTGCCAGCAATTGCTGTACTGATTACATATGTGGGGAGAGTAGTTACACCACAGTACTCCCCCACCAGAATTTTATCAGGGATAAGATTCGATGAACAGATCTCACTAGTTGATGTACTTGTGAAAGACCGGGAGAGAGTCACCGGATTTTTTGAGTGCTGAATGTGAGAGGTGTATTAACATCACAGTCGAAGTCGCTCCTGTGTTGCCATTAGCAGTCGAGAATATGCAGGCGTTGAGAGTGTAGGCGATGTGTGAATGTTCGAGACGAGACTGAGAAGCAACAGCGCAGGAGATGAATAATGCATTCACAAATAGCAAGTCAACTGTTCAATGTGGACTATCCATCGAAGTAGGCGTTACTGCCGTTGTAGGCGTATCTAGATCAAAGTGGGCGTTTTTTTTCCAAGGTAGGCGTGTTCACATCACGTCCGGGTCACCAATGTGGGGAGAGTAGTTACACCACACATATATACCGAATAATTTATGTTTATGATAATCACACTGGATAATTTCTTTGCAAAACAGAGTGGAAACGAAGTAGTTTTGCTACAACTTTTTGAACTTTAGTATGGATTGCAGAAATTTCTAAAACGTATTTTTACGTAACTCGTTTTTAGTGTGTTAAAACTTTAAGAGTAAGCTTTCTGCTTACGAAGCTTTTGCCACGATGTAAAAATTTTGTTGTTTTAAATTAAACACTTTAAAGACACCCTTTGGTGTTATTTTGAAGACATGAGTAATGATTATTATCAAAGTGTAATAATTTACACTCACGATTACTTATAAACAAGTACAAAATGAAAATATAAGTGATTTTAATTCAAACTTTTTTGCAATAAATATACTGATGCAATTAAAATGAACCTTAATTAATAGTTATGAAGAGCATTTCAATACAAATTCAATGTGAAAATCTAAAGTGATTATAATTCTAACTTTTTTGCAATAGATATACTGATGCAAAATTTAAAATTAACCTTAATAATTGTGGTAAACACTTAACAAATTCAATATAAAAATTAAAAGCGTGTTCAACTCATATCCTTTTACAATAAATATACTGATGCAAGTTTAAAATGAACCTTAATAGTTATTCGAACATTTCAAAACAAGTTTTTTTTCTCCAATGCCCACATGTGTTAATATCCGTCAATTCAGGCATATACAGGACGATTTTGATAGCCTCTTTTTCAGGGGCACCATATTAGGTGGGCCAACGTCGCTCCCACAGAGAGGACAGATAGAACAGAGAAGGAAAGAACATCCTTGCCTTGCCCGAGATTCGAACCCAGAATCTTTCTGATGGAAGGACAGTTCCCTGCCCCCTACACAGGCTGGTCGGCTCAAAACAAGTTCAATATGAAAATATAACGTGATTTTTTTTTCTAACTTGTATGCAATAAATATACTAATACAAGTTTAAAATGAACCTTAATAACTGTGACGAATACTGAAAAATAAGTAGAATATGAAAGTATTAAGAGAGTTTAACTCAGAATTTTTTGCAATAAATATACAGATGCAAGTTTAAAATGAACCTTAATAATTGCAATTTTTTGGTATTGTGACAGCTGATTGTTAATTCGAATTAAAGCTGAATTTTTTTATTTATTATTATTTACGTAATATAATGCTTGGCAATGTGACAATTATCTTAGTACTCGATATTGTTTAAGAACTAAAGTGTTAAATTTATTTTTTTTTAGTTTATTGTGCACACTAGATTCTCTTATCACGTTTTGATAGCGCAACTCTATTTACGAACTCGTTCATTTTTCACGCACTCATTTCCCCTCTTTTTGTTCGAAACTTCATTGTCTCTAATTGCACCAAGAGGTTTTGGAACAAAATGAAAACCGGTAACTCATGAAAATGCAAATTTTAGGAGCAAAACAATTTCGGTAATTACGAATTCTAAGCATGAAGAATTGAGGGCTGGCTCTTCGCGCTGGGCCTTATGATAAAAGTTCTTATTCTAGAACAGAAAAAAAATTATCGGGGTTTGATAACGATTATCTTAAGTAGGGAAACACCAGATCGGCGAACCAATTCATAACTTCATTTCGAAACCTCGCTCTTAAGTTCATTTATTTAGAAGAACATCTTTAAAAATAATACTAATAAGAAAAGGAAGAAGAATTCTAACTCTCTTTGGTGTTGCCAACAGTTTTATTACTTTATCGTTTTCTTTAATGGGTCTTTGATGCATAGGAGAAGAAATATTAAATTTAGCTTTTTAAATATTATGAATCACCATAAAGGGAAAAAGAAATTTCTCTTCATCTTTACATTAAAGAAATTTCCTGATAAGAGCTTATTTTCAAGGGATGATCCTCAGATCAGTGACTTTTGAAAATTTATTCCAAAAAAAGTAAAGTGATTGGGTGAGCAAAAAGTGAAAGAAAAAAACAGACTTCGTTTTATGATAACGATCGCTAAAAGAAATAAATGTGTTTACTGTTTACTTTTGAGAAGTAAGATGTTAACTATGTTTTGAATTTTTAAGGTTAATATTTTTCTAAAATTTGCTTCGCTTTAATTTACATAAATTAGAATAAAAGAAAAACACGGTTAATTTTTACGAGCAAAAATGCTCCTTTTTTTCTTAAATGTTTCCCTAAAGTAAGCTACCGTTTTTGTGTTAATTTAAGCAAGCCACACTAAATTTATTTAGAACTAATTAAAAGTAAAATAATTAAGATTAAAAAGTGTTATTTAGATTATTTAATTATGTATAATCATTTTTGTAACAATGATGAATTTTAAAATACAAAGACGAGGAAAGGAATTCTTAAAATTATTTGTAATTTATAGTGAATCATATAATGTACAGAATATCAGAAAAGTATATAAAAAAATAATTTATTTACGTCACATATTATTAAATATATATTAGAATAAAATTTAGTGCACATGGAAATATATTTGATAAGTTCAAAATGTCTTTAAAATTTTTAAGTTAGTATTTGTTTTATTTATAAGGTTGGGAAACAAAGTTCTCGGTTTTTTTATTTCCTTAAAAAGTATAAAGTGTAAGAGTATTTATTTTTCTGCCAGTTCATCTATCGTTTGACGCAAATTTTCGCACTAAAGTTGGTTCGAATGCTCTTCATCAAACTCCACTAAACGGCCAGAACGAGGCGTGGCTTTAAAGTCATCATTTTTGAGCTTAGTATATCAAACACAAGCGGTACTTTTAGCTATGTACCCTCTCCATCCGCAGTACAAATGTCACGAGCAGCTTTTGTGGCCTTAGAGCCTTTATTATATTCAAAAAGGAGGAAATGTTGAAAATGTTCAATTTTCTCAACTTGACGTTCCATTTTATAGACCTGAAACTTAAGATATATTAATTAAACGCAAAAAAAAATTCTGACAGAAAAAAGAACATACATCAAATGTCGAGCTTAGTTTTCAACTCCATATCAATATGCCTAATTTTATTTATGGCTTCTCAAAATCATTTACAGAGACTGTTATCTCTTTCTGAAAGCAAAGCAATTCAAAAGATCTAGTAGTAATAAGAACAATTCGCTCAGCAACATAATTTCGAGTCTCAGGATGTTTTTTGATGAGAAAAAGTGAGTCAGTTGTCCTCTTTGAAGCATCCCTTACGTATTTTATGGAGATGAAACGAACGAGTCCGACACAAGCTCGTCCTCCCTTACTATAAATAGGTTTTCTTGTTCGGACTCATAAAATTTTTTTTACTACTTTTAAACAAACGTATAGTTCAGTTAATGTGTAAAAAAAATTTATATTTATAAGGTGTAAAAATTACAGCGATCTGCAAAGGACAGGTTGTGATAAAAGAACGGCTTGTCTTATTTCCTTGTTAACACTGTTTTTTGAAGCTCTGTCGCCAAGGAATATAGGGAAAAAAACATAGTTTAAGTGCCTTACACTGGAAGCAATGCGATGATTTCGATCTATATATATAATCTTGCCGTGAAGAATTACCTGGGATTTAAAATAGACAAATAACTAAAATATTTTATTAATTTTTTTTAAGAAATCGCCAATTTGGCGACTTTTTTCCCCTTAGATGAAAATTATCAAAATCAATATTCCCGATTTTTGCAAATTTTTATAAGCCCAGATAATGCAGCATTAGAGTGAGTTTTAAATATTAAAAAATTAGACCACAAACGCTTTTCATTTTCACAAAACTGTAGCTTTTCTCCATATTGACGTTTTTCGCCATTTTCAAAATAAGCGTAGATAGCGCAGACTTTAGATAGGCTAGACTTGACTTAACAGTCATGAATAACAGTTGCAAACTCACAGCAGTTATAAAAATAGCATATTATTTTCAAAAAAACATCATTTCATATAACGATTGAGCCCCTGAAAAAACCCTTTAGTGAAATCGCAACAGTTGCATATCTTTAGTTCGGGCTCAACATACTCTTATGTATCTTGAAATACTCCTATGTAAAATATTTGAGTGGTTTACTGAGAGGAAGCAAAGTTAGTAATTTGGACTGTTGGCAAAAGTTTTGCACACACAAAATTAAGGCATTTAAACAATTTTTTGACCAGTTTGTTTCTGATTATTCACATATTCTGTCAAATATATTTTGAGCCTAAATGTATTTAAGAATAAATTAATTTCAATACAAATATTTATCCCTAGACCCACGATTAAGAAACAATGGTATAGAGCAGGAGTTTTTATTATTAATTCCTCCAACTTTTTGGTGTGCAGACCACACAATTTTTACAGTGATCCCATAGGCATTGCGCAAATCCGACGCACGTCTGAACAAAACGGTCTATTTCTTCACTTGTACTGAAATATTCTACAGTAGTTATTAGGTCATTAATTTTAAATTTTAATTTTAAAGCATTGAAAAATGAGAAAATTTTAAATAAGTAACAAACTTGAAAAGATTATACAATAATACAAATTAAGTCAATTACTCGGGTAAATTGGGGCCGGAATAGCCTGGTCGGTAAGGCGCTGGGCCCATGTCCGAGAGTTCGTGGGTTCGAACCCCACCTGCCGAAGACTCCTCGTGTAGTAAATGGTGACTATTGCACGTTAAATCTGTTGAGTCGCCAAGTCCTTCATATTTCCATAACAAATCAATACCTGTGGGGGTACTGGATTGGAGATCGATCATTCTCTGATTCAGGTCAAAATTATGATCTGTGGATGAATGAATGAATGGATGTATGATTGGGTAAGCTATATAATCGGGTGTGACGAAAGGGTGTGGCAGAAGTCGAATTCTTGGCGAAAGATGGCGCCACTGGAAAACAAGAACAATCGCACCCCTCTGCCTAAACAAGCATACGTCAACAACAACAACAACTCTGGTAAATTCAAACGGTACTACTTGATTTCCATGGCGACTGTTGTTAAGCGACTCCAAGAATAACTTCAAGCTAGAATTATCCGCATTTAGTTTGCGGCTTCTATATCTCCGGGATTGCTTTCAATATTAAATCAAATGGTTTGTATTTACCATGAGATTTTTGTCACACGAATTCCGCCTCATAAGACTATAGAAGACGACGAGCCGTGCCTCTTTGCCTTTGGTTCCTAACATAAAGAAGGCTCCTTTGGTGGACATCTTTTCACATTACACCTCCTCAAACTTTCTTTTACAGAGAGTTTTATTTCGTGTCCATTTACGCATATTCGATAGCGAGGTTGTAACTCTTTTTCCTGCAAAAAGGAAACGGCATCATCCTCACTCCTCGATAAATTAAAAGTCATCAACATTTTTTTCGATTGTTTCAGTTGGAAAAAATAAAGTCTAAATGGAACCGATAGTAAAAGTGTGTGAGAGTTAATTTGCTACTTTCAACTGGTTTTTTAATAGGATTTGGCTGTTTATCGCGGTCGCCGTGAAAACATTTATTTTTACATTTTTGTATTTATTCATATATTTATTTATTTATGTATTATATCAGGCTAAGTTCAAACCAGACTTCATAAAAAATATGTCTAATAGTTCTAGAAATTTATCAACCAAATTTGAAAATTCTCTGAATTTTGAGCATTAGTGTACAGAACATCAATAAAAGCTACTTAATTTACCACTTAAATATGAACTCGTTTTTAAATGCATTGCAATTATCTTTTTTTTTACTAGACTCATCGTTATAAACTGGTATAAAAAATTTCTATTAGAGCAAGCAAAAGATATAAATTTTATAACTAGCTCAGAAGTCTAATGGTTGATTGCAATAAACCTAAAAATGTTTATTGCAAATCGATTGCAATAAACATTGAACCAATTGCAAAATAATGGTGATGTTTGCAAAGGCCCAGATTTTTGAATCAACCTATGACATACATGCAGGTAAGGATTTTATTCTAATATACAATAAAAAAGTGTAATTTATTATAAATTACATTAAATTCTAAGCAAGTTCGATTATAAAAGCTAGCCTAGATAAACATGATACAGATTTATTTTTTAAACCCGAGTATTCTTCATAAAAGCACATAAGAACCCAATGATTAACTGGTGGTACTCAAAACCCAACTGGTGGTACTCAAAAACACAAATGGTGCTCAAACATTTTAGAGCTTCTAGATGGTACGCGGTGTAAAAGCAGAAGGAAACCACTGCCGTAACCAGAAGTACCACAACAGTACATGCTACTCTAAATATATAAGTCTGCTGCTTGCATCCAATTACAAGCAATCGTATTATACATTTTTTAACAATAATTACAACATAAGAAATTAAGTTGTTTTCCATTGTATAACATTGAAATATGCTTTGATGAAGATATGATTATAAGAATCCTATAATTAGAGGTTTGTTTAAAAATGCTCATTTAATTGAAGAAGATAACTTTAAGTGGTTTTTAATATTTTTTTTTTGGTAAAATTTTCGCTTGAAATATAAATATTTTAATAACCAGAAGTCATTTAAGACTAGGTTAAAATTTATAAAAATACTAAAAGTTTATTAAGTAATTAAAAAACTAAAAGTAAAAAGTAAACATTTTAAACGAATGCATATTCAGAGCTTTTAAAAGACATCTTAGAAACACGAAGTTCAGAGCCTTATATTTAATTACGGCATATAGCCGTAAAAAAAAAAAAAGAGACCAAGCCAAAAGATTATTAAATTAAGGAAATATAGCCAAGCATTTATCTAAATTCGTAATCATCGATGATATTCTTTGGATATTCTTTCTTTTATTTCGGTGGAAAAATGCATTCGGAACATTAGGGAAGAACATTCGAAGACGATGCAAATGGCCATTATTTAAAAATACATAAAAATAAATTCCCGCTTGTTAATATTCTGTCCACTTCCTTTTAAGAAGAAGGGCAAATGAGAGCAACAACTTATTCATAAGTTACATTTAATTATTTGTTGTACGAATTGAAGAAAAAGAAAAAAAAGTTTGCAAGAACCGACTGAAAGTTAAAACAATTGTTAGGCATTACACATTTCATTAAATTCTCTGCATTTTCCCCACGATTAACTCCACTGGGGAAAATTAAGACATTTCCAAATAGCAGTCGTATTATTTTACTGTAAGGTTTCTTAATGTGCGCGGAATAAGTTGTACGAAATGATTCTTAATCACCAGAACCATTTCTTTCTTTTTGCCATTTTCGCTTGTTTTTCTTTCATCATAATTTTACGCCATTAATTAGGAATTACTCTTCTATACTAATGAAGCGAATAGTTCTTAAAAGAAAATTCTATTTTAGTTGGAGTGGAGTTGAGATGATATCAGATGAGAAAGATAAGTTAGTTTTAATTATAACATTATTTAATTCATTACACTAATTTGCATAGTTGAAAATCAGTAAAAGCACGAAGGGAAAGAAAAATTTTCGAGCTGCAGGATTCTTTTTCGATTAAAATAACGCTTATTTCATAAACTTGAACCCATTTTAAAATGTTTTAGTAAAATTTAGGAGTGGACCAATTCTCTAATTGATATTTTAGTAAATTTGTGAAAAATATCTTTTAAGTTTATACGTTGACAATAAGAAACTTAGATTAATCCCGCTTTTAGTTCTTCTCCTCCAGTTTTTTTTTGGCGCAACCTTAATCTTTGGCGTTTAATTTACTTCATAATGGAAAAATTTCTTTTGTTTTAAAGATTATTAAGGTGCAAAAGATCAGCTTATTTTAAGTATTCAAAACAAAAACGCTCATTCTTAAAATCAAATAGCAGTGAATGAGGAGGCTAAACAGATTTGGAGGGGAAAAAAAGCAAAATTACCAACGAAATAAGGAAAAATAAAATAAATGTGGCCAAGAGAAACAACGGTGTTCGAAAGTACCAAATTAGGATGGAAAGCATTTCCAAGCTGTATGTAGGAGAGGTTAACAACTCATATCGTTAACTAAGGAATCGACATTCATATGAACGAAACGGAATTCTATAGTATCAAGATGGATTATTGTGACAGGGGTGGAATGAATTTTGACAATATCAAAGTTAAATTTATGACCAAAGTTCTAACAATGTGCAGCACAAGATAATTTATCTCGATGATGGGATTATCTGTCGTGTTATCGTAATTTAAGTTTATTGATACATTTGGTTTGTGCAAAACAGTCAATGTCAAGATCGTAGGTTAAGTGTCCCAGAGATTATTTAATACTGATTGTATCTTTAAGGGGCTTAAATTTAAGTTCGTTTACAGGCCAAAGAATGACTTTGACCTCAAACCGGACAAGATATTAGCAATTATGTAGCACACTGAAGAGTGACCGGTAATAAGTTCACAGTAAGAATAGGATGAAAAGGGAAGTTTGGGACTACTGAGTTTAGCAAGAACAGAATCAATAATAGAAGAGTTAAATTACTTTCTAATTCAGTTTTTTGGGATTATTCATCTCATTTAAATTGTTCGAGGCAATGCGTTACCAAATGTGTAATGTGCTACCAAAAATAAAACATGTTTCCTAATGCCAAATACATTAGGGAACTTTTTTCATTCCAATAATGTCACTTAATACTTTTATCTACTGAAATCTGCAAAATTTAAAGATTTGGCAAAATAAATTAATGTTGTTATGCTAAACAACAATTAAGATTCAATTTTCGAGAAATTTGAGTTTTTTTCAGAAATATAGCTAAGGTTTTCCAATTATTTATCATTTTAGAATTTTTCTGATTTGAAATTTTTTTAAATTAAAAATAACAGCATGCAAGTACAAAGACACAACTTACATTTAAGGTTCAGTAAAGCTACTATTTGGTAAAAAATAAACCAGTGACCTAATATTCAGCTTTAGTTACTAATAATGGTAATACATCTTAAAATGTGTCCAATGCGTAAAGCTACAGGGAATGTGGCCTCAATAATCTAAGATGAATGAGTGAGTAATCCCAAGAAACAGAAATGGAAAGATACACTTTACAATATATTATAACCGTCCTACCCAATTTTATGGGTTTACGACAACTAATGTTCAACTCCGTAGCCTTGTAATTTTGAACCCAATCCAGAAGACAAAGGAACTCCTGGATCGAGTATTGAGAGAAATTTGCCTTTGGAGGACTTTTTGATGGAGCTAACCCGCATTTGCGTTACAAGGAGAGAAAGACCACGAGAACCTCCCTCGGTTAGCCTGACGGCAAGGGGACTCTAACCCATGATCCGTCTAACAGAGGATATTTCACTTCAGCACTGTGGTCGGTGCAAGCCGGATGCGGAATTCGTATCGACTGGGATTCGAACCCGGTTCGCCTCATTAGAAGGCGAGTGCTCTATACCCTGAGCCATCGCGGCTCACGCTTTACAATAGAAAAATTCATTGGTTGGAATAATTAGGAGGGAAAAATTCAACATATTTGGAGTGCTCTAAAGAGATGCCCATTATCAAGACAATGCCGATCTAGGGTTGTCATTTCGAAACCTATTTCTTCCGGGTCATTGGAAGAAACTGGACAAAATTGAAGAGACTAAAAATGACCAATAAGAATAGCTTAAATTTGAACAAATTTTTCACATCAACTCTCTTAAAAGAACAACTTTTTTCTTATTACTTACTTAGGTTTTACATGGAATTTTATAATTTATAAATAATAATACTTAAGAGACGGTTTGAGTATTCAAACTTAACAGAATTATGCTGTTTCTAATTGAGAGTTCAATGTATGGTAAGTAGTAGGGTATTTGATTGGTTAATTGAGTAGCATTAACAAAATTTTATTATGATAATAAAATACACTATAATTATAACCAAATTCAAACTAGACTGCATTTATAAAACGTTTAAAAAAAGTGATTCATTCTTTAATATTCTTTTTTTAAAAACGAATTTCTTTCATTTCTTCCATTCTGGTTGGAAGAAACCTATTTCTTTTAGGCAGTTTTTTCAACTGGGCACGTGCCATTCCTGTGCCGATCATTAGACAATGATGTGATGGAGAAAAATATGAAACTAAGTTTTGAGAGTGAATACTACAGAGTGAGTATTGAGAGTGAGTTGAGGAAACTAGAATGTGAAGTGCACAAAATTAAAACCTTTTAATCTAATGTTTGGGTTATTCCATACTTGGACTAAATGGTTTGAGAGTATAACCTAATATTCGCTAATTAATTAGTGCATGAGATATTTTAAATTACGAAATCAGACAAAAGAGGAGCACTTTTTTTTTCAATAAACACACACGTTTTCCAACAGTTTCGAATTTATGAACCTCAAAATATGGGGGTGGGGGAGTAGACGCAATCTGGAAAACATGGTCAGGAAATAGGTTGGAAGTTAGATTCCCTTTTTGTTAATGTTTCTCTTTGAAATATATAGTATTTAAACCAAAATATACGGTATTTGAAACACTCATATAGTAATGATTTACAGGAATTCTGAGCTTCAAATTTTCAGCTCTTATTACCAAACATTTAGTGACAAATACAAAACTATGAAGTAAATCTAAGCGAATAAATGATTTTCATGCCATGCCATGATAAAATTACAAAATTTTACCACATTTACCAAAATTTATCACTATTATAAAACCATATTTCATTGTTTTATTCATAATTTTATGAAAAGTCATTACCAAAGATTTTCGGTTAAAATTACCGAGCTTTTTGGTGTTCTCAGAGATCCAGAAACACGGTAAATTTTATCATATTCTGGTATCTTCAACCATACTTTTTTCCTCAGTGTATAATTGAATGTTTCATTAAGTTTTAAATTAAAAAAAAAGGTTTTTAGTCAAATTAAAATAAAAAAACACGCTAAATTTCAGTTAATTATTCAGCGAGATATCGAAATCATTCTGACATAAAACATTTTATTATTCATTGGAGCATACAGACATAATTACAAACAAGAATTTTTATCATCTAAACTAACAAGCTACAGTTTTTAGCAAGAAAATGTCTTCCACTTCTTTATGGAATATTCAACGAAAAAACTAATTTAAAATGCGATAACATTGATAAGTTTTTAAGTTATAGTAAAATACTGTTTTACATAATAGTCAAAACCGAATACATTTCATAAGATTTCTTTTTTCTTTCAAAACGTTTCTTAAGATTAATATAAGCAACATGAAAATCAAATGAAATTATTCTAATAAATGAAACAAAAGAAAAAAAACTTCGAATGAATTGGTAATTTCTTTCTCTGGTAATGACATCAAAATAACAAGATGCCATAACATTAAGACCTTAATTCTCAATTCCTCGCAAATGAATAATAAGTCTGTCCGATGCAGTTAGCATTTTATTTAAAACCCCAAAACAGAACACCCCTTTTTTTTCCTATTGGAAAATAAACAAACAAATGCCGTGAAGAAAACCTCAAACATTGCAATGGTTCAGCAAACTCGTCTTCTCAAATAAACTGCATTATGCATCAGATTTCTTTGTACGAAGAATAAAAGCGCATCCAGAAGAAATGAAAGTTGAAAAAAAGCGTATAAAATGTATGCTCAAATGCTCTGGCAAAGAAAGAATAAACACTCACGCAAAAATATCGCTAAGAATCGAAAGGGAAAATAGAAGGAAAAAAAAGAGGAAAAATTAGAATGGAAAGTAATTTATCATCACTTTGACAGGCCAAGTTCTCTAATTAAGAAAAATATATATGTAACACTTTAAAGTTTATTCTTGGTTTTAAAAATGGAGTCGTGTTCAATATTTTCTTTCTTCTTTTATATTAACAAAGAATGTTTTCTTTATAAGTATTATTTGTTTTTGATTTTATAAAACAGTTCTAAAAATAATAATCAATTAATCAATATGCTATCTTATTATATAAAAAACTAATGCGCATATTGATGAAGAAAAAAAACTGCTGAAATTTCTCTTTCTCGTTGTCAATAGAGAACTAAAATTGAAATATCATGCAAATGAGCTGTCATTAACATGAAGAAAAAAAAAACAATACCCATGAATGACTTATAAGTATATGTAACTAATCATTCCAATATGCATCGGCTTTCGAATTGTAATATAGGCAGGTACTTTATTTACGTCCCACACTAGAGCTGCACAACGAGCTATTGGCGACAGTTTGGGAAACATCCCTGAGGATTATCCAAAGATATGCTATCACAATTTCCGATCTTCTGTAGAGGGGATCTCATTTGTGAGGCCACTTACTCAACTTAGACATAGATCTAGACGGGAAGGAAATTTTCTCCAAAAAGAGTATTCGCATGTATACAAGGCTAGACTAAAAGATAATGTACTCAATAAGCAAGCTAAGCAATTCGAAACCAGTTCCGGTGCTTAGTGAGGAAAGCGAGCTTCCACTTCCTAGAATGGAGTAGTTCCTCGTTGATTTGCCCTGTCCTTACCTGACCTAATCGATCAGAGATGAATTAGTTATCAAATATTGTGCAATAAAATCTCTCTGAAACTCGGTTTTAATCAAACAGAGCTGTAAGCGAGCAAACATTACTGATGTTATGTTATACAAATTTGTAATTAGTAATAGATTTGTAGATAGATTTGTAGTAATAGATGGATAGTAACAAAATAGATTTGTTCGCAGTTAAATTTATAACACTGCCTAATGTTAAATCTATACAAATATCCACTTCTCAAATGTAACTCTAACGGTCTAATTGAAATTTTTGAATGATTATTAGGACCAGTGCTAAGGTTTCCCCAAACACTAGTAGTCCGAATTTCAAGACCCTAGCACAAAACGGTTCTAGTATTAGACACACACACTCAAAACTTGTCCTTTAATTGTCATGGATAAATAGATACATATATGGGTCATTCTCACAAAAACAGTCATTTTCATGTCCCCAGTATATTTTATGTTTGTTTTACAACTTATGAAAATCAAAATTCAGGGAAAGTGTCCTTCAGAATGCTGGCTAACAAAAGAATAAAAATAAAATTATCAATTTTTATTTTTTATTTATTTTAGGTGATTAAAATATACCAATATGTCATTCCCTCACTTGTCCCCACTGTTGATTTAAAGAAAGAGAAAATTGTTTCTGAAATAAAAATTAAAAAAATTGCAAATTCGTGTTTTTTATTTCAGAATATTGAAATATAGAATTCAGAAAATCAATTCTAAATTTAATTTCTGATAAAAATATTAACACAGCACTATTTTAAACTTTGTCCCCAGTGTTTCGCGTCATTCCCTCACAACAATGATCTTATCACCTGCAATCTTCTTAGAATAAAAATATTTTAATAAAAACTTTAGCAGTTAACAACTGGCATCATAGAACAAAATTGCAGTATGTTTCCATCTTCAACTTAAAGAAGCTTTGCTGTGGAATAAATTTGAATGAATCAAACCATGTAAAATTTTTTACATTTGTCATTGCCTCACGTCCTTTTTTAGAGTAAAATAAAATACAACTTCATCGAGAAAGTGGATAATTATATGTTGCTTTCTTGTATGAATATAATGGTATGTGATTGATTTCAGAAATTAATTAGGCTTAACTGTTATTTTTAAATTTTATTAAATTTGTCATTCCCTCACTAGTGTATAAAGTGAGGGAATGATGCTGAAGTGAGGGAATGATTCAAGATGAGTATATTATTAAATTTTTTTTTGTTCAATAGTACCAGCCAATTTTATTTCCCAAACATGTAAAAAATATTAAAAATATAAAACTAAATTATAATAAATATTAGATATACTTAGTATGTTATCATTTTCAAACATGAGGTAGCTGTAACTTAGAGGAACACATGCATTAAAATAAAATATTATTCCCTCACTTTTTAAACAGTGAAATTAATTGATTTATTTAAATATTAAATATAATTTATAGGATATATACTTTTTTTATAATACCATTACATATTTCTATTAGTATAAAAAGTTTCAGAGCTTTTTATTCATTTTACTTTTTTGGGATTTTATGAACTGAAAAATGACAGTTTTCGTGAGAATGACCCATATGATATATCATTGTTATAAGTAAATGATGTTATATTTATCGTCTACCGCATCTGAAACGAAATTCACTAACAAAATATATTTATGTTCTAAAAAAAAAGAAATGAAGCAAGAACGAAAAAAAATTAAGCTTAAAAATGCAGTGTATCTCGGATTTTTTTTAACTTTAATTCTGTCAGAGTTTATTTATAATCTGACGTTTCAACACAGTAGAAAATACGTTGAGAGATAAAAGTAACAAACAACCTGTGTTATGGATAAAAAAAAATAAAAAAAAGAGGAAGAAACCGAAATATTCACATTACTCTGGAAATCATTTCAATTGAACCTACGCGACATAAATTCTGCTACCTTAAAAATAAACTGAAGGCGAAGTGGTACCTCCGAACTTCAATAAAGGAGGGGAAATGCCTGCTTCTACTAGAATTCAACTCAACTCTACCTTGATATTATTCCCGCCATTTTTATTACCCTAACTTTGTCTTGGTCTTTTCATTTAATACGGCCGTTATTTAGCAGAGTTTCCGAATTTTAGGAAAACTGAGTAGAAAAATCGTCTAAGTCAGTATAATCTGTTGTTTCTTTTCACAAGTACCTATGACTATATAGTATTTCTAATAATGAGTTTCTATGTTTCAGAATTCTTTATAATTTAAATTGTTAGAAAGGATTATAAAATTCAATAAACGAAAGCTAAATTGGTTCAGTAATTGTATTAAAATGGAAGAAAAGCTTAAAAAAACGAATTAAGTTAATATAGAGTGAAGAAATATTCATTTCAAAAATAAGATGCTTTTTTTTAAGTTTAGTTTGAACGTAAATAATTTCGAATATTGGATGATCCGATGTGATAATTATTTAATAAGAATTTCTTATTCATGCCAATGATAAGTTTCACTTATTCGAAGTCAAATCCAGAGAACTTTTATTTTATTTTATAACCAGCATTGAACAGCCGTCTCAATTCTGCGTTTCCGTCTATCGATGTTCAACTGTGTAGCCTTGCAATTGTGAACCCGACCCTGAAGACAAAGGAATTCCTGGACATACGAACTTCGTTGAGGACTTTTCAGAGGAAACTAACTCGCATGGAAAGGGAAACAGCGAAAACTTCCTACGGCTAGTCCGACGTCAAGGGGATTCTAACCTATGATCCATCTACCACAGAAGGTATTTTACGTCAGCACTGTCGTCGATGCGAATCGAGAGCAGAATTCGTATCAACCAGCCACCGCTAGGATTCGAACTGAGTTAACATCGTTGGAGGGCAAACGCTCTATCTCCTGAGCCATCGCGACTCCGTTACAGAGGATTAGAAATTAGTCTAGAATTTTCAAAGATATCAGAAGGATCTAAACTACACTAAACTCAGTGGCTCTATAGCACATGGAGGGCGAAAGCCATAAAAGGTACTTATCTCTGTTTTCTTGACTTAAGGCACTAGGGTGCGGAAGCAAATATTCCGGTGGTACTCATTTTACTACTCACTGAAGGGAAGAAAGACTGAGTCAGTTGAAGATGGAACCCCGGACCTGTAGCACGTGAGAGCGAAGAACATCCCCTTAGCCATCAGACCTCATAAGAAAGATGTAATCACTTATTAAAATTGCATATGAGTTCTCATATAAAAGGCATATTATAAAATTAGGTTACACATCCATATACAAAGAGGGACTTGTGGAAACTGTAAAATGGTCGTGAATTTTAGTCATTTGTTAAATTCTGTTTCAAGGGGAGCACAAAAAAAGAAGAAAAAACAATCGACGTAAAAAAGCTTATACGAATAGCTACATTTTACAATTTTTAAATATTTATCGCAACATGCGTTTTACAATTTCGTCTCTTTGTTTCGCGTAAAAAAATTCCTTTTAACATCTCTGAATATACTCAAGCCCCCTCAAAATTCTTTCCCTGAAAACGAGATAATAAGCTGATCTGGTGTCTAGTCTGGCTAGTAATACAACTTTCTCTGATGATTGAGTATGGTTTCGATTATTACTTTGAAAAATGATTCAAATGCATCTGAATAGTACCATGACGTGTTTCTCAATAATTATGTACCAAAACACTTTTAGTGCTAAGCAATATAGTATCTTGTGCGATTTCACAATAATTATGCACCAAAACATTTTTAGTACTATGCGATATTTTATATTGCGTGATTTCACAATAATTGTTTACCGAGCCGTGGTGGCTCAGAGGATAGAGAATTCGCTTTCCAATGAGGTGAACTGGGTTCGAATCCCAGCGATGGCTGGTCGATACGAATTCCGTACCCAGATCGCACCGAAAACAGTGCTCAAGTTAAATATCCTCAGTGGAAGACGAATCATGAGTTAGAGTCCTCCTGCTGTCCTCTTCATGTAACGCAAATACGGGTTAATTCAATCAGAAAGTCCTCCGGGTAGGCAAATTTCTCCCAATACTTGATTTAGGAGTTTCCTTGTTTTCTGGATTAAGTTCAAAATTACAAGGCTACGGAGTAGGACATTAGTAGTTGGAAACCCTGTTCAACAACGGTTATAAAAAATTTAAAAAAAACTAACTAAACTAAACGCAGTGGTTCGCCAACCCATAGAGGGCCAAGGCCTGTGAACATCTCAGTTTTTCTTGACCATGGGCTCTGGGGTGGTCAGCCAAACGCGAAACCCCCAGTGTTTAGTTCCCAAGCAGGCTTGGTACTCATTTATCAACCCACTGAAGGGATGAAACGCTGAGTCAACTTTGCCCGGTCCGAGGATCGAACCCAAGACCTGTGGCACGGGAGCGCGATGCGCTACCACTTAGCCACCGGGCGTCGGTTATATAAAATAAGAAATAATTATGTACCAAAATAATTTTAGTACTATGTGGTATAGTATCATGTACGATTTTTTTCCCCACAGTTTTCTCATTATTTCTGATACTATTCCATGCATCCAAACAAAAATTGTTTCCTTTGATAACTCCAAGAAAAGCTCAAAAAGTACATTTTAATACATTTATTACATTGTATCAAGCAAAACATTGCATTTTGCTGGTAAATCAGGAATCTCATTAAATGCGAGTTCATCATAAATTGGTTCTATGGTATGGTAAAATAGAAATAGATCAAAAAGTTTTGATGTATACTAAAGTATAAATATTAAAAAAAATATATATAAAAACGATATGGAAACCTAAATAAAATTTCCTCATAGTTTCTTTTTTCGCTCTTTTAAATTATCAGGTGAGATACTTAAATGGTCAGTCACGAGGTCTTCATACTTTGTAAGACTATCAAAACTATTGTTATAGAGTGGTCATTAGAGAACACAAAACACTATTTAATTAATCGTTTTTTTCCGAATATTTGTGCCGATTTTGCATTATTATTTTGTGATGATTTTCTCGTATATGAACAAGTTTAATAATATCTACTAATAGTATTTACATAAATCTTACATATCATAAATCATAAATAAAAGTACAGCTTTTTCGCATTCTTTTCTATGCAATGAAAATCTTCAACAAATAAGTAAAAATAGTATAAGCCACTTTTCTTCTGAATTCTCAACCATATTCAACTCCTGCAACGGTATATCAAAGGGGTAGGCTGTTGCAACAGAAACTCTTGGCTATAATTCCAGAGTCCATTGAATTTGTCAAAAGATCACTCATTAGAAACATATTGGGGAATAAGATGGCCGAATATTTTCTCGCATCTGGCTGTCTAGTTACTTTGCAGTTGCCAAAATATAACAGGAAAAAGAATAATAATTTTCCCTTTCACTTTTTTAATTTATGATCCAGGGCATTACGAGAATTTTCTCCGTTTCTTTTTAATATTTTATCATTGTACTTCACTATTTTTTTTTCTTTTTGCATTGGAATAAGAAGGAGCTCATTTCATTTTAGGCAATGAAATTTCGATTGAGGTTTGAATTATGACTGGAAGAAAGTGTCTCTTAAGATGGAGAACGTTTTACGGCTGATGGTTTTATTTTTATGGATATAATTTAGACTTAACTCGTATTATGAATTGATATTGTTTAAGATTTGTCCATAAATCAGAAAGGAAATTTTATGAAGATAATTGCTTGGTTTATTAAATTAAAATTTATAGTGTTTCTTTATAGTCAAAGATATTTATCTTTCTTAACTGTACTAATATGAGTTTTCAATTAAGTCATTTATTCTGTGAGAATTTTAAATCTTTTTTCTTTTTTACTGCTGATTCGTTAATAGGCAGCAGTTTCTTCTTATTGATCTTAATTATTTTTTTAAAGAAAGCTATTAAATCATTTGATTAAATCTTTATTCTACATTTTTCTTCACAATCATTCAGCACATAAAAAATTTTAAAATTATATAATCTGTTATTTTTGAAATTTGAAACTTCCTTATAAGTGTTCCAACAGAAATTCTTCAGCACTGCAACAGGTACTGCAGATTATGACAACATCAGCAGATTTTTTTTTTTTTTTTTGCTTTTGAAATGAAAATTATTATTTTTTCAGTATTATCATTTAAAAGCTCATCCTTTTTATTAATTATCATTTTTTAATAGTCTTATTCAAGGTGCGTAGAATTTTTAAAAAGTGCTTAAAGATGCTTATTTTCGATTTTCGCTTTTTAAAAGCCCTTAAGAGTGCTTTTTTCATTGGGTGTTTTTAAAAAGTGCTTAATTGTCCCTTTTTCAAAATGAGACCTTTCCTTTAGTATGTTGATGTTCTCTTCGAATTATGCAAAAAGACACAGTTCACATTGTTCTATTCAACGTTTTCACAATTAAATCAACTCCAATCTATTGCGGTGTATTGTCAGTCCGTAGCGTATAAAAAAAGGCCATTCGTTTAACATGATTCAAAATTTCATGATTTTTGACAATTGTCAAAAACAATGCCAAGAGATGTTTTTTTTTTTTTACTTGACGGTTAAAATGACGGTCTTTTTTTTTCTTAAAAAAAGAAGTATCACGTAGTATTGATTATTTTATTGTATTTGAGGTGGTATTGCTGATCACTTTTTCGTAGGCATCATATAGGTGGATCATCGTTTCCCCAACAACACAAGAAGGACAGATAGTGCAGAAAAACAAATTACATCTTTGCCAGAAGCGGGATTCGAACAGGGGATCTTCTTGATATGTATTCAACTCCTTAAACCCTATACTGGCCCGTAGGCGTATTTTACTATTCTAGTTTCGTCATTCTTGTTAACAGGCTCCCACGATGCACTGCGATGAGTTTCCGAGTAGAAGAAATATTTTCATCACAGATTCGAGAGTTCGCGTTTCGTCACAAATAACGTGATTACGAGACGAAACGATTCTCAAAACTATCGAAATACAGCTCAAGAGTTGCTGAATCGTCAAAAGTGAGACTTTATTTATATTAAGTGTATGCCTAACAGAGATCTGAGAGTAATCTTAATACACCTATTCTTTCTGTTCCTGGAGCTGAGCTATGTAGTTTAAAACGCTACCCCTCTATTTAAAACATCTCAATACTTATTTCTTTTCGAATTTATAAAGCTGAACTAAGCTGAATTTATAAAGCATAGCTTAGTAAATTCTGCTACCCGGTCTATTACAGGATTTATTGAATAGAAACATAAAACTCAAATGTATTATTTTATACAAAATCTTTGTTGAAAAGTGGGCAAGAAAAAGATATCACCCTGAATAACTTTTGTTCTAATGATCGGATTTTCACGTACTAAGAGTCAATCTTAATGGTTCCTGGGGTTGACCTCAAATAAGCTAATTATTTAGTGCTAACTATTAATTAAGATACGAAATTAGACTCCAAAACGTACTTTCTCTGAACGTATTCAGGTGGCTGGGTGGCGCAGTTGGTTTGTCGTCGGCCTTCTGAGCCCAAGTCTGCGGGTTCGATCACCGGCCCAGTCACCGGATTTTCGGGATGCAGAAAATCCTCAGCGGCCATGTTGTATGATCATGCGGCATGTAAAAGATCCCAGGAGTGCCTTTTTGGCTCTTGGCAATTCCGGCAAAAATAAATTCCTAGTGCAATTTAGCATCCAAATGGAATCTCGGTGCCGCCATCTAGTGTGGCAGAAACTAGACGTCCAAAATTAACATGACCAACGGTATCTCACCCATTGTGGTGGTCCTGAAAGAGTGGATACCCCCTCTGGAGAACGCAGTAGGTCTGCTCATCGGCAAGACTGATTGGACTCATTGGAAATTTATATATATATATATATATATATATATATATATATATATATATATATATATATATATATATATATATATATATATATATATATATATATATATATATATATATATATATAAAGATAGATAGATAGATTCTTTACCTTGATAATCAGATTGTGATTATATTTAATGTGATTAGATTTTATTTTTTAGTTTGTGTTTCAATAATTGATACAATTTCAATAACATGCATATACGTATACATGCATAGATTTGGAATAATATATTTATCAATTTCTTCAATATATCTTTTATAATTATTAATACGAATGCGTAGTCAACATTTCTAAGCATCTTAAATTTTCTCAACATTTTATATATCGTCTTAGTTCTTAAAATAAAAATTTTCAGTTTCACGTCCTCGCGTGCTTCGCATTACTGTTTTACCAACTACTTATATAAATTTTAACATTTTTAAAAATCTTATTCTTTACGCTACCACGTATAGTAATTTTCATTAATACACTAATCAATTTCGTAATACTTTAATTTCGGTTTTCCTTTAAAGAAAAATTCTTTTTTAAATTATTGTCAAGTTTTTATTAAAAGCTGAGTCTAAAAGCTAAGAATAAAATCTTGATAAGATATTATAAACATTCAGCTGTTTAAAATTATCCGATGCAAAACAGCTGACTATTTACAAAGCATACTATTTTTTTTTCGAAAAAGGAAGATAAATTATAGATTGTCTTCTTTTTATTGTTTCTTGAGACTTTAACATAGATTATCTAAATATGTGTTGATATTTTGTAAGTCACTACAAGGAGTATAAGGATACCGAACATAAAGAGCTGAAGAATACGAAGACAAAATTTTTAAGCGTCTTAAAATATCTCTGTATCTTAAATGTCCACCTAAAATCTTAATTGTGAAGTTAAATTTTTAATTCCCCTTCCACATGTGATTCACAGAACTATTAATTATTTCTTTTTTCTCTTTCTTTATGATACCACGTAAATTTTTTCCCGATAATATACCAAACTGCTTTGTTTAATTTTTATCAGTACTTAAAGTTTTTCTTTAAATTAACACTCGTTTTAAATAATTAAGTTTTTTTAAAGTCTCAGAACTATAGCCAGTTAGTTGATGAGAATTTGAGAACAATTTCTATGTTAAAATTACTCAGTGCAAAACGGACAGATCGTAATAAATAAGTGCACCCTTTTCTCTAACATTGAGCAAATAAGTTATTTATTTATTTGCTTTATTGTTCTTATTTGTTCAATTTGGGAAAAGTAAAAACATATTAGTTCTACTCAGAAAGCCACAACCATTTTCTTTGTTTTTAAAATAGACAATTTCAAACAACAATTTTATTTTGACATTTAAACTTATATATTAGGTACACCGTTAACTTAAGAAATTCCCAAGATAAAAACATAATTTAAACATAATTTGTTATTAGGAAAATGATTCATTTTGTTAAACAAGAAATACAAAAAATTGACATTTGTAAAGAGATTCCGCAACCGTGACAATTTTAGAATCATCAACTAATTTGAAAAATGTAATAAAAAATACGCAATTTTCGAACTTATTTTAATAATAAAAAAATACGCAGCCAGAAGGTTATCATACTTTTTACAGAAACTGTGAATACCAATTTTTCCTATATTTCATCATAAGAGTATAAGAATGACGCAACATACTTTTAATGAACAAAGCGGGCTTTAAAATAAAATAATAGCTAAACGATCAACTTAAAAAAAAGTTACAGTAAGCAATTTGGAGCATTTCAGCAAATTTATGAAATCTCAAGGTAGAAAAAAATTATCGATCATAATTTTCTTTCTTTTCATGTTTTTTCATGATCCTAGTTCTATCTCCGTTTCATACAAACACAAATAAGCTGACCAAATTTTGGGACAATTATAAAGAAAAATCAAAATCCTTTTTTGTGGAAAGATACCAGTGAAAAAATTATTATAAAACTCATGCTAATTATAATTGACTTCCCAAGTCGAAGAGTCATTACTCAAGAATTAAGAAACTTAGAACTGAAATTCGGACTGTTTCAGGAAATGAAGGCATTAAAAGGGATATTTCAATAGCGAAGACTGCCCAGCAGACATCCTACAGGTGTTCTTCTGTTTGACCAAGTACCATAGTCAACTACGCTTATAGTGGGCCAAGGAACATAGTTACAGGATAAGTAGAAAACAGTTATCTGCTCAGATGAATAAAGACTTCATGTCGATAGTCGTGTCAAGGTACGCCATCTTCCAACTGAACATTTGCTTCCCGCGTGTACAGTAGGTCAAATAAAGGTTGGTTGTTGTTATTGTTGTTATTAATTTACGTCGCACTAGAGCTGCACAATGGGCTATTGGCGACGGTCTGGGAAACATCCCGGAGGATGATCCGAAGACATGCCATCACAATTTTGATCCTCTGCGGAGGGGATGGCACCCCCGCTTCGGTAGCCCAACGACCTGCGCGCGAAGTCGAGCACTTTACGGTAGCACAGTTTAACGAGGACCAATACCGCACACCCTCGGTCCCTACGCAGACTGATCCAAGTGGTCACCCACCCGCACACTGACCGCAGCCAGTGATGCTTGACTTCGGTGATCTGCTGGGAACCGTGTCTTAACAATCAGTCCACTGCGGGACAAAATAAAGGTTGGTGGTGATGGTATAATGCTTTGAGGAACGTTCTCATGGGTGGCTCTGGGGTCCATAGTTGTCATAGGACAGACCCTGAAAACTGCGGACCACTTGAACATAATGGTGAATCAGTTTCACGTGTACATGACATCTGTTTTCCCAACAGGAAATGGAATTTTCCAGTAGGACAACCTGAATTGTGTTAAAGTGGTTAGAAGAGCATAATGAATTAAAACTAATATCCACGCCATTTAACTCGTCGAATCTTATTCTGATAGAGCACATTTAAGATGCCATAGAAAGACAGCTCAGAAATCAAACACCAACAGGTCAAAAGATCCCAACTTTGCGTAACCGTTTCTTGGCCATTTTGTACAACCTATCTCTAGCTGTATTCCAAGAACTTGTAGCATATAGTCTAAGGAGAGTTGCAGTCGTTTTGAATGCCAAAGTGGTCACAACGCGTTACTAAAAAGGTGTTTATAATGTTTGGATTCTTGAGCATATTTCAGTAATACATTTATAAAAAATAAATAAATAAATTTAATAAACAAATAAAACCAAAAAATTCAAAATAAATGAGGAATAAAGGGAGTGAACAGAGGGTTTCAAAAAATAAAGAAGACGTGCTAAACTTAATAAAATGTTGTATTGACAAAAATAAGTAAATAAGCAACAATTTCCACTGGCATCCTTCTCGTGCCAGTTATTCCAACTATATGGTGTAAAAGTAAAGGAACAAAAGAACGTAGGTGTATTGTCCTTGGTATCATCACGTGATAGCTTGAATGCTTCGTAGATCGGATCTGTATTCCACATAAATATTTAGAAATTTGATCACAGGTGGTATACGAGTTTTTAAACCATTTACTTTGAAAACTTTAAATTTGTAATAACTATTCAAAATTTTATTATTTATTGGTAGAATATGATAGAAATTTTACATTTCTTCAATGCAAAATAGTACTTCAACTGCAATTTATTGAATTCAAACTTATAAATCTTCACTTTGCTTATAAGCAAACTATTCATATTCCAAATCTTGACTATGAAAAGCAGTAATAAAATATGACGTCTTTTCAAGAACTTCACAGAAGTAGTCCAATTAAACAGAAATAAATGAACCATTCCTGCAGTAAAAGCACAAAAGGCTAAGTACTTTGACGATGGCATCATTTTCCCTTTTGTCTTTGAATGGAGAGACCCTGTTTTCCCCTCTTTTCCATATATTTTAGGGACTTTTCCCTTTTCATATCTGAATGCTTGGATTAAAATCCAATCCACGGTAAATCAGAGAAAACGGATTAATCTCAAATTTCTGCACCAAAGGCATCAGAAAAGAGAGAAAAATGTTTTTGATCCGAACAGTACCCTAATCCGAACGATTTACGAGCAGTACTTATTGAAATAGCCTCTTTCTAGATGAATTTCTACCCTCACCCCTTTTCAGGCGAAGTATAACATTATGCAAATTTTTCCATGCCTTGTTCGCCATTTTTAGTGGTTAATGCCCATAAGTGACATTCACAATGCATTTTGCGCTTTTATAGTTTTCTCTGTCCCTTGGGGGGTGGGTAAGGGAGGGCCCATTTTATTATTAATGTTATTGCAATTAGATGGAAATGCTTCTATATTAAAGAAGAGAAGAAAGTGATTTATTTTAGTTCATGGTGCTGAAGAATTAATAAAATAGAAAAGAGAGACAGCGGGGTTGACGGAATTTATGGAATATTGCATTGAATTGTTATTGGTGATTAAAATAAAGTAATGATGAGCAATGCAAAACAGGATCAAAGAAATGGGCATTACTTTCTGACATTGCTGCTCGGTAGGATCTGTTACCGATTGGGTGTTATAAGCATCTCTATATTTTTAATTTTTTGTGTACTATATTATTGAAGAGTTAAATAATTATCATCATAAGAAAAAGAGCTCTGATTATTTAAAAAAAAGTGATTTAAACACTTCAGATTCAATATCCTTTCTTTAGAAGATGCATTTAAAAAAAAAATATTTATTACAAAATTTTGTTAGCTTCTTAATGAAGATACTATAATTTTTTAAAAACCAGTTTAAGCTATAAAATATGAAAGTTATTCTGCTATTTAAACTAATTTTATTTCCCATCTACTAATTTCACAATTTATTCATAAAACAAATAATAATTTAGAAAAATGGAGTTTTTATTTGAGATATATTACACAATTAAAATGTCAGTCTATTGTACAGTGTTAGGGTCGACAGCACAACTTATAAAAAAGTGCTAGAATAATAAATAACACAGCCGAAGAATAATATAAATGGGTGATTGTTTGAAAACATGACAATTCGGAAAAAAAATTTTTTTTTCAAATTTAAAGTCTTCAAAATAATCTAATTTTTTTTTCGTATATTTATTTCAATACATTTATTAATATCTTACAGAAAGCAGTATAGTTTATTGACATTTGCTCAAGAAAAAATAATAAAATAGAAATTCCTTAAATTTTGAATGCCAGGAAAATGACATATTAGCTTAGAAGTTAAGAAAGCAGTCATTTTAAGCAAATAGTAAGTAACTCAACTTAAGAAACTCAAAAAGACAAAGTTGAAAAGTTCATTTCAACTTTTTATGTAAATAAATTCCAAAAATAATTATTGTGAACAATTTGAACAAATTAGTTAAGTATAATAAAAGTGAGAGAGTGACACACACAATGAGATAGTTTTTAATTTTTTTACATTGCCGAGAAACAGTTTAAAAAAAATTGTAAAATTTCATTAATCTTGAAGCTTTCAGAAGGAGGAAAATGCTTGGAAGACATTGGGTGAGAAATTTTGAAATGATGATATTCTTAGAAATTTTAACACACTCTTTTTTCCCGGTCCACAAGTGATTAAAAGTCTGTTTTCCAGTCTGAATAATAAAGTTCACTTTAATATCTTTATGAACGACTTCAAAAACTTCTCCTACAATGAAAATGATAATATTAGAAATTTTTCTGATTTCAGCATTTAAAATGGGTTTTACTATAGGTTAGTTTAAAATCAGTTCAATTACCCACTAACCATTCATCTTCGAATTGAACAGTCTCCCAACTATTAACTTTAATTGTCTCAGAATCAGCTTTAATAGGTTCATGCTCAGTTGAATATGATTCAGTATCAAAATAAAGATTTGGTACTGTGGTACGAAAATTTGAGTAGTTGAGAGCTTTCTTTATATGTGCCCACATCAGTAATTTCTTAGAGATTCTGATAGAGCTGAAAATGAAGAACTTGTTTGATATAATACTCCTGCGCGTACTATAAGTTGTGTTCTTCTAGCTCCAAAGTGTACTGCTTGTGGTTCTGGTGCATTATATATAGATATTATATTATAGTTTTCACTGAAATCAATGCAAATTAAAATTGATTGCGTGGAAAGATTTTATTTTAATTTACTGGTGAATTGAAATTGATTCTTTATTCTGGAAATATGATATATATGTTCTATCAGTATACTTTTCTTTCTTTCACTCAACTTTGCGATTGGCTTTACAACTGCTTTCTTTTTCTGTTGAGCATACCTTAAATTTCTTTCAGGTTTTTCTTTTCCAATGAGCTCTCTATCATTTTTAATTATCCCATACCGTTTCTTCCCGGAATTTCATTTTTTCCCCTCAGTTTATTTTTTCTTGACTGCTTTTAAGCCCCATGTTTCAAAATAACCTATTAAAACTAATTTCATAATAATTTACATCGGAAATTTTTTTATTATGTTGTTTAAATTTAAAATATTTCAAATCATTTTATTTTACAACTTTATTACATTCTTTAATTTATACACCCAAGCAGCGTTTAAAGACTATGACAGAATTAAATTGTACAGTGATGTTCTTAGCTTATCCTTTATATTTTAATTACGTGTTTTGAAAAAAAAGTTAGTCTAAACCTTTTGCGTTAGATGGACCATGAATTTTGTTAATTAATTCTTCTGTCCACTGTGGAAAGAATCAAACATTTTTTGTTGTTGACAAGCACAGAATAAAATTGAGTATAATAATCAATAATTAAATAAATAAATAACTTTAATTACAGACAAGCATATTACAATCTTACATAAACTGGACATTAGGTTAATATTTGCTTTCCTTCTTTACATTATACCGTTTAAAAAATTTCTGGTAACTGCGTCAATGTCCTGGCATTTATAAGCCAGGAAAATGACAGCTAGGATGATGACAATTTTCCATTTTAAAGCATTTTACTTTACTTTAATTTAACATTTCGGCCTAAGACGTTTACTTTCCGCAGAAAACAACAGGGTTTCTTGAAATAACTAAGGTAAATCAATGTAGTTTATGTTATTAATGATTTTAAGAAGGCATGAAAATGACAACATAAAAACCTACTCACCTTATAAAATTTTTTGAAATGCATTTTGAACCAGAAAGTTGGTTCTTTATTCCTGCGATAAGACATGTTCTGATAGGATGATATTCTAATCAATCTCTTAACCTAAGATATTGATTGCTGGAGCTATCTATTTTGGTTATAACTTACTAAAAAAATGTGGCCAGGAAAACGACTGATTTTCATGTGACAAACAAATTATTGGCAGAAAAATTATTTTCAACAATGTTATTTTAAATAACACTCTCTGCATACATTCTAGAAATGCTTACAACGGTTGAGATGAAAAAAATTAAGATATTGAAAATTTTATGGGAAGTTTTGAAGCTAGTTATTATTGGAAATATTTTTTGTGATATACCAGGAAAATTACATTTTGAAATTCAATTAAATTTTTTAAGTATACAAAACAATCAATGCTAATGCAGGGTCATTTTAAAATGCTAACAGCAATGCTATTATTATTATTATTTAAAAGTTCTTTTAGCAGTATAATATTAGGTTTTGGAGCAAAAGACAGTCAATTGTCGTATTTCGTGAGAATCACCGAAATATATATATAATAAAAAAATACGTAAAAGGTTTACATCGCGAGTTTCGAAGAAAAATTATAAAGTGTTACTTTCATTTGACAGTATTTTATTTTATTTTCGATTTAAGAATATGAAACTATTTTTCTGTTTTTTAAAAATGCAGATTTTTTACGAAAATGCAGAGAAACGATTTTTTTTTATTCGATTGATTTTAAAGCAAAATAAAATCTAAACCTAATATGAAGCGATTTTATTATTATTTTTTTTAATTTCATTTATTTTCAGAGTTTTTCTTATTTGTATTAGTAAGAGAATCTCTATGAAATTAAGTTATTTTGTTCTTATTAAATGAAGATAGTTTTAATGACTTTAGATAGGATTATTTTAATTTCTATACAAAAATGAAAAACAATACACTTTCTTTAATACCAAAACATAAGCATTACCTTAAAAATCATTTACACATAATGAGTCTTCTAATTATTTATTGGAACCGAAAGAAAAAGCGAATTCTAAATTTTATGGGAACATTTCACCATTAAAACCCAAAGAATGGAGGTATTTTCTTAGATTAAGAAAAAAAATAAATAAAAACCGTTATGGTTTGAATGAGAGCCCTACATTGTGTTTTTTCCTTCAAGTTTCTACACAGATTATGCAGGTTTCAAAGAATAACTTCTTTTTCTTTGGCGTATTTGGCGGTGTTAATGATGTCTTTTGTCTCACAGAATAACACATTTTTGGGCGGAACCTTTTCTATTGTGAAAGCGAAAAACATAAACGAGCTTGTCCTTTTCATTCACATATTCATCAATATCTTCAATAGAATGATCATTAAAAATTTTGTTCTTATGTTTATAGAGTTTCTTCCAAGTTGAGTTTTGGAGAATAATGTTTATTGAAAACTCCATTTCAAAGGGAGGGGGGAGAAGTAAAAAATAAAAAAGAAAAAATCAAATAAAGCTGCTGTTTCCGTTGTTATGCGGGTTTTGACAATTTATTAGGAGGAGAAGAGCGAAATTTTAAACATAAATTGGAAATTACACTTAGAAAAAAAAATAGAAGCCATAAGTAAAACCGAGAAGTGATAATTCCGCTTACTTTCCTGTGAGGACTTTTAACTCTTTTGTTGCTTTATTTTTATCCCATCAACTTTCATTAAATTAAAAAGTTGAAGGGAAAAAATGTCCATCGTGCAATTAGCAGTTACGCGACGGGGGGAAACTTTTATCAGAGTCAAAATTTCAATATAAATTATAATTCAAACTATGGTTGTTTACGTACATTTGGGGAGAGGGGAAAAAAGGGAAGAAAATGAAGATGTGCGGGAGGAAAGAAGTCATAATCCCCATCCATTTCGACCAATCATGTAATTTAGAGTTAGGAGTGAGAATCGAACGGGAAGGGGGGAGGGGTGGAATGTAGAACATAACTTATTTTGAAAAGGTAAAGAAAGAAAAGGGAATTGTTCATTCGGATTTCCGAACGATTTTGAACTTAAATGGAATAAGTTGATTTTATATTTTACATATTATACTTTATGGTTAATTTATAAAATAATTAATAAATATTTTTAAATATTTTTCTTATTTATAATTTAACATAAATAAAATTCTTTTTAAAAAAAAATTCGTGTTGATCTTATTAAGTTTGTGATGTTATTTTCTGTAAATATTTATCACGCTATAATAATTACTGCTTTTATTGAAATATTACAAATTTTAAATTATTTAAAAACTGGGGAATCGTCGCACCATCTCTTGGAATTTCAAAAGACGTGAAATAAAATGTATCAGATTCATTGATTTTATTCATTCGTTTTAAAAAAAAACAAAGAATGTTCTGGGGCAAGGATTGGAACGTTTTAGCCTTCGTGGAATTTTTTTTTAAATGAAATAAACCTCATTTCATAACAGTTATTGTAGTTCATTTACGCCGCACTAGAGCTGCGCAATGGGCTATTGGCGATGGTCTGGAAAACATCCCTGAGGATGATCCGAAGACATGCCATCACAATTTAGATCCTCTGCAGAGGGGATGGCACCCTCGCTTTGGTAGCCCAACGACCTGCAAGCGAAGTCGAGCACTTTACGGTAGAACAGTTTAGCGAGGACCAATACCGCACACCCTCGGTCCCTACGCAGACTGATCCAAGTGGTCACCCACCCGCACACTGACCGCAGCCAGTGATGCTTGACTTCGGTGATCTGATGGGAACCGTGTCTTAACGATCAGTCCACTGCGGAACTTATCCATTTAATAACATGGAGAAGAAAACGCATATTTTTTTTCTCTTTAAAAGGCCTGATGCAATGAATATGTTATCTAAATTCCGTGAATTTCCAGTTTTCATGCCATGTCTATCATGATTTCAGCTAAATTCTATGGAATAATTCACTGACTATCATTTTTCATAGGGAGAATTCATGAAAAGTTTTCTGATATTTTTAAGAGTTGTAGAACTAACAACAAGTAGTTATAGAACACGCTTACAGATGTATTCGTGATTTTATGCAATCACAGTTTACGACTATAATTATGAATATAATTATAGGCAATAGTTAACTACGAAGAAGAGTAATAATGCATCTTAAGTATAATTTCAGTCCTGATTTTTTGTTGTAGTTTTAAATACACGAATTTCTAATCATAATTGTAATTTGATTAAATGAACCTTAAATTTCATTTACATCCGATTAATAAGCTAATAATTATTATTATCCGATTAATAATCCAATAATTAAACTTGGTTAAACGCTAAAGCAGCATAAACCCAAAATTTGTCCTCAAATAAATTTTAAAAAATTGTACTTAAATTAAAAGTGAGGAGAGTCTAGAGGAACATTATAAATTTAATAAAATTTAAACCTAGTCATTTTTAACCGGTTATCATTGCAAATTCCTATACAATTTTGATTTATAAATTCGCATTAAATTTTTGGATACTTTTAAAATTCGTTTGTTTTTCGGCCAAGAGCTTATAATGTAAAAACTTAATTCCTAATAATGTGTTATTGTTTTATTAGTATTTATTATTTTCACTTTACATATTAGCTGGATACAGTTTTACATAAAGTTTTTTCAACAAAAGTTAGTCAGTTCAGCTATGTGCCATGTAGATATGTGCTTTATGCTATGTAGACAAAAGTAAAAAACATGTAAATGAAACACAAATAAAAGTACATAAATGAGCATAATGTAGCTTCAGTTCTCTAAATATGAACCTTCCTCAGTGTCTAAATATCAAATGATGGTTAATCATTTGGTGTTTAGACACTTAGGAAGGTTCTTGTGTATAGAACTGAAACTATAGTGCGTCCATTTATGTATTTTCATTTCTGCTTTATTCATGTAAAATCAACTTATTCACTGTTTGATTATTGTAAAGCGTTAATAAGTGAAATACTATTTTAAATATTCTTTTTATAAGACGTTGTATTAAGGCAATATCGTAAGATTACTTTATGATCAAAAACTACAGCTTTTAGTTTTAAGACTCCCATTTAAAAATAATAGTCAAATAAAAAACGTAATTATATCAGAGAGCACTAAAAAAGGATGATAAATAAGTATTACAGGTAAATAATGTTTAACAAAGAAAAAAAATACTTTGCAAGTAAAAAAACACCTTTATAAAATTTTATTAATTTTATGCAACTCACAAATAAAGAAATCTGAAACTTTTTTTTAATTAAAAAAAGACATTCAATGTGATTTTCTGTTCAATAAGAATAAACTGACAGCTATAAGAAACGATTTTATACCATTATGTCTTTATATTATGTATAAAAGTAGTACAAAGTTTCACACAAAGTATATAGAAAGAAATCAATCTAATCATTTAAAGAGATGGAATTTAAGTAACTATATTTTAAAGGAGGTCTGTTTTGCTTAATCTAATATCTTCCTCAGTTTTGGTCATTATTAAATTAGTTGCCACCATATTTGAGAACATCAGGTAAATTCCTGGTCAAGTCTAGAGAAACATTAAATTGAAGATGGTGGTTGGTGTAATATAACCTATTATTATCGTAATTGACTCAGATAATTTAAGAACGAGTGAAAATTTATAATTATTTTAATAAGTTTAAGTTTCAAACTCGGGAATAAATTTAATAAACTTCAGTTTCGAAACGGTCGATATATTTTCTAATTTAAATCACACACCAATGGCGAAATAAGTAAGCAGAAAAATTCAAAATTTTAATTTATGGAGTAATCTTCAAATTATAAAGTTAAAGATAATAAATATGAACAGACATGTACCACTTTTTCTGAGATTTCTAAGAGCTTTGGCGGCAGGTACTTCAGATAAACGACCAGTTTGATGGGACAGACGCCAATTACACCGCCAAAAACACAATGTGCTGTTTTACCGGAAACACGGTGAAATTTCAGGAAACCCGAGCTACGTTATGACCGTTAGCTTATATTAATTACTCTAATAAAACACCCCCACTCACCCTTCGAATACAGACAATCCGTTCGCAAAACCCCTCACTTTCTCCGTCCACCCCATAACTCGCCATGCTGCCAACTAAGGTTTTCTAATAATCTTCAAATCTCCTGCCACTAAGTTCCATTATTTTAATTACCTAGACCATTAGAGCCATATATATGGATGCATACATATATATCCTGTAGCGGATCTGCTGGACATTAATATTTGGTGATTGGCAAAGCGTATTGCGTGGAGGTATTTTTTTCACCACTTATTAATTCCTGTTCTTGCAATCTGCGAAGCTCAATTAAAACGCAAAAGGTTTTGGCGAGGAAAAATTTTTATGAAAACTTCAGTTTTGGCGACTAGATGCCTTTTAACTGCTGGAGAATATTTTTAATTGTATTACCTTTTTAGAGAGGCACCATCGAAGAAGTGTGTATGGAACGTTGTGTTTAATTAAAGGAGAACCATCAGGTGTGTTTTGCTGCAAAATGAAAGTTTGCAGCATAAAAATTTTTGCAAACCGTATCTCTTCTCTCCTGTAATTGCTTGTAGCTGGTCTTCAGCCGTGGAAGTGCTCTTAGTTTTTATTACGTTGCATAATAATTGAGACTGCGCATTTCTTGTTAAAGTCGCTTCATATTTACGCAGAACAAAATGTGAAACTTTGATTTTTATCTTTTTTAATGCACGAAGAGGGAAAAAATTAAATGCTTTCCAATTTTTTAATCTTTTTTGTAAACTAATTGCTTGATAGTGAGATAACTAAATCATTCATTTATGCGATGGAAAAAAAACTAAGATAAAAATGAATATTTTGCATATTAAATTTTAATAAATAAAGTGAAACGACTTCTGATTTTTTAATGTCTTTTATTCATGAATTGATTTAATTTCTAATATGCATCAATCGTGAGAAAGCTTTATGTATTAAACCGTTTACTTGAAATACAACAAATTTTAGAGGAAAGTTACTTATCGTAAGTTTGGAGTTCTAGAATTGAAAAACATTTAGAACAACATTTTAGAGTTGCCATGTGACAAAGAGCATTTATTCAAGCAGAGAAAAGAGGTATTGTAATAATCGCGTGCGAAGAAAATGGTTATAAAATAATCTAGAGCGGAGGTTCCCCATCTAGGGTCCGTGGCATACAAGTGGGCCAAGGGCAGTGTGGTACTGGTGGTGGTTTTAGAAAATTGATGGTCCACGCAACAAATAAGTTTGGGAACCGTTGATCTCTAGAGGATCCCAAAAGGTCATCACTACTCTCATCTTCCGCTAGGAAGAATATGAACAAAATAACTTTTATTATCGATAAATTGTTTATGATATAGCAAATGCATATTCATTAAAATGGCTGGTTATGGTCCAGAAAAGTTTCTAACATATCCAAACATATTACATTTGTATACTCTTTTTCCTTTCACGTTATTTTTCTATTTTTATATTGTTCTCCTGTTGTGGCGCAGTGGTCTTCTGTAACCTTGGATATTGGAAATAACAAGAAATATTTTGGATACTGCCATTATGCAGGGTACAGTTTGGGCAGATGGAAAGGCCTCCCGAATAAGGCAAAAAAAATCATCCAGGACTTATACTGCCATGGTGTTTCGGAAGACGAATGCAATTTTTAAGTTAAATCTTAAAAGCAAAAATTATCCAGTACAGCACTTCAATACACCTGCAAAAAAACCTTTGTAATTCATCAATTCAAACTAATTATCGGTAATCGGTAATTATCAGCCTAATTATCGAAAATTTAGGTCGGTGTTTAAGATTAGCCAATACAATAACAGGTCAGTGTATAAGTAAAAAATAATTCATTGTTGAATTATTTAGAAGAAAGAAAGGCTTATTTTAAAAATTATAGTTCGGCTTAAATACGATAATCAAAAGTTTGTTCCTTTCTCCCAGGTGAACTTAAGACTCTATTTTAAATTAACTGAAAGAACGAGTGAATCGAAAGGGGAACACGTAAATACTCAAAACAGTTCAAAAATGACAAGGGATTTTAGCAAGTACTAAAAAGTATATTTTCTGATTATATCTATTCACTTGTTTGAAACTTTATCTAAACAAATACGATATTATAACCAATGTATTTTTTACACTAAACTATAAGAGTCTTAAAACCAAATAGCCATATCTAATAATGTATTTTTACACTAAACTATATGAGTCTAAAACCAAATTGACATATCTAATACCTTGAAAGTTTCAGGGATTATAAAGGTTTCAAGAATTAAAGTTACAAATTTTGAAATGACGTAAGGAGTTGTTTGCAATGTACTTTTTAAGGTAAATTTAATAAAATCCAAAATAAATTAATAGAACAAATAGTGTAATATTACAAATATATATAGGCTTTAAGCGCTGAAATCTATAAGAAAATGTAAAATTTTAATTCTTGAAATCTCATAACTTCAAAACTGTTAGTCCTATCAACATGATTTTGATGTCAACAGATTGAGAATGAAAAAAGGTTTTTGGAAACAATACCGGGAAATAACGATTTACGGGAGAAAACTTAAAAGGTTACTGTGTAGACAAGTGAGGTATTGTATTCCGTATTCAACTACATAGAAACCAACTTACATATCTTAAATAAAAATTAGATTTTTTGGAACAAGTGTCAAAATGACACTTGCTCCAAAAAGACACACAAAATGACACACAAAAGATTCAGAATGACATTTTATTGACAATGAGTAACTTAATTTTAAATATTATACGTTGGCAAAATCTACAAATCTATAACACTAATTTAAACTGTTTATGCCATTGCGTTCGCATTTTTATTTGCTGCCAAAAGAGAGGCATTCGATGGTTACTCATTAAAATTAAAGTTACAATTACTTAATTAAAGCTACAAATGTCTGTTGACAAATGCAGTACTTATAGATTTCTTCCAGTTCCAAAATACTACTCTCTTTCATTATAACTCTATAAATTATAACTTAACTTTTTCATTCCAATGAAAAAAAAACTTTCCCCATAGATATTAGATAACTACCATTCCATCAAAGAGCATCGGGCCAAAATAGTATTCAGACAAATTATAATTCTTTTTTTTAATTTAATGAAAACATACTTTCCCCGTGAATATTGGATAACTACCATTCCATCAAAGAGCACCAGACCGAAATAGTATTCAAACAAATTACAATTCTTTTTCTTTTAATCCAATGAAAAAATTTTCTCATAAAGATTAGATAACTACCATTCCATCAAAGAGCATCAGACCAAAATAGTATTCAGACAAATTATAATTCTTTTTTCATCCAATGAAAAAAAAATCTTTCCCATCAATATTAGATAACTACCATTCTATCAACGAGCACAAGACCGAAAGAGTATTCAAACAAATTATAACTCTTTCGTTTATCCAATGAAAAAAGTCCCCCCCCCCCAGAAATACTAGATAACTATCATTCCATCAAAGAGCATCAAACCAAAATAGTATTCAGACAAATTATAATTCTTTTTTTAATCCAATAAAAAAAAAACTTTTCCCATAAATATTAGATAACTAACATTCCATCAAAGAGCATCAAAGTATTCAGACAAACGAGAATTTTTTTTTATCCAATAAAAAAAAAAACTTTTCCCATAAATATTAGATAACTACCATTCCATCAAAGAGCATCAGACCAAAATAGATTTATCTCAGTTCATTTCTGAATAAAATCTTTCAATACACCTAACTGTAGAAATAAGTGGGAACTAAAATCCGGGAAATGAGTTCCGGGAAAACGGGAATGGAAAAGGTGTATACATTTCTGCCATCTGTAGCTGCCTTTTGATGAGGTTTCCCTACGAATACAACAGCTGACACAAAAAGTGATCGGTCAGTTCCCAAGCGAATTCTTAGTGTCCAAGCGTTGGGGTCATTTTTACGACTCTCGCCTTATTATTTCGGGAGTTGCTTTCGTTTTCGCTGTCTGTAGCAATAACTTGTCCAAACTTGCAAAGAAGGGGTTATGTACAAACAGTGGGTCGGACACATATTTCTGATGGAAAACGCAGTGATAGTTTGAATTGAATCATTTTTCGGAAACAATTATCAGGCTTTCACAGTTCATAACATTGTTTATTTATTTATTGAAACAATAATGGTGAGATTAATGGAAAATAATGAATCGCCACAAAAACAGTATTCATAATTTTAAAAAAAATTTGAGTCATTCGCAATCACTAATTAGTTTTTAATGAGAATTAAAAAATAATGAAATTATCCGAGTTGTTTTTATGAATTATTTATAAACTCAAACGCAAGAATAGAATTTAAGTTTGAAGTTTCTTGAAATAAAGTTCTGAAATTGAAGTAGTAGCTAAAATGAGAAAATATTCACTACCCTTGAAAATAAATTCGCCATTACTTTCTCAATATTTTGATTCCGGGACTTATTTTACTATATTAAGCCCATTAAGTGGTGCACAGAGTTTCAAATATTTCCCTATCTCAGAACACGACACTGAAACAACTCTAAATATTCTTATTGTAAAAGTATTTAAAGAATATTGATAAATTGTGTAATTAAATTGTACTCTGTTGCTTCGGTTGGCAACAATAATTTGATCATAACAATGTTTAAATTATTAACAATCATATTTAAAAAATCATTGTTATATCATCTAATATTTAATTTTGCGACACTTATTTAATTTTAAATAAGAATTCTTTAGATGATACTACACTAAAATATGTTAAAGGCTGAGTAATAATTTCTAACACTATATTGGAAATTTTATCGATCACTTTAAATAAAGTTTTTAAAAAGTTAATTCGAAAGCGATATTTAGTTGTTGCTTTTCAATTATGTTAAAGTGAAAAAAAAAGGACATTTTAGAATAAGATGTATTGTTGACAGAAAATTCAACCATTTTTAGTAAATTAAAAATAGTAGTTGTTTGAAGTAATATCATCTTTTTAAGTGTTACAAAGTTCATAATTGTGTTAAAAATAAAGCCAACACGAAATCAATAAAAAAAAAGTATAAAAAAAGGCTGACAAAAGTAAAAAAAAGTTTTTGTTTATTTCCGAAAATAAATCTATAAATACATAGTAAGAGAATTTTAAGAATAAAAAATTTCTTTTATCTGAAATAAAAATAATAATAAATAAATGAAAAAAGATAAATTTCTTTTTGAATCACACAATTTTTTTAATTATTTTGCTTCTAAATACTAAGTAGTAATGGATGTTTACCGCTCAAAAACTGAAAACTATTCCGAAAAGTAGTGAGTTTTGGAATCGTCTTCTGAATAAATTACTTATCCTTTTTTTTAAGTTTAAAATAATATTTTTAAATACAAAAAGGTATATTCAGAATTAATTTTAATATGCTCTTAATTAATAAATCATTTATTTATTTGAGTTAAACGAAGTATATGTGTTGAACTTTTGGGATACAAATTATTCTGCGGATTGTAAATTATTAGAATATCGAAAGATCGATAGTAAAAAAAAAAATTATTATTAATATTATTCGAATTCTTTGAAAGTATGAATGCTGAATTTTACTGTATTTTTAATATCAAAAGACTATACCCTTAAAAGAGAAAAATAAATTTAACCACAACACAAGAAAATTCATCATACCTAAGAACCCCTTATATCAGATAGAGATTCTTTTTTTATTGAATCAAAATTCTTAATATAATTTTGTCTCCGAATGTATATTGAAGACCGAAATCTTTTCGAACTTTCATTACTATGACAACCCCTTTGAAATAGAGGTCGCAAAGAAAATATCGAAGGACGAGTGGGTGAAATCCGTAGTACCACAAACACGAACTTCATTACTTGGGGCAATAAACAGAGAACTGAGAACCCGATATTAGGATCACTCTTTTTATAACACCCAAGAAATCGGTACCCGGTTCGTATTTCGGTTCGGACCTCAGTAATTGTTTTGCCCCTTTTACGACACAAAAGACTTAAGGCGAGAATAGATTTCTTTGTACTCTTTTTTTCCCGCTGCTTTACTTTCCGAATCGTTTGGCACTTTTCCATTGGTTCTTTTGCAACCACCCGAGATTGGCGCCAGCCAGAATCGGCCGTAAAATATATCTCCAATCCTATTTCTTTTTACTCGATCGTGCAGCCAATACTATTTTAATTTCTTAAGCAAATACAGACAGACTAAACGCAAAATAGTGTGCAGATTATATTATTTACTGAAAAACTGTTCTTCTCTTTTAGAATTTGATTAAATTTTTCTGAAGCACGTAAAAATAATTTTTTTGTTCTATCAGTGCTTCTTTTTCCCCTCTTTTGATTAGCCCAAACACAAGAAGCTATTTTTTGGAGCTGAAGTTAAGACGGAATCTCGAATTCTGCATTTCTTATGTAAACAGTTTTTCGAATACACTTGGTTGAACGTGACTAATCCAAAATGCACTGAATTTAAGATGGGAATTCTAGTGGCCACGTTGGGTTAAAAAATATTTATTCCATTGCATATTAATAATGGTAACACTGTACAAAAATTATTAAATATAGAAAAAAATTTAAAAGTGGGTAACAGTTTGAAAATTAGCAAAAAAATTTTTTTTCATACCCTCTTCCTGTTATGAAAGATGCCTAATGTTTAAATGCTTTCGTTAAAACTTGATAATTCATCACTATTAGTGTTTTTCCCGAATACTTTGATTCTTTTTCTGCATTGTTAAAAATATTCTTTTGAGTGTTCCTAATTCTGATAATAAAAAATGTGATATTCCAATATTTTAAATTTTACAAAAAAAGCAAAAATGCTAATTACATGAAATAAGTTTAATTTCTTTTTGAAAAAAATATACCGTTATAGACGTTTGCATAAAGAAAAACGACGAAAAATCATATTACTTAGAATAGTAATACAGCGTACATTATTAAAACAATAATTATGAAAATCTATCATATATATCACTGAACAACATTTAAAGATATTCGTAAGTATTCTTACTACTTCAGAAACTAAATGTTCAGTCCATCTTAAAAATTTTAACATTTAAACTGACCAAATAAACTCACAATTTAGGGGTGCTAAAAATAAAATTTTAAAGCATGTTACAGAATTTTATTCTTTAAAATTCTAAAG
Source organism: Parasteatoda tepidariorum (assembly GCF_982258835.1). Taxonomy (NCBI): domain Eukaryota; kingdom Metazoa; phylum Arthropoda; class Arachnida; order Araneae; family Theridiidae; genus Parasteatoda; species Parasteatoda tepidariorum. The sequence continues at coordinate 41,480,524 of NC_141755.1, forward strand.
GATTCCTTTTTCTTCCAAAAAAAATATCCTGGTATTGAATTTAATAACAAATTTTTATTTTACCAAAATATTTGACAGTTGTGTTTCATCAACTTTTATTGAAGCTTGACACCTCTTTCACATAGTTTCACTGATTAATGTCTCGCCGACTTAAGAGGCCATTAAAAATGTGATTTTTATTAAGTGAATTGTGAAGCGATAGTTTTATTTTCCGTGAAAGCCACCACTGTTACGCTATCAACAATCTAATTACAACCTTTTCTCAAAACTTCTGCCGTCTAGTTTCGCGCTACAATTTTTTCTTCCTTTTTTCTACTCCCATCCCAGTTATAAACACATCGCTGATGGCATTGCAAAAGAAGAAATAAGAACCACTTTCGAAAATGCCATTAAACATTCATACTGCGTCTTTTGAATTCGGCAACCGTTCGAAATAGAATAGTGTTAAAAACATAATGACAGAAAACGATTTTTACCTCATTTCTTAAAATGTTGTTAAATGCAATTAAGTGTGAACACAGTTTTAAATGAAGTGAGCTATTTTTCCTATTTGACATGATGAATTTCGAAACTCATCCTTCATTCCACCAATTTTGACTCAAAAATGCTTGGCCATCAGGCTTTGTAATTGATATTAATAGATAATGATAATGTTTTTGCAAATATTTTTACTTAATGATGAAATGAAATATGCATGTAATATGACAGTGCTTGGGGAAGTTTTTTTTTTTCGTTGTTTGTTTTTCGAAACAAGTTTAAAAGATATTAACAACACGCTGAATTAATTTAATATTTAACTCTGGAATTTTTTATACAAGTATCATATAATTATTTTTATTTTATTGAACTGTAAGCCAGAGAGACTGTAAATTTTTATCCAGTAAAATGTACATTAGAAACTCATATTATAGACACTTATGCTACGCATTCGTTATTTAACATGGTTTTATGAATATCAAAAATAAAGTGCGTAGTCCTATTTAAAGTAAAACATTATCGAAAAATAATTTAACCGATTTCTTTCTTTTAAGAGAAACTCTGAGTTTGCCGAGTTTTCGTTTCTTCAAATACGAGTGTGTTCCAGGTTAAGTTAGGTAATTAATGAAAATATAAACATAGAGATTATAATTGCATTTTATTTGGAATGTTCCACTTTGCCTATATTTTTGAATGTCAAGTTTGTTGACTTAAAATGAATATAGCTCAATACAAAAAAATGACACAGTTCTAATAAGAATATCTCGTGTTGCTATTTACACCTACTCCTAGTTTCAGAAACTTTTAGAAATTTAAAACTTTTTAAAAAAGTTAAAAACTGTCTGTAGCGAAAGCAACATTGTGTATTTCGTCCGTAAAACACAGTTTTTAATTTTTAGAAAATTTTCAAACTTATGAAAGTTATTGAAAATCGGAGTAAATGTAAATGGTATCAAAAGTTACTTTAAAAACATTATCAGAACTTCCAACTGAATTACATGCTTTTAAACTCTGCCAACATAGCATTCATAAGTAGTTAAATTATCCTTTAATAGATTCTAAACGCAGTTCATTAAACACATTTAGAAAATCACGTAATTTCTACATTTCTTAAAGAAAATACTTTTTGGAAGAAAGGGTAAGAAAATTTAATCAGGGAGATTAGACAAAGAACAGTTTTTACAGTTTATATACGATTGTAAAGAGCAGTTTTTACAGTTTATATACAGTTCATACGGGTATATTATTGTCGAAAATAAGTGGAACAAGTCTTATTCCCCCGTCCTTGAAAGGGTGAACCAATTCTTTTGTTTACATGTACTAAAAACATTTAAAATCATAAAGCAAACTTTTTACCAATTGTGTTTGAAGAACTAACTAGAAGAATTGAACTGATTGTAGCATTTCACAATTACAGAAACAAATTGGTTTAGCGAAAAAAAATACCTGAATAACTTTCGATTTAATAAACAAATTTTTAGATATCATGAAATCTGTACAGTTCAAAGGACAGACTTGCATTATGCTAATTAATTAGTGCAAGAGACATTTTAATCACACATAGAAAATAAATCTTTTTCTGAACAAATAAGCAACTATTTCCAAGTAGTCGGATTTTTCATATCGGGAGAATATGTAATCAACATGTAATTAACGTGTAATCTGTACTATTCAGAATACATATGATCTGAACTTATTATATGAAATAATAAGTTCAGAAGAATTTTTTATCATATATAGAAATGCACTTTTTCTGAACAAATAAACCATTGTTTCCACGTATTCAGATTTTTCACCCCTAATTCGGGGAAATATGGCTCCCATTGTAAATAAAAATCAATACGGTTAGTTTTTTTTCTTTATGCGTATTTTATATTTTGCTTATATTTAGAATCTATTTAAGTTAACTCTAAAATTTTTTGCACGCAATTATAAAACTAGTTAATAGAAAAATAATTGAACGAAAAAAAACTTTATCTGCAACTTTTTAATATTTTCATTATTTTATTAATAATAATTGAACCTTTTTTTGAATTACAAGCTTTAAAACTTTTACGTAAATTTAAACATTACGTAAATTAAAAATTTTACAAAACATAATCCAAAATTCTGAACAAAATCTACCAAATAATTTCTGATCATTAAAAATTCAAATTTTAAAATTTTTTTTTCTTAAATATTATTTAGCCAAATCCTTGATTTTTCCCAATTTCCCAAATTCCCAAAAATTTTTGATTTTTCCTTTAAAAATGCAGTTTAAAATAACGTAAAACTTTATCTACTTTGCATTTCAAACTTTTATTTCGAAAAATACGAGTGTTTTTAATTTTTCACATATGAATCAAACGATTAACGATGGATACGTGTTAACAACGATTAACACAGGTCTAAGTTTTATTTTTCCTCTTTAAAATATGATTTTAATTTTTAAAAAAGCTCTAGATCTTCATGCAACAAAAGAATATGAGTTTTGTAGTAAAACATCTAATTGAAGAAGATAACTATCGCACTTTCTATACTTAGATAATTTATCTGATTTATGCTTCTTAAAAAACGAAGACTACTAAAAAATATATAAGAACTTTAAATAAAAGTAAAATACGGCCTAAAAAGTGACGAAATCTGAAGAAAATTTTACATACTTTCAACTAAACTTCATACTTTATTTTAAAATATGTAAATATTTCTCTTTCAAAATGTGAAAAACTAAAAACTAGGAAAATTTTGTTTTTTTTTCTGAAGTATATATTTAGGAAACAAAGCTTAGAAATTGCTGGAATGAGAAAACTGAACATTACAGGACTTTATTTTCTGGAAATTTTTGAAAGAAAACTCCCCCCGCACATAAATCACAGCATAAATACGTTTTCCTCTTTTCCCTCTGGCAGAAACAATACAATTATTAGGCACTTCGTTTTTGCCCAAACCATCCTTCTTTCTGCCAATCCATTCTACAATGCCTATGCACGAATATCATCTCCCTCGCCAAGTGTGAGAAAAAAAGAGCCTATTTCTCTCCATTAGGATTACAGAGCTTCCGCTAAGGCACAAATCAGTACGAACAAAACGGAAAGAATTCCAGAAAATGGGATTTCTTGCAGAAGAATAATTTTACGAACGACGCCATAATTGAAGACATTTAACTTCGAAACAGAATACCTAAAAAAATATACTTTTCTGCAAGTTTCGGAGAGAAACATAAAGATGACCATCCGAAACGTCACAGACACACCCCCTCAAGAACCAAACTCCCTCCCACCCCAACTAGAACAAAGCCTAAAAGTGTAAAAGCAAAGAATTGCTAATAAATGATGAAAACTCGCCGAACTCGCCAGTTTTTTACACTTTAAGGGGGGGGGGGAGAATTGCTTTGGCGCCTTGCGATCTGATGAATAGAAGAAATGCTGATGATTCGTTTTACATAATTATACCCGTAACCGAGTTAAAACAAATGCTTTCGCTCTCAATTATAAAGTTGAAGAAGTAAAGGGTTGAACTCAAGTTGAAGGTTTTTGAAAATTCACAAATATTTTCTCAACCCCAAAAGGGTTAAAAGAGTTCTCCAATATTATTCATTTCGACATTCCCCTATCTTATTCCATCTAATTGGGAAGGGAAAAAGAATTTCCCTATTTTTGTTCAGAAGAGTGTTGAATAAGTTATACGAAAAGGATCCAGTTAATTATGTACTTTTTTTTTGTTCCTCTCTCTTAAGAATTTCGAATTCAAAATGATGATTACTATTCCAAAAAGAATATTTCCATTCATATTAATAAATTCAATTCTAAGAAACATTTGCAAATTTTTAATTTCATAATCAACCAACAATATGAATATTGAAATGGAGCTCGAATTGAAAGATTGATTTCAGAGAGATAGTTTACAAAAATATTTTGTTTATGTGCTCACAGAAATTTCATATTATCCATAAGATTTCATAGTTTATTACTATTGTATTCCAATATACCAGTTAAATTCTTTTAATAACTTTAAAATTATTTTATAATTATCTATTTAATTTTTAAAAATAAAACTAACCAGTTCAATAAGTTTTAGTTTTCTCTAATTTATCCCTAAGAGGACCCTTCATAGAAAACTATCTTTCAATTGCACGTTCAAATTATAAAAAATATGAGTTCAGTTAAGCTATGAAATTTTTTCTATGAACTATGGAAAAAAAATTTTGTTCTTAAAATATCTAATTACGAACAACATGGCAAGATTAATTTTTGTTAGGGAGAGAGAAAATAATCCCGTCATAAATTGTTCTCAATTTGATATTTTATAAGGAAAATTTCGCATTTGTGACTTCATAGTTTGCATTGTTAGGAATTTCCCGGAAAAAAATGGTTAAATAACTATTTATTTAATTGTTATTTTACCATATGCAAGCAAAACTGTCGAATAACTATAAATAAGAAGGTAATCAAACTGTTATCTGTGAGAAAGACCGTTTATTAACTCCTTAGGTCAACCTAATAAAGTCACTTAGTTTCTAGCAGCTGGGTAGATATTATAGTCGAGAAGGCTAATCGGTCCATCTCGTGTCCGACAGAACGGGACTTCGAGTGTCAGCGTTGACACCACGATGCTTCTTCCATTCCATTCCCTTCAACAAATTAAATATCTCCAGTGTCCTGCACTGTCCAATTCGTGACCCTGGACAATTAGAATATTATAATCTCATTCACGTTTAGATGACAGCACAATAAAGCTGCAAAACACAAAAAAGTCTAGTATTTCCCATCTCTAACAACAGATGGCACCTTTAGATAAACTAATGTAACCACATTCTATTGTTCATTTGATCTAACACAATTCAACCACAACATATGCCTTAAATTTAATTTTTACAGTTTTAAAACAATGTTAGTTTCAAATGGTTAAAAAATCGTATGGTTTCGTATTCATGGTTTTTTAACCATTCTATTTGCAAAAGGTTTCAAAACCGTAATTGTAAAAAATATTTCTTGCCTTAAACTTAATTAGTTGAATGGACAGATTGCTGCCAGTTATTTTACCGTAATTTTGGAATGAAAATAACTGTATATTCTCGGCTTATCTGAATTCATCTCGGCTTCGAATTCTAAATTACTAATGTAGAAATGAAATTGAAATTGCAATGATGAGTTTCTCCTGCGGTGTAGACTCTTCTTAAGAATCTTGTGAAATTTCTCTAGATTTTAGTGATAAAACTTATTAAATTTTAATTTTAAATTCACGGAATTTAATTAAAATGTATCGAAAGAGTTACATTCGCGAAATATTTCCAAAAAAAATATTTGTATCGTATAATATTTAGATCATAGGATATGTAATATAGATTTTTATCTTTAATATAAATAGATAAAAATAATATCACGCTAAAATTACCAAAATCAATTAAATAAAACAGTAAATAACATGCATCAAAAAGTGGCTTTATCTAAATAGGAGTTCATTTAAAATGAATGAGTTATTATAATGAGTCATGTTTAATCCAAAAGTCCAAAATTCAGGGATGAGAGCAGTCAGAAAGTAAAAAAGAGGAAATCCAAGAAAAGAAAAGAAGAAATAAAAAAAAAAGAAAAAGGAAAAAAAAAAAAAAAAAAAAAAATATATATATATATATATATATATATATATATATATAAACAAAAATTTGACAAAAAAAAAAGCGATTTTTAAACCTGTAAACCATGTGATTATAAATCCCGATATGAGGCTTTTAAATCACGTAAATATGAAACTCTACATCGAATTTAAAAAATGCGAAAATACAAATCATGATTTTTTAATTTTTAGATCACGATGCATAATTTTTAAATCGTGCGATATTACATTCGCAAAAACGAATCACGACATTGGATTTTAAGCTCGCGTGAATATGAATTGCTACGTGGGGTTTTAAAAGCTCGTAAATACAAATCGCGATATTGATTTTTTAAATCTCGTAAGTAAGAATCGCAATGTGCAATATTTAAATCGCCTGAATAAGAATCGCAACGTCCAACTTTTAAATCAGGTAAATGTGAAAATCGAGGTTTGATAATGAAATCGCGATTTTAAAAATGCATAAATACAAAACACGATATTGGATTTTTAAATCTCGTAAATAAGAATCGCAATGCGCAACTTTTAAATCAGGTAAATACGAAAATCGATGATTGATATTAAAATCGCGTGAATAGAAATCGAGATATTTGCAGAGTCTGGACTTGGGATTTCTAAAAGGCTTGTTTGTATTGTTTTTGTTTAGACATAATAAATAAAAATTTGCAAGATTAATTGAATGAGCAAATAAATATTTTCACAGCAAATACACCTCTATTTTTGTTCTCGCTCTCTTTTTTTTTTTTTTTTTTCACGCCAGAATACAAGAAGCAGCGACGTCAGAATTACGAAAATACGAGATATCCAGCCGACGGATAAAAAATACGGAAAATCTTATTTTCTGTGCGTGAAATCAGAGAAAATAGCCAATATAAGTAAAAATGAGGAAGGGTTAGCAGCTAGGGCGCAGATTGAATTTTCTGTTTATCTTTGAAAATCGTAAATAAATATAATTATTTTACTTCAACCACTGAATTTTAAAAAAAAATCGGGATATTTATAAGAAAAACGAAACTTTTAGAGAATCGGAGTTTTTGTTAAAACGGCTGAAATTCGAGAGACAAAAAAAATCTCATCCCAGTATAAAGGTCAACCAGTTTTATCCCAAGGAAATGATTTTCAGAGAAACTTCAGAGGGAGGAATAAGGACTTCAATAATTTCGCTCCGCGGAAAATTAAATTCCTCCTAAAATATTTTAACTTATGCAAAAAACAATTTCAGCGGAAATTAGCGGGAAAAATCTGAAAAAAAGCGGAAATCCGCGAATCCGCGGAAGAATCTCATCCCTGAAAATTATAATGAGTCATTATAATTTTGAAATACTTAAACTTTTAGAAACCGACATATTTTAAATTTTTACATGTAGTAACACTTTTAAAATCTTGATAAAGGTTTAACAAAAGCTGTGTAATATTAAATTACTATGTTCGACTCTGTTTCCAAATCATGAATTTTATGAAAGCCCACTCTCAGAATTGAAATCGAATGTTTGAATCTGATTCAGATTTTTTACTTTTCAGAGAGACTAGCTCTTATTCTAATTCCAACTTATAATTCATTAAAATTATTAAGCGAATCCTTACGAAAGAATTAATATTAATGTTTGCATAATTTGTTTAAATTAAATTTAGTATCTTTGCTATGAATTCGTAAAAATTATTTGACAAGAAAAACTAATAGTTTGCATAAAATATAAATAATGTTTCAGAAAATAAGATACATCTTTTAAACAAGACCTAAATTCTAACTAAACTAAGTCGAAATTGAGCCCATTTTTCTGCAGCCCTGATATTAAAATAATAATCCATTAAAACTATTAAACGAATCCTACGAAAGAATTAATATCATTGTTTACATAATCTATTTAAATTAATTTTAGCATTTTTATTATGATTTTAACTTTGTAAAATTAGCCGACCGGCCTGTGTAGGGGTTAGGGAACTGCCCTTGCAACAGAAAGGTTCTGGGTTCGAATCCCGGGAAAGGCATGGATGTTCCTTTCTTTTCTGTACTATCTGTCCTTACTGTGGGAGCAACGTTGGCCCACCTAATATGGTGCCCCTGAAAGAGTGGCCAACAAATCTGCGCTTCAGATGCCTGCATGACGTAAGTCATTCCCCAGGGGGGCATTGGAGAAAAAAAAATACTTCGCAAAATTTTCTGCTATGAAAAACTAATAGTTTACAGAAAATAAAAATAATGTTTCAGAAAATAAGATACATTTTTTAAACTGTAAGACCTAAATTCTAATGAAACAAAGTCGAAATTGAGCCCATTTTCCACAGCTCTGATTTTATTTATAACATTAGATTTTTAATTTTAGCAAGAATTTCGCTTTTAATTTCACGGTAAAAGAAATGTATTAAAAATAGCCACCACGAGCTACATCAAATTACCTGGAATCGAGAAAAAGCTCTCTATTAAGTTCCAAAATTAATTTTGCATTTTTTTTTTCTATATTTACTTACACGTGGAATTTCCTTTTTTGAAAAAAAAAATTCACTGTCAGTCTGTCTTAAGGCGTTGACAGATTGATGTAAACAAATTTGCACTAAATAAAAATGTTTAAAATAAAAAGAACGGGAAATCTGAAAAAATATTTTTTTTCTGGAAAAATTCTCTAGTTTGTGGAAGACTACGGAAGCGATCAAAAATCAAAATAGGAGAGGGGCGTCGTTGCTAAAAATTAACGATGGCGCGCAACGATAAAACAATAGCTTTTAATTTCGCTAAGACAATAGGTATTATACTTTTTCTCTATGCCATGCTTTTGCGGTTCTGAGACAAGGGATGGTGCAGTACGCCACAGGCAGACTCCTTTGTTTGAGTTCAAGCACTTTATTATTTCATAAAGATTTTTTTCTCTCAATCTGAAGGGGTTGGAGGGGGTTAATTGAGAAAGAAAGTGTAAAGGGAATAATTAAAGCCCTATACGAGATAAATAGAAACGACAAATTTTTTGTAAAAGAATTTTTTTTTAATTAAAAGGATTTTTTTGTCACAGCAAAAATAAAAAGAATGGTATTTTTTTAAAAAAAAAAACATTTCTTTGAAGAGAATATAAAGATGATGGCAAACGGTTGCTTCTGACATATTCAATTCTTCTAATCTTTTCATCTGATTAATTCGTAGTAATCTTCAAAAATACTTCTTAATACGAACTAAATTGGAAAATGTAAAACCTATTTATTAAACAATTTATAAAAAGTAGTAGAAGATAGCATTGCTTTTAGGTACTCAATGGAAATACCTGCTCAAATTAGAAGAAGAATTTTTTTTCTTCGAAAATTTCATATTAAATTGTAAGCACATTAAAAAAGTGCCAGTGGTTAAGGCACTGACACTCAAAAAATTTAATTTTATAAAAATTTATGAAAGTGTAATATGTTAATTTAAAGTGTAAATGACACAAAGAATCATTTTAACAAAAATTATTAACTGACAAAGAAGGTATCGCTCTCAAATCCAGCTGAATTTTTAATGTATTTAGTTTTTTTAGTTATGAAATAATTACACATCAATATTGTTCACTTCATTTCGGTAGCAGGAACATAAATTGGGTAAGTTTGTATAAATAATGCAAGTTTAAATAGAACAGAATTGTAGGCAATTCGCAAATAATACAGATGAAAAAATCCCGTTTAGCTCATTTGTACAAAAAATAATTTCAAACGATTTCTCATTTGAGTTCTCATTTAACAAAAATTTTTTACTCATATAAATATTAATTAAATGCAAGAATTGGAATTTGTTATTCTACCTTAAACAATGGAATATTTTTTTAAAAAGTTTTAACTTTTTAGTTTAAGGTTTTTCATTAAGATTAAAAGTTTTAAATTACAGTAACCTTTTATAGCTAACAATGCTTTTTTGTTTTGAGGAATTAATAGAATTTGGGAAAGTATTCAAGATAAAAATTGTAAATATTAATGGAAATTAATAACACGGCTTCATGCCTGTCTTTGTGCTAAGTTTGTGTGTGAGATATAGAAGTAGTAAAAGAATTGAAATCTTTGAGAAAGAATCTTTGTGAAAGAATTTAGAATGCGTCTCTGGACAGAATTTATACTTGAAGGGCTTAGTTTACTTGAATGGAAAGAACAGTTGCCAAACAAATGCCACGTTTTAACAACCAATCAGGATCCAGTACGTCACTTGCAGGTGTCCCATTGTGAAAATTTTGAAAAAGTGGAACACAAAGGGAAAAGGTTTATTGGTGCCATTTTTTATTTTATTTTTTAAAAATTATCATAAGTTATTTATTAATTTATCGAAACTCTCGATTTAAATATTCGAAACATTTTTCTTTATTATTATTATCATTATTAGTAAAACATTAAAAGATTTTTTTAAGATTACATGAAGCATGCAATTTACATTTTTGAATGAAATATCAGGGAAAAAAAGAAAATATTTGAATGATCACTGCTGAAGAAATCATGAAAATCAACTCATCATGCAATGTTTTGCGTCTTACGTAACAGCTATACACATATTTAAGCATTTCACTACAATTTATTGTGATACAAATAAAAATTCAATGTATTCAACATATTTCGAGTCTCTATCAAATATTTATAATCCGCCACTTTTATCCCTTTTCAATCTAAATAAATTCAATAAATATGGAATTCAATCCCCCCCCCCTTTCGAAACATCGCATTTGCTGTTTTCTCTCCCATCTGTACCGTTTTCTAAGTAGCCATCTTTAAACATTACATTTAGAAAGAAAACACTATATTAGCACGCTTTTCGTTTCCTTCGTGTTTCAGGCGGGGAGATATGACAATCACGTGATAAATATAAAGAAAAGTTTACCTTTTTTTAAAAAAAAATCTTGCACTCTATCTTCCTTATTGAACCCATTGTCTTTGTGAAATTTGCGTAAATATTACCGAGTTTACCTCAGATTTCCAAACATATTGATTTTTCTGCTTCAGTTATATAAAACAGTTACAACTGCAGTTACGATTTATGCTCAAAAAAATTAAATAGCTTTTGAAAATGTGATTTTTTTTCTTATTTTCAGATTTCTTTTGTTTTATAGGTACGAGTTGTTATTGGCAATTTGTTTGAACTTCGAAATTGGGAAGTCTTTCAATTTATTCTATGAATTAAAGTATCGTTTGGTTTTAAAACACATGAAATGAATCAGAAACGTTTTATTCTTCAGCGATCGTTTGTTCTTTTGTAATAGCGAAAACTTCTTTGAAAGTTTAAATTGCAGTTTATCAACTAAATGCGAATTTTTCTTATCTATTTATCTATAGAAGATTGAAATATAATTGGATTATTCTCTAAATAGTTCGAAGCATATTTTAAAAGAAAATTACTTCCCTTTAAGTTTGTTAATTTATTCGCCTCGTATCACACATTCCTTGTTTGCTTTTGTAATTAAAACTTTTTATCGTTTGTGCATTGTAAAGGTGAATGTCTTTTAAGCTGAAGCAATTTGATCATTTTTTTCTTCAATTTTTACTAATTTTGATAAATTTTTGATTTCAAATTGACCGAGAAATTTTTATTTAATTCAATGGATTTTTTTTATTCGAGAACTCAATTTTAAGCAAATCAACTGTTTAATGTGAACCATAAATCGATGCTGGCAATTTCATATGACGTCTGCGGACTTCGAAGCCAATGGCTGTGGATTCGAATCCCGCTCAGAGCATGGATGTTTCTCTTTGTGTGTTGTTCTCTATTGTATGATGTGTGAATGTGGCCCACTCTATAAATGGATATATGTGGCAGTGTGGCGTGGGTAATGTTGCTCGTCTCCGTGTCGCCGTAGGTTGCATCTTCCGAGGTAAAGAACAAAAGTTCAGTGGGTGCCGTTTAAAAAAAAATATATCACGTCTGCAGGTCACCATCGAAGGGGAATTAATTATCTGTGATGTCAACCTTCGTCTATCAAAAGGTACCTCAAAATAGAATCGAGTTAACAAGTCTTATATACTACTGAATTGGTATTTAATATTTAAAGTGGTAGTTACGCCACAATCGAATAAAGAATACTGATCTGCTTATAAAAATTTGTTTTGACGTAATTTTAATTTCTTTCCAGTGGAAAAAATCATTCGGCGAAATACAATTTTATTCGCCAAATTAACGATTTTATCGCATTTGGCGAGATGGCGGATGCTTAGCGTGGGCCCTGGTATCGACCACAAAAAAATTATTAAAAATTATGAAAGTTATGATGACATGTTATGATAAGAATATCAACTTATAGTTCGTTCACCAGAAGTTGAGACTTGGCTCCACCTCCTGGGACGCAGAGTTCATTTCAGCGTTTCAGCGCGGGAGTTAGAAGAGAAACATCTCCGTTGTTGAAATTGAGACAACCCTTAATTTGCGCCAAACACAAAAAGTGAATTATTTTTCAGTCATTACTTTGCTTTATCATCTGCTATTATACCTTTTGTTACACTAGCTAATTAAATATAGTTTAAATTTAAAAACTGTTGTTCTCCCAGCGAAATGGCTCACAAAGGACAAACTATTCACTCAAAAGAAAGAAATATCATAAGAAATGGTGCAAAATATAATCAAATTTATGAAATATTTATTGTTAAAAAAATGCACATAAAGTTTGCGAAATAAATATTTTTGCCAAACGATCGCCAAATAGCAACATTGTTCAAGTTTGCTCACAACCTTCTCCCAAAAATAGCGAAATAGTATCGTCGCATACCACGTGATGAAGGCGGAGCCAAGTGCCAACTCCTGGTGAACGAGCTATATCTATAATTTCAATACATATAAGTACGAAATCTTACTAAAAAGTATTTGCTATTAAATTTAATTTAATTTTACGTTTCATTTTTTTTGCATAATTTATTTCAAATTCTACAAAATTTAAACTAAAAATTAATATATTTGCAGAGGCTTTGAACCTAAAATAAGGTAAAACTCTTTTCCATTAACAAGATATAAAACATAACCGAAATTGACTCGCAATCGCCTTACATACAATATCATTAAAAGCTTTTCATAAGTCCAAAGCTTCTCATTTTTAGTTTTTTATAAACTGATTATTTTATTTTCGCATCAATTCTATAAATAATGCTTCAAGAAATGACAAAAAGTTTGTTATATTTCTCGTTATTTAAAAGGTTTTAAAAGTAAAAAACATCAATTTTTTTTCTTTAGGAAAGAAAACGAAACTTATCCTTTATTTCATTTAAATTTGTATACCACCAACGAAATATTCAGTGATTAACAGATATTTTTGTTTATATTCAAACATAAAAATTCTGTAGTTTTCCTCGTTTCGTTTTCATTATTTACAGCTAGCATTTTTTTCTTTCAAATTTCATTTTTCCAAGATCTGAAAAGGAAACGATGAGCTAACATAATAAAATACGAATCTTTTATCAAAAGAATTCTTGTAAAAACTAATTATTCCCAAATAAAATAAAAATATTTTCCCGATTTTTCTTTTCGAATGGAGACACAGTTAAAAATAAAATTATTTCATTTCTAAAGTCATATTTTCTCATCCTCCTCCCATTATTGCTTTTGTAAGTTCGAGAATTTGTTATTTTCATTAAGACTTCCGAAAAATTAAATAAAATCTTTTCATTTCATGTTTTGTACTTTCTCTGGAGTTATTCTTTTGATGACTGCATTGCACCAGTTAAAAAAGTTGTGTTTTACGATCCTGTTGGATTCGAATGAAAGAAGGGTTATTTATAAAACTGGAATAATCAAAGTTTCTTAATTTCTGTGCTTAGTATTATTTTTTTTCTCGCAATAATTCATTTTTAATATAAAGAAAATGTCGCTTTCAATAGATTAAATTGAAACGCAGGAAAATTAATTTTATTTATTGTGAATAATAATTCTAAAAAAAACCTAGACAACTTCATTTAAATACAAGATGAAAAGGAAAGGTAAACCATCATAAAAACTCAAAATTAATTCAAAACATTACTTTCGGCAATTAAAACTGTAAATTAGTGCTGAATTAAGTCTTTAGCAAACAGTATTTTGTTTCCTCTAATTTTTTTTTTACTAAAAATGCAGTAACATAACTCTGCTAGAAGCTTTGCCGGCATTAATAAGATAGAATAAATTAAACATCTCTTTACTAACCCAAGAAAAAAAATAAAAAACAGGAAAGCAAAAATATGTCATATATTAACGGGTAAATCTTTACAACTGTGAATTCACGTTAATTTTTTTTTTCTGCTTCGTCATAACAGTCCAGAGTAATATATAAGAAGAACTAAGACTAAACCTTGAAAGTTGTTTTGTCCTAATGACTGTATTGTGTAAATTTGAAAAGGGAATTTTTACTTTATTTTTTTTTATCTCGTTTTCAACTTCATTTATTTTATTATTTTTTTGATGCGCTTTCGTTTCCCAGCTGCCATTGCTAGTACTTTTGTTGCGTCTTTTGCTGGCGAGCTTTACATTATGCAAATGTAAAGAAGTAATTGTATTTACATAAGGCTGTGATGAATAATTCCCTGCTTAAAATCTCAGTTTCTTCATACCTCAGCCCTTATCTAGATTTTATTTCGTTAATTTTATACTTTTTTTTCCTCAACTGTTTTGCTTTAGCAACATTTCCAGAAGATAGTTTCAACTCTTTAAATGTTTTAAACGTTTTTTTTTTCTTCTCTGGTATTTTTACTGAATTTCGTTCGTAAAGTTGAAGTTGAATCTTTCAGCAATTGAAATGTTAAACTGAGTGAGTAGAACAATTTGCCCGGGCAGTTCTCTTTTAATGGGGTTCTTCTCTAATAGCACTTATGAATGTTTTTCTCTGCATTTTTTCATAACTTGTTTTCGCTTTCACGAATATTGAGATTAAAAGTGAAATGTTTTGGAAACTTTATGCGAGGAATAACAACAAAAAAGCAGGAGAAAGTTTAAATCTTAATGAATTTTTAATGTTGTGTAATTTAATAATGACTGCATACTTGCATAGTTTTAAATGCAAACATTTTTCTTGTGTTTGTAGACTTACCGTTTCATGGAAAACGAGATTATTTTTAAGTTTAATTGATTGACTTATCGAATTAATAAGTTAATGTCAAACAACATTCTCAAATTTAAGTTTTGTTTTTAATTTTTTTTTTTAATCTGCAGCTGTTATTCGGGGCTCTGAAGCTACTCATCTATTTAAGAAATCCACCGATATAAGAGTATATTACTTAGAGATCAATTAATTATTATGAATTTTATGTCTACAGCCGCACTTTATGTTCGCCTGCTTGAAAGTTTTCTAAAACATGTATGTTAAAGAAATATTTATATCGATAATTTGATACTATTTTATAGTATCAAATTAGCGAGCTGATATTGCAGAAGATAACTCCACTTAGCAAGCTATGTTCACAGAAGTTGCGATACACTTGTAGGGTGAGATTGAAAGGCTCCGTCCAACTCTAATGTCAAGCATGTACCACACATACGTAATCGCTTTCACATCAGGTGAGAATTCTTTGCATTTCATGCGAATAATGTCTTCAGATTGAAAGCATTCATTTACTATGTTTGCTCGGTAAAGACATGCTTTGTCATCCATAAACGCAAATTCTTCGCCCTTGACACCCCTAAACAAGCGTACATATTGTTCCATAATGATGTCCCGATAAATTTGGTCTTCCATAATTCTTATTTCAACACGCATATCTGTTCTGGATCACAGTACAATTCCATTTCAAGCATGCAATTCTACACCACAGTATTGGTGTCGTTAAATGCCCTGATGGTTAGCGTGTACCTGGCGTTCTCCATATGAACGTCCGACATGAATCAGACTGCGAGCTAAACCTGGACTCGTCAGATAACATCACGTAAGACCACTGCGATCATCTCTATACAGCATGTTTTCCATTCCAAGCTAATCGCTGGTGAAAATGAGTTGACGTGAGTGGAACAGACAGGACTGTGCCCATATAGATCAATATTTCCAAAACGTCTGCGCACTTGCTTTGAATCTGTAGTACACGTAGCTGCAGACAGCTGATGGGATAGATAGGATGCTGTACTCCGTTAGCATCCTTTGGAAGTTGCTGTCCAATTCCGGTCATCATTTGGTCTTGTAAGTCGGGTACAATCTATACAGTAACGTCTACAGTTCCTGGGATATATCCATATGAGTACGCCCACATTCCCGATAGCTGATGTTACTACCATGTAAATAAATCATCCACAAGCATCTTCTGTGTCATCACTATTCGGTTATGGCACCGAGGGTTTTACAAAATACTTGTGAACAATTTTATTTCTTTGCCACCATTTTTAATACCCCCTGTAACACTCCTGCCTTTGTACCTTACTATGATTTCATCTGGTGGCTTTTTTTAGATCTGGTTTGCATATTATTCTTGAAGAAAAAATGCTACAGGTGAATTAGAGGTGTGATAATTGTACAGGTGAAAGTTTTATTTTAGAGTTCAATTTCTATAAGATTCTGAATTATACTTACTTTTCGGATAAGAGTATAGTTTTGTTTCTTCATCTTTAATTATTTTTCTTTTTTACTCTCAGCTACCGCGGTTTTTCTAGTTTTTTTCTTTGCCTTTATTTCCATATTTCGTCGTAACTTTACATTTTATGTATAAGATTTTTTTCCCCATTCACGCCAAATTTCCCTATTCAAATTTGTTTCCTCGTAATTTTTCCCTTGTTGTTTATTTTGAATAAAAATTTTGGTTCAAACCTTATCTCATTCAATTTGCTCTAAATCTTATTTTATTTCAATATTTATGTAGTTAATATATGTCTGCTTCTTTATACGTTTACACTCAGAAGAATCTGTTTAATACTGCGTCATAATGTCACGCAAGCGTTCTATAACCTTTAAAAGTTGAATTGTGTTTTCATTCAAATTCAATCATGATAGCACGTAATCAGGCTAAAAGGTAATCAGTTTTTATGATTACAATAAGTTTCCATTTAGAACCTTTTTATATAACGATATCTTAGTTTAAAATTTTTCAAAATTTCAAACAATATATTGTAATGTGTGAAACTGCAACAATATATATACGCTTTTAAATCAATAAATTTTCTATGATTATCTGATGGATTAAATGGTGATGGTTTAAACAATATAAGACTAAAAATGGTTGAAATGGTGAAATTTTAAACAAATAGTTATCGACTTTTAAACAATGAATGCTAAAAATTTAAACAGATTAACACTAAATATGATTGAAATGAGGAAATTTTAAAATAAGCAATAGCAAAGTTTTATACAAACTTATTTCAAAAATGATTGCTTTGTTAGAATTCTAAACAAATTGATGCCCATAAAATGGTTAAATGTACTATAAACTAGGTTTAAAATAATTAAAATAGTATAACTTTAAACTCTGAATGCTTACATTTAAAATATACAAATTCTAAAAATGATTGAAATGGTGAAGATTGAAACAATATAACATTAAAAATGGTAGAAATGACAAAATTTTAAAACAACGAATGATAAAATTTTAAACAAACGAATTGTAAAACTGATCGTTAGGGAGAAGTTTTAAATAAACTAATGCAACAAATGATTAAAAAAGACATTTTAAACACCAAAATGTTGAAAACTTCATACTTACTCTAAAAGTGATTGAAGTTGTGAAGATTTAAATAATATAATACTAAAAATACCTAAAAAGGTGAAATTTTAACAAAGTATGATAGATTTTTTAACAATGAGTGCTAGAAATTTAAACAGACTAGAACGAACGATTCTACTGAAAACGATTGAAATGATACAATTTTAAAACAATCAATTTTTGAAACTTTAAACAAACTTATACTAAAAATAATTATGGTTAATTTTACAAGCTAATTATAAATATAATTAAAATGATATATGATTAAAATGAAGTATTATTAAACAAACTAATCATAAAAATAATCGTTTGAGAGAAGTTTTAAACAAACTAATGCTACAAATTACTAAAATAAAAACATTTTAAGCAACAAATGTTGAAAATTTCATACTTACGCTAAAAATGATTGAAGTCCTGAAAGTTTAAATAATATAATACTAAAAATAATTAAAAATATGAAATGATAACAATGAATGGAAGAATTTTTAACAATGAGTTCTAGAGATTTAAACAGACTAATACTGAAAACGAATAAGAGGATAAAATTTTAAAACAATCAATTGTAAAATTTTTAACAAATTAATTTACTTTAAATCATTATTATTGTGAAACTTTCAACAAATTTACTAAAAACGATAATGGTTAATCTTACAACAAGCTAATTATAAATATGATTAAAATGGTGAAGATTTCAAAACTAATCGTTGAAAATTTAAAAATACTAGTACTAAAAATGATTGAAATGGTGAAATTTTAAATTAAGAAAAATAACGATAACAATATAGTAAATAACTCAGGGCATCCATTAACTGAAATCAACAAATATTTGGGAAATTTTTTCTCACAAGTTAAAGTGCCCCGAAGCAATGAAGTTTCTCCAAAAAAGTTTTTCTTATCAATTAACATTTTAATAGCCTCATTATTTGAAAATTATTTTCATTTCTCGAAGTATTTTTGGAGTTATTAGAGTAGCTTCATTCGTAAATTTCAAGTTATTTTCTTTTTTCATTTTAATATAATGTTTTATATTTCATAGCCATGGAGAAAGGAAATTAACATTGCATTGATTAATTCTAAAAAATTGAATGTGATTTTTTAAGATCATTTATTTTTCTTCTTCAAAATAAGGTATATTTCAATTGAGAAAAAAACTACAGGACGAAAATGGGGGAAAGAAAAGTTTCCTCAACCAATCAAGTATAAAGAATGTTAAGAATCTTGTTTGATACAAAATATTTGATGTAACTGAAAATAAATTAATATACTAATGCAATTTGCATCAAAAAAAGTTAAAATTATAAAAAAATAATAATATTTTAGTGTATGGTATTGTTTCGGTGATAAATTATCCTTTGTTAAAAGTGAATTTCAAACATTTTGGTAAATTTTTTTTCTAAAATATTTCAAAAATCTATATGTTTAACTTTAAAAAGTATTCATACTTTTAATTTCGAAAGTACGACATCATTAAAAATGCTATTAAGAATAAAATCTAAATACTTCTTTATAAAATTCATTGATGATAAATTGAAAATTCATTGATGATAAATTGAAAATTCATTGATGATAAATTTTGCAATGGCAATATTCTGGAATCGTTATATTTAGAATGAGAATCTTATTTTTGATAATTTTTTGAGTTAGTGATGATGGATTTTATTAACCCTTTCTGGCTCACTGTCTCTAGTTCGGTAATACTTCCCAAACTGTTTACAAACCATTAAAATTAAATGTACTAAATTTTAAGAATTACTAATTATAAATACTTTTTACTAATTATAAATGAAACTAAATTTGTGAAATTTTTTTCCATTCCAAATACTGGCTGTTCGATACGAATTCCGCACCCAGTTCCGACGAAGTTGTATATCCTCAGTAGTAGATGAATTATGCGTTAGAGCAGTGGTTCTAAACCTTTTATTTGTGGCGGCACACTTTTTACGATTTCGAAATTTGAAGGCACACAATGAAAAAAATTAGTTTACAAAATTTCTACAAAATTGATGGATTAATTATTTCTTCCGACTAGTAACAGTTATTTTTTTTTTGCTAGCTATTAATTGTTAGCTTGTTTTCTATAGTTATTAACTGTTAATTTTTTTACATTAATTGTTATTTTTTTGTGATTTCTTGTTAACTAGTTTTTTTGCTAATCATTAATTGTTAACTTATTTTTTTTTTGTTAGTTATCCATTGTTAATTTGTTTTTATAACTGTTAATTGCATAGCTTACTTTAATGATTAGTTTTTATTTCTGTTTGAAAGTTAATATTTAGCTTGCTTTCCTTTGTTAATTATTAATTTTAATACTCATTAAATTTCCTACTTATTTCAAATTTTTTTTAAAATAGTGTGACAAAGACAATTTAAACACTTCCTTCTTATTTTAACTTATTTTAAGATTGTCAGAGACAAGACAATCGCCGACAAAGATGTTAGCGTGGTTAAAGCGTGGAAAAAATATACACTTTTCTTCAATTTAAACTTTACTCGTTTTATTGTATCATTTCTAATATTTGGCGGCACACGAAAGTGCCGCGTCACAGTGGTTGAGAATCACTGCGTTAGAGTGTCCTTGCCGTTAGCTTAACTTGGGAGGTAGTCGGACGTTTCCTCTCCATGTTACGCAAATGCGGTTTAGTTCCATCAAAAAGTCGTCCATGAAGGCAAATTTCTCCTAATACTTGATCCAGAAGTTCCCCTGTCTTCTGGATTGGGTTCGAAATTACAATGGCATTGAACATTGTAGTCATGAACCTAAAATTTGGTCATCTGTTTAACTTCGGTTACAAAAGAAACTTCCCGAACTTATTAAAGATTAAATACAGCTCCATTAATAACGTATGAAGGACGTCTAAAATAAGCAAAATTTAATTATTACCAATAAAAAAAATTGACGAACATCTTAATATATTCAATTACTATGCTATAGATATAGTCACTTCATTAGGAAGTCATATTAATAAATACTTTTCTAAAAAAATTAAGTAAAAAATTTGCAATTAGAAAAATCTATTCTGTCTTTACATTTCCAGTTTCCGTATGCATGATCTCGCATTCTGACATTCGAACTTCAAGAAGGGAGTTTATGCAATATATTTGCGGAAACAAAAACCTGAGGAGAAATCTAATAAGACGGTCTCAAAGTAATAATTACCAATGTTATTCTCAGTTTTTCTAATAACCTTAGCAAGCGTATTCATTAAAAAATTCAACGTCAAAGCTGCAGAAGTAAAAGAGAGAAAGAGAGAAAAAAAAAGGTATAAGATTTGGAGACAGAAGGCGACGCAACCTTATTACCTTAATGTTTCCATAGATTTCTCATTTGCGGTCGTGCTTAATTAAGAAACATTTTTTTCATTATTTAATTTTTATTTTTGTGTTTATTATTATTGCGACTTCTTTTACTCGGAGATTGCAGGAAAGAAAAGGTTTTTAAATAGTGAAAGTTTTGACGGGTTGTGGTGTTGCCAAAAAACTCATGCATAATTCATGTCATTTGTCTCAGATATTAGCTATCGTCTGCTGCCTTTCCCATTCCAAGTGCGAAGAGAGGGGAGAGCGGGAGGGAAAAAGAGCAAGTTTCGGTTTCAAAACCTGGCAACAGATACGGCTTTAATTACTCTTCTGTAATCCAAGCATGTTTGACCGTCCAAAAAAAGAAGAAAAAAATTGGAACAAGAGTAAAAAGTTTGATGGGAGAACTGAAATATTTTTCAGGTATACTGCTTTAAGCAATAAAGTAACATATTCATCAGGAAAAATGAACGTCGAGCCTTAATGACACTTGGTTTTAGCTATGGATAGGCTATTAAAAAGGACTCTTTTTTTTTAAGATAAAAAACTGGAAGATGCCAAAGCAGGAAAACTGGCATACATTTAAAATGCTTTTAATAAACTTCTGCATTTCTTTTATAAAATTACTCTAATAAGTGTCGGGAAATCTATTTATAGAAAAGTTTGATTTAAAATGTATGGTATAGATATACTTAAAATTAAGATAAATTAATTTTGCTTAAAATAAAGTACATTAATTAATATTCAAATCAAAAATTTCGATAGATATCCTGTTAGACACATAAACTGTAATATCAAATTTCATTATAAAAAAAAATCATAATCCAAAATTATGTTTAAAAAAAAAGCAGAAACATTATTTCTATATATAGACTGTAATTTTTCCAGAATTTTGTTCTCAGTTTTTCTATTTCAATTTAAGACATTTGGAAATCTATGTCAATATTACATTTAACACAATTTCACGCAAAATTGTTAATTATATATGATCTATGCTAATTGCAAGCATTTTGTCCCATAATCAGCGTAAAATATTTAAGTTTGTGTTTACTTCGATTCCAGTTTGAAACGAAAATCCATAATTTACGAATTAGTTAAATTTATCCTTGTTTTAGTTATGTTTCGTCATTGTAAAATCGAAACTTTTATTAATTTAGGAGTTATTTTTTTGTTTTTCTTTCCTTTAATACTGATTATTATAACATAAATTATAGCATAACTATCCGAGATGATAATGAAATAACTAGTTTGCATTTTGTAATTTCTCTTCAAAATAAATGTTTTTAAATTTTAATTCTTTTCAGCATGAAAAATGTTTATTACGTCCTTTTTTTTAACAGAAACAAAAATTTTCTGAGTCTACTCTGCTCCTAAATTGTATAATAATTCATTTCTAGATTTAAAAATCATCTTAAACTTTCAAATAAAAATTCTTAATATCAAGAATATTGATGAATTTAGTTCACTTTAAAGGAGAAATTAGTGGTTTCTCCCCACAATTCCGCTAAGGAAGCGCTTTTTTTTAATATTTATAGAAGGAAATATTTTTAAATAATATACACCGAAAAGCCATTACATTATGACCACCCTGCTAATAACATGTAGGACCACCTTTAGCCCTCAAAACTGCTAGCACCTGCAGTGGCATTGATTCCACAAGGTGCTGATAGGTAGTCTGAGGTATTTTGTACCAAGCGCTCACCAACTGGTCCTGCAATTCCCTCACATTGCGAGGGGGTAGCGTGGCAGCACGAATTTGGTTTTCCAAGTAGGACCACAAATGTTCTATTGGATTAAGGTCAGGTGAATTTGGGAGCCAAGACATGACTTGAAAGTCACTGGAATGCTCCTCGACGATTCGACCCTTATGACATGGTGCATTATCCTGTTGGTAAACACCGTCCTCCGCAGGAAAAACTGTTGCCATGAATTGGTGAACCTGGTCTGCAACTGTGTTCAAGTAGCTTTCAGACGTCAGGGATTGTTCGATGAGGATTATGGGTCCTAATGTAATGTGCCCCATGAAAACATTGATCCTGGGCGAGAAACCATGAAAACCTGGGCGAGCCCACTGTTATAGATGGAGGGTGGTCATAATGTAATGGCTCTTCGGTGTATTTTTCCTACTATTAATTGAAATTGCCATGAATACCATTTCACTTTCTGCTTTTTTGTGTGTATTTTGTATTTATGCTTTTGTGCTTTACGTGTAATTCTAAGACAAATTTTCTTTTTAAATTTTATTCGCTGGAATTTTATTATTTATTTACTTTTATAATATATTTTTTTATGATTACTGCTCAAGATGATTTTATTTTATAACCGTCGTTGATCATCCAACCCAACTTCCGGGTTAAATTACTGCAAATGTTCAACCCCGTAGGCTTGTAATTTTGACCCCAATCCAGAAGACAAGGGAACTCCTGGATCAAGTAATGGGAGAAATTTGCCTCCGTGGAGGACTTTTTTGATGAAACTAACTCGCATTTTCGTTGCATGTTTTGGAAAACCAGCGTAACGGCAAGGGGACTCTAACCCATGATCCGTCAGCCATTGAGGATATTTTACGTCAGCACTGAAGTCAGTGTGAGCAGGGTGTGGAATTCTGATCAACCAGCCATCACAGGGATTCGATCCCGGTTTAGCTCATTGTAAGACGAACGCTCTATCCATTACGGCTAAGATAATTTTATTGTATATCTTTCCTTCGGAGAGGGTTACATCTTGAAAAAAATGAAGAAAAATCCTGCATTGGAAGAAAACGCGCACGATTTAAAAAAATATTAGTTGAATGATTTAAAATGGAAAAAAAATGAATGATAAAAAAATGGTAGTTCTTAAAAATTGTTATTTTTTTGAAAACTATTTTTTGATTTCTTTTAAATCTGAGTCTTGGCAAAAACAGTTAGTGTAAATAAAATTATAACAAATTACAAGTTATAATTTTGATAATTAAGTAAAAATAACAAACTCAAATTTTTAATAAGGATTAACTATTAATCTAAATTATAAATTTTTTTCAATCTCAATTATTTTATTTTTTCATGATTCGACGTTACAACAGTGTGTGCATTGTTAAGAGAGTTTTACTCTTAAGTTGTATACATAAATAAAGACGATACAGAACGTTTCGTATTAGCAGGCAAATGGAATGAAATAAAGTTTCTCAATGATGCCCATTCGAAACAAAGTTCGGCAAGCTCTCAAACTCAATAACTTCTTTAATTTTTAAGTAATTTTATAACTATTTTTCCCAGAATATTTTAATGATGTAATTTTTTTCAAACTTAGAAGTTTTTTTTATTGTGTTAATAAGTTTTATAAATTGAAGGAGAAAATTTAGGTGCGAATGACTTAAAAGTTTACTTCTTCTTAATTTACTAAACTTTGATATTACTGGGACTTTTGAAAAGGATGTATATATCCATTGCTGTTTTATAATCAGAAATAGTTTCCCCTGGAAGTAGACTAAGCAATTGCTTAGGATCGAGTTGGCATTTCATACAGCGAGCCAAAACTTAATAAATTATATTTATTCGAAACTAAATAATATACTCGTAACAGTTAACTAACGTAGTAAGTAGTTTAATTCTGGTTGTAGAAAAGACAGATGCACTATCTTCTTATAAACTTGAGTAGCAACTTAAAAAAAATTATGACGTGCAAAAATTTAATTTTCAGAGACATTTACACTAAAAAACTTATTTATTGAATTTTTTTTTCGAGTTTTCATTATTTTTAAACTGAAGAATATTTCATCTTATATAAAGAAGAATCGAAGATCATAATATAACTTTCATCATAATATAACTGCTGCTGTCAATGTGAATACCAGTAATGGCTGGTCGATACGAATTCCGCATGCAGCTCACGCCGACCACAGTGCTGACGTAAAATATCCTCGATGGTAGACGGATCGTGGGTTAGAGTCATCTTGTCGTGAGGCTAATCGTGAGAGGTTTTCGTGGTTTTCTTCTCCGTGTAACGCAAATGCGGGTTCCTCCACGAAAGCAAATTTCTCCCAATACTTGATTCAGGAGTTTCCTTGTCTTCTGTATTGGGTTCAAAATTACAAGGCTACGGAGTTGAACATTTGGAACCGTAAACTCAAAATTGGGTCAGCTGTTCAACGACGGTTATGAAAGAAACAGTTCTGCTAAACAGTCGTGGCTGGTATATAGTCTGAAATTTGCCACAGCCTCTTTTCAGCGTCAAAGGCTATTCAATTTACAGTAACTAAGCCGTGCCCATTCTTCTACCATTATTTCTGCTTTTTGTGTCGTTTTTTGCTTAATTTTTAAAATATTACGTAACTGTTCTAAGGAACAAATAAGGAAAACCTTCAAACATTCTATACAATGGCTAGTTAAAGTACACCATAATATTCATACTTCAGGCTTCTCCTAAAAACGCCAGTCATGTAATGAAAAGAATGACGGCATTTCTTACAATGGCAGAAGTAAATAATTTTTAGGATACATCGAAGAAGCCTAAAAAAATCTTTAGCATAAACATCAAAATAACACAAAGAATATTTATTTAAAAATTTTAATATTTATTAAAAATTTCTTCTTTAAGAAAGAATAGGATCAGTAGAGCTGAAAATGTATAGTTATTAAAACAGAAAATGGTTGTTTTTTTCTTGATCTCCTGCCAACATTTTTAAAAAAAAAACTTTTTCATGAGCGAACATCGATGGATGAAGTTCCCAGCAAAGAAAGGAACTGTTCATGTACTTGCTACTTCATATAAATTTTTTAAAAATATTCAAAATTTTGTGATTTATATTTAAAACGTCATACAAACAGCTAGCAACTACGTATCTTATTCTTATAGCATGGAAGCAAGCAAATCAAAATCCCCATAGCATCTATCTTTACACTCCCCTACCCTATGCAAGACGGATGGGGATTTAAGCGATTTGCAAATATCCAGGGAAGGACTGACAGTTCCCGGATGATTAATGAGAATCCGGGAGGTCCCTGTTGCTCCTTCTCTCACTTTTCTACTTTCTTTCACTCCTCATCGCTCTGTAGTCGTCTTTTGAGTAGTGAACAGAGCTGTTCGCTCTACTGAAAGATTTTAAGGTCTTAATAAACAGCAGGAAGTATTGTCTGTCGCTCAAACGGAGTATTCTTTCAGAAATTGTAATTGAGCGAAAATCTTAATGTTGCCATTAATCGGGCGTAATAGATTAAAAATTTTAAATGAAAATTAATGCATTAACTATAGATAAAGTTACATTGTGTATCTTTCGTAACCTTTTCATATAGTGTATTATTACGCCTTTCAAAACGTAAGAGTTTTAAGAGGATTCTTGTTGTTTTAAATTTTAAACCTTTTCAAAAATTTCTATCACTCAATGTGGTTTGTCTTATCTCAACATATATCTGCAACTCATTACTAACAAAAACGTGTGAGAAAAAGCTACAGCAATCCTTCTTCTGATAAATTGCCAGATACAATACCAACAAGAACAATATTAGGAAAGTTTACCCTGAGTAAAACTTTGAAGCTTGTTGAAACATAAAACTGTTCTAATTTGAAGCAACCTAAATAATTAAAGTTGTACCTAATTATCATGTCTCTTGAATTTGATGAAATTACACTATGGTTCAACTTAAACGTAAACATAGCTCAATTTAATATTTTTGTAAGGTTTATGAAAATTTGTGATATTCATTTATTTATTTTATCAAAAGTAATTCTTCAGAATACTAGTTGGTAGCATGAAAGAGACAGTTGGATAAAACTTTTATAAGTTCTTGGGATTTAAGAGTATAGAATGCAATATTTATTGATCACATGCTATCCAAGGAAATAAGTGGCTACTATTGCTCCGATCTTTGGTAAAAAAAACCTCCACCGCTATTCTGCCGACTTTTAAAAACGGCGCTGTTTTCCAGGAATTAATCCGAACACTTAATGTTAAAACATCAGTGATTGGTATGCCGGGTAGTGACACTTAACTTTAAAAATGCATCAAGGCAGGGTAAACCAGCCAAAGGTAGTAATCTTAGGTACCAGGTAGTAATCTTAAAACATCAGTTTAGGGTGTACCATTCAAATGTAATCCAGTTAATAGCACTCACATCCCCGGATCAGTCCGATTGTTTAATATAATAAACGGTGATAATTAATAATAAATGGAGATAATTAATAACAATCATTTTCCCTACACAATTATTTTCCTTAATCTTTCATAAGAAAAAACTTCCAAGTACTTAAATTTCCTATAAGAAGATAAGAAATAAGAAGGAAAACGTGATCCTACAGCATTCATGGCCACCTGAATTATCGAAACTAAAAAGTGGTATAAACGGAACCTACTCTGTGATTGGTTGAAATTTGTTTCTGTGCAATAGCAAAATGAATTTTATTGAACTGACAATGTAAAAGACAAGGAAAATTTTAAATATTCTAGTTTTTGTAACAGAACAATATGAACCAGAATGCGAAATGAAACTTTTAACAGGTTCTTGAGCCTGTACAGCTCGTGTATTGCACATTGCTTTTAATACACTATTAAAGCAATTCACTGTTTTGCTGCGAGAACAAAATAAGCCCACGCAAGTTGCGAACAAGCAAGTTGCGAACGATTTTTTAAATGAAATTTAAAATAGAAATTTTAAATGAAATTTTAAAAAGAACATTTTTTTCCCACTATTTACCACACAGAACCCCAGCTTCTGATTTGAGGGTACTAACTTGTCTAGGAGGTAAAAGCGATAAGTGCGATTTCATGGATTTTAATCGATCGCTCTGTTCAAGAAATAATTTTGAAATTGTTTTTTAACCAGTCAATCTGAACCAGAAAGAAAGATAAACCTTCTCCATGCTCTTGAATTTTACAATTCAGTGATCCTTACGGATAATTTTATTCAATACCGTCTTGGTCAAATAGTACGAGCCATAGAGTTTTCATAGGTTCTAAAGATTTAAATTAATTAAAGCAGTTTAAGAGAATTCATTTAATATGAGCAAGGGAACAGACTTTTATAGGTTCTTAAATTTAAATTACTGTTATTTGATAACTCTCCAAGTGATTTTTTGGAAATTCGGGATTTTAACCAAAAACATTACTCTGAAAACGCATAAAAACAGAATAACACTAATTTCGCACCTTTTACTTCAATTAGATTAAAATACAATATATGATGACTCTAAAAATATTCAAAAGCTTATTACAGTTCTTTTTCATCGTTTTCGGTAAAAAAAATGCAATTACACACTTAAAGTAAAATCGGAATGGACTTCTTCTTGGACTGGATTAAATTCCGTATGAAAAATGAAAATGTTTTCAAAACAAATGGTTTTAAATCTTTTAATGTAAAAAGTTCAGAGAGTAGATGAATTAACTTAAATTCCCAGAACATTTTTTATTTTTTAATGGCGGGCTAATATGGAACTATTGTCCATTGGCCACAGTGCCAGAACTGTTAACTCTCTTTTCGTTACCCAGTGAGCCCCTGTGGCGAAGCCACGGCGGTGGAGCAGCGTCGCCCACGTCACACTACCACAACCCGTTTATAGGGCGGGTCACATTCACACAAAAAGGAGAAAGGACATAGAACACAGATAGAGAGAAAGAAACATCCATGCCTTGCCCGGGATTCGAACCCTGAACCTTTCTGATGCAAGGACAGTTATATATATATATATATATATATATATATATATATATATATATATATATATATATATATATATATATATATATAGACCAGCCTTTCAATTCCAAGATTATCGTATTCTTGCGGAGGGAAAAATATCAGTGAAGGGAACACTGGACGAGTATTTCCAGGAAATCGCTCTTAAATCATACAAAAAAAAATCAATTTAGGGAAAAACGCGCAAGCATATATCGTGCAATGGACGTTAATATTAAAAATTTTTAATTTAGAGAACACTGAGCAATGTGATTAATATGCATTTTTCATCGCACTCACCAAAATCGTGAGTATTCTGAATAATAACCGAATTAGTCAGGCTAATAAACTGTCAGAAATATGTGGGCCATTGCTCATTATATACTTGCTGCGTATTCCCCAACCTTCTGATTCTTAAGATAAAGGGTTATTGCCAAACATACACTTTCTCGGTATTCCCTCTGTTAATGTACTTAAAGGTAAAGAGCCATCTCCCGGTATTCCCTACACTGACGTTTCCCTAATCCAGTGTTTCCCAAAGTGTGGTACGCGTACCCCCAGGGGTACGAGAACAGTTTAGCGGGGGTACGCATTCGTATGCGAAATATCTTGCAACAAATGAAATTTTCAAAAAAACTTGTTTGAAAACAAATCTAACCGTGAAAATTTACGATTTCGTATTTTTCTATTGGCCATTTTTTTTACAGTTAACAGTTAATAATTAGTGGTGTCAATAGCCAGTTGTGATTTTTAACTTTTGTGCAATTTTTTTTTTATAATAAAAAATACATTCATTTTTTTATTAGTGGTACACAGCTCTGCGAAAAGTTTAGAAAGGGTACACAAAAGTCATAAGTTTGGGAAACACTGCTAATCGATCTTAGAAATGAAATTTGAAGGAAATTCTCTAACGCCAGAAGGATTTGGAATGAAAAGTTAGAATAAAAACGGTGCTGATTTCTGAATAATGAGTTAAGATCTGCAGAATAGAACTACTGCAGAGTATGTTTTTTTTCAATGTTAAAATAAAACAACTCCGATACTAATAATAGCGGCAAAAACGAAAGTTAGGTTCGAGATCGAATAAAAATAATAGATTTAAAAGCAAAATGTCTAGCGTATTAAACCAGTTTCGCACTTTTAATTTCCGTACCTGGTGTCATCGTTTTCATGGAATATTTCTAGAAATTTAATTCTTGGTTATTTTTAAATAAAGTGTAATTTCAAGAACTTTCATAAAAATGCCAATATAAATGTAATACGGTATTGAGAAATATGAACAAAATAAAATTTTACTGGAACATAATAAAATGTACAATTCACGTTTTGCTAAAATTAGTAAAATTTAAATAACACTTTACATATTACTTCGATATGTTTAGAAATTAAAAAAGATTCGTTCTAGAAGAAACATTAAGCAAATCTGAATAGTAATAAGCATTTTCGTTTAAGCCATTAAATAATTTAAATTGTTGAATCAACGATGGAGCGTTTGTAAGTGTCGAACTTTAGCAAACTTAAAAAAAAAAGTTGATCCGATTACATGACTGAGATAGATCTCTTATTCCTGAGTTTTTCTGCAAGTACAAAAAAACAGATTGCTATTTTTTCTAAATAGATTTGCTACTTAACTAAAAAAAATTGTAATGATTTTTTTATTGCGTGTATTTTTTCACCTACCAATTCACACTAGCAAATGAAGTTTTTTTTATGACAAAAATTACTCCAAAGATGTGTTACGATTTTTAAGCCTCAATATAAAAAAAAAGAGTATAAAAAAATTCTTTTTCTGAATTGCATGTAATGTAAGAACATCAATGGATTAATAGCAATTATCCTATTAAAATAAAATTTTCAGTTAGGACGTAAGGCGATTAAGTCAATGAAATAAAAAATTCAACTGTAATCATAGAGATCGCAAATAAATAAAAAAAAACTGTCTCATAAATTTCTTACTCACTTTTTATTCTACGAAAAAAAAATCGGAAGATTAAACAGAAAAAAAAAATTGCAAATCACTCTGAAGAAATTCTCAAACTTTTCCTGTCAGATTAATGCGTTTAGAACAAATAAACTATCCGTAGAAATCGCAAACGATATTTCAAAAATTCCTCCCTTGAGAATTTAATTTCTCGTAGCCATTTCTGGCTCAAGGAAGGGGATCATCAGTAATAAACGATCGAAATATACATATATAGACAAAAATTCTCTCAACTCATTTGCAGGGGGGTGCCCGGGTGATTTCTCTCAACCAGCTTTGCAACAACTACTTCTACTTCCACCTAATGGCCGCCGGTGGTGTAGGTGGTGGGCAAAAAGATATGAATAATGAATGAAAAAAAAATTCCGAGTGGTAAAAATCAAGATGGAAAATTATTTCGGCTTTGAAAGTTCTCTGTCGTTGAATTAGAGGGCATAAGAATAATTATAAATATACAGATAGACGTGCTTTACATTTTTTTCGCTTATTTTCTGGAAGAAAATGTACTGCACATGCGCCATTTCTAAAGCGAGATATATCAAATACTTTTCATTTGTTATGTTCGCATTAGGGATAAGAGGGACTCATTAAGCATTTTTTCCCCAAGAAAATGAAAAAAGAGACGTGAGGGAAGATTGGGAACGAAAAAAAAAAGAGATGCATAGGGGTGGAAAATTTCTTTAATTAAAAGAAGTTGGGTGACTTTCGGCTTAATATTGTTGGCGCTTGGCCCGTGACGATATCGTTTGGTTGTTGAAGATTATACATATTTTGCAGCTTTTTCTCACCCCCTCCCTCCCTCAACGGCTGATGTATCACAGGTAATGACTCCATCAAAAGCGCTTGATGAAATGAAAATGAATCATTTGTTCTAAAAAGAAAAAGAAAAACAGGATTACTAATGAATGGATATGAAATAGAACTACGCACAAATGCATTTCAATTTCACTGATTGATCTGTCTAACAGCAAACGAGTAGTAGTTCGATAAAAAAAAGCCTGCTTGAGTGTGGATTAATTAAACTGAAGATTCTCAGGGAAGATTTCGCATTTGCTGCTGGAAACCTCTTCATAATTAAACACAAGAAAAGTTCCCCTAAAATATTTTCGTTTCTTATTGTATTAATTAATTAAAATTTGTTCTTGTTAATCAGTCACATTGTGTTACCATCCAGTTTTCGCGTCAACTGAGAATTCTATGTAGTTTCGTTTAACTGGGTCCATCAATGCAAATAATAAAAGGAAAAGTTGTTTCTTTTTTAAACATTTGTTATGATACATTTTTATTCATATTGTTATATATATTGTTATTTTATTGAAATTTTTTACTGGCCAATGAATTTATATAAAATTTTAACTTTTATTAAACGAATTTTTTATGTCCTGACGTAAAAATTAATGGTGTTTGCTAAGAAATATCACCTTTGAATTTAAATTAAACAATCAACTAAATATTATAGTTTATAAATTATCTCAACAAAACATAATGCCAAGGTTGTTTCTTAAGTAAGGGTCGTTTTGTTGTGTGACGCGTGCGTCGCAACGAGTGCTTGCGTCGTGTCCCGGTATGCATTGGGAACAATAGTGTGGGTAAACTGTGTGGTCAGTTATGTGTCTTTAAAATGTTTAAATGTAACAAATCACCCGGCACGCACGAGATGTGGTCAATGATGCGTTTTCAATCGGCAAAAAACTTATCGGCTGAATACATTTACTGGCAGTTTTGTGAAGTAGCAAAATTCACTGTCATAGAGTAGCAAAATTCTCTGCCATGCTGACAGGGAATTTCGTTACTCTATGACAATGACTCTCATCTCAGCTTTATTGGACTCTATGGTTTGGGAAATTTTGGACCACCCCCTCTCCAGCAGCCCAAACCTTGAGTGATTTTCATCTTTTCCGATATTTCAAACATCATTTTGATAGCAATCACTACAACGAAGACGTGAAAACGGCCGTGCCCTCTTGGTTAACGGAGCAGGCAGCTAGTTTGTATAAAGAGGGTATTCTAAATCTAGTTATAAGGTATGATAAGTGCTTAAACAAACTTGGCAACTATGCTGAGAAAGAAATAAAAAAGAAATGTATGTAGAATCAGAAAAAAAATTTGCTTCTTGAAAATTTTCTTTTGTTTAGTTTTTTTTTTCAAACGGCCCTAACTTAAAAAACAACCCTCGTATATAAACTAATTGTGGGAAATTTGAAGTTTAAAAGAGGGCGAAGAAAGTTTAAATACCTATCTCTTCCCAAACTAAATGAATTAAATTCAAGAATATAACAGCTGTTTAGATGAATTTGTACCCATGTTTATATGGAAGTCGAATAGAAATAATTTTAATTTCATAAGAATTTCATGATCCTTCAACATAATGTGAATATTACCGAATTCTTATTATAAAATATTAAGTTACGGAATTTAAAATCTAATTGCGTATGCTATATCTTGCAAAAAAATTGAGTCATTATAGAGTCATTCATCATTTCTTCGTTATATTATATTCATGATAAAGGAAAAAATGTCGAAATAATTTGTTAAAAATTAGAAGAACAAAAATAGTTTGAACTTGAAAAAAAAATCATTGTACATTATAGTGTTAAAATATTCCAGAGTAAAACATCAAGCAAATTGTTGTCTTCACTATACTTCAATTAATTAGCAATGCTTTTCCTAATAAAGTGATAAATTAATAATTGCTTTAATAACTTTTAATGACTTTTAATAACTTTTAACGTAGACAGTATTAAATATGTATTAGTTTTAGAATACAAAACAAACGAAATAGATAATTTTAATGTGCACTTGATATTTAAAATCATTTTATTCTGTAGTGGGTAATACAAACTCTCCAGAAAGTCCCAACGCCCAATAAGGGTGGTAGTATTCACATTGGAAACCTAAGACCTTCACGATATGGACGTGATGCACTCAATCTTTATTCATTCACTGGAAAGATGAGTACAGTTAAAAGAGATTTTTCTTTTTCACGTTGCCAGAGCAGTTGTTAGACTTCGTGAGGCCTTGTACAAAGCATCTTGCTAAATATTAGAAAACTTAATATCTTCAATTTTTTCGAATTTTCCCCTCATTCATTGAAATCGATTATATTATCGAACTCACGACCTCTTGGGCTCATGTTTAAGGAGTCGTGAGTTCGATTCCCAGCGACCGAAGACTCCCAGTGTAGAAAATGGTGACTGTTGTACGTTAAATCTGTCTGGTCATCCATGTTCCTATAACAACTCATACCTCAGGGGATACTGAATAGGAGATAGTTCGTTCTCTGGTTCAGGTCAAAAATACGATCTGTGAATGAATGAATGGATGTATGAATGAGTCCACCCTATAAACGGGCAGTGACGTGTGTGTGACTGAAGTCTTATTCTTGGTCATAGATTACGCCACTGAAAAGCAAGAAACGCACTCTCTGTCGTAAATTCGCTTGGTTTCACCACTCAGCCTTGCTTGTATTGCCTACTGGTATTAGAAACAACAACACAACATATTATTCCACTCATTCAGTTACTCATGTTCTGAAGATTCTTTGCATGCGCATTTAGTGTCATGGGCATAGTCAGTTAGTTGAGAACATATGTACGTAGGAGATGGTGCGTAAAAAAAAAATCAAAAACACACCAGATTTGACATTATCGTCAGCTGAGCCTGACTCATTTAGATGTTGAAAATTTGGATCTACCATGATTTTTCCAACTTTCTAAATTTTATGCCTTATCTGTCATATAACACATGTAATAGGTTGAAATCTAAAATTCTACTAAAAAAAAAAAAAAAAAAAAAACTAATCAGAAGTACTTCTGCAAATATTTTAGAAACACTTTTGTATCTTTCACAATTTCCGCAGTTGGAATATTTTATAAATATGCACTGATTTATTTTGATTGATAGTAATTCATTCGATTGAATTCCTTCGTATTCATTTAAAGTTAATGTTAAAAAATGAAAAGTTTAACCATAGTTTTAAAAGCGATACATAACTTACTTAGTTTGCCAGTAATGATGTATTTTAATGAAGAAATTCAAATTTTTAGGAATAAAAATGGAAGACACTTTAAACCCAATTTGGTGTTAACGTTCAAATTGAACCTTAATACCATTTGCGCAATAATATAGTTCAACTTGACTTCTTATTAAGGTTCTAGTAAATTCAAACAGTACTAAGTCTCAATACATTCTTAGAAAGTAAAGCTCTCACTTTTGACGATTCAGCAATGCTTGAGCTGTATTTCATTAATTTTGATAATCATTTCGTCACAAAATCACATGATTTGTGACCAAGCGCGAACTCTCAACTACATGACGAAAATGTTTCCTCAACTAGGAATTTCATCGCGGTGCATTGTGGGAGATTATTAATTGGAATGACGAAGCCATAATGGGAGGGGGATGACAAGACGATTCAAAATGAAATGACGAATTAAATCGACCGGACTCTATGGTGGTCAAAGAGTTGGTCTAGAACCAGGAAGGTCCTGGATTTGAACCCCGCTTAAGTCATATGTGTAATTTATCTATTTGTTCCTCTCGTGTTATTTGGAGACACTGATTTACCTATATGGTTCCCACGATAAAGTGATTTTTAGAGAAGTGGTTATTATTAAAGGCTACAAAGTTTTTTTTTTTTTTTTTTTTGCAAAAAAAATGAAATGACGAAATATTTTTTTTAATTTTGACGAAATTCGTTTCCTTGCAATAAGTGACGATAGTTATTTCGTCATTTTGAAGAAATTTTTGCTTGGAGCATATACCAGGAATCGGTTTCGTCATAACGAAGAAAGTTTCGTGAAATTTGAACATCCATTTTTCACAGTGTTTGTTCAAAATTTCTAACGATGTAAATGGTAATGTTCATTACTTTTTAAAAAAATTCGTTAAAATTATTTTTTTAAATTATTAAAAACTTTTTGGATAGTTACGAATTAAAAAAAATAATTATCAAATTAATAAACAATTTTATTAATAAATTAATTAATTATAGTCTTTATTAAGTGTAGAAATTTTAAATTTTTTTAACGTGCTGTTTTTAAAATCATTTTAACGAAGTTAAATTCGTTGAGAGAAATTGTTCCGAATAAGTCAACATAGAGGAACCTTATTATGCCACTTAATTAAACCACTCTCCTTCCCATAATGTAAAAATTAATCTAAAGAGGATGAAGATAAAAATAATTCTTTCCTCTTTCTCCAACTGAATCAATTAAAATGCATGGAGCAAATGGTAGTTTCGAATTTCTCGTGCTTTTACAATTCCCTTGCATACAGAAGCAGAGACAAAGGATACTAAAATGGGGAAAGAACACACAAAACGAAAAGAAATTCGATATCGAATCTACCCCAACCACTCACTTAATTCGATGAAACCGAGATCTCAACAAATAACGTGAACATTAAAACAGTTTTTTTTTCTTCTTCTCTTCCCTTCCCTTCAATCACAATTCGCTTAGCTGCTTATTGTAACCTAATACCGTCTCCCACGATGACAATTTCAGCAAAGCAAATGACACATTTACATATCCACAGTGGAAGACAATTCTCGCTGGAAGAGGCTCATTTAAATAAACGCTCTCTTTTTCTTTTACACTCGTAATTCTCCGCGTAATAAAATTTTCGCCAAGTTCCAGATATTACCACAAGTAGAAGAGCTGGATCGAATTTTCATCAAAACATACAAAACACAAAACATTTTATTTAATTACAGATACTTAAGGCTCGGTAACACGTGTCATTAGAACCAAGCATCGGACCCAGAGTTTCTGGGCTTGGGTTCCGTGTTCTTTTCAGTTTATTTCTAATATCTTACACAAATATCGAACAAGACTTTTGCCTTTATTAAAAGCAACATTTCTTATTAACGAAATGTACACAATATCGGGGAGAGAAGTTTGTGGAAGTTATTTTCATTTTACTTTGCCTAATTATTGCCGCTCTGCCTTTTGCTTCTCATCCCGTCAGTTAATATGCAAATATTCGGAAGGCGGACAAGAGCAAACACAACTTTGTTCGAATTTCCCTTAGGAAGATGAAAACATAGTCCCGCTATTTTTACGATCTTTCTCTCTTGTTGCCAGATCCGGATGACGAGATCGTCTGCTGGATCATCTTTTGTTTGGACAATGTTGGAATGCCTCTGTTGCCTCTGATGAAGATAGTTTCAAAGTCTATCCAGAGAGTCAGGTAGAATTTCTGAATAAAAGGGCATTCATAATTAGTTACGGTCGTATAACTTGTCCCTTTAACTGTAACAGTGACTTTACCGGCAAGAAAGTAATGTTTTGTTGAATTAAGCGAACAGCTTCTAAGTAGTTAATCAAACTAATTTCTATTCTGAATATTTTTAAAAGTTTTCTTGACTTCAATGCGGTGCATTGATTTTTATGGAGATGTTATACTTTCTATATGTTCAAACAAAACTTTTTCCATCTTCCTAAATCCTAATTTCGAGACATTTACTAATAAATTATATTTATCAAAAGCGTAATATCGATATCTTACTTTTACTTTTATAAGCATAGATATATTTGATATATTATTGGTCAGCATTAACCAAGAGCACAGTTATTCATACATGGCATATGATAAGAACTTCTGATTAAATTTCAATTGGGAATGTAGGTCTTAAGATGTAAGACTAAGAAGTGGTATAGAAAGAAACAGTTAAAAAAAAAATTTTTTTTTTTTTTGCTTTTGTCAACCTTTGAGTTTTGAGGGTTTACTTTAGTCTAAAAACATTGTTAATTTTTTTTACAACACAAACAAAAGACATATGGGTATTTTTCGGTTCATAAATTAGTGCATACCCT
This sequence comes from Parasteatoda tepidariorum, assembly GCF_982258835.1. NCBI lineage: Eukaryota > Metazoa > Arthropoda > Arachnida > Araneae > Theridiidae > Parasteatoda > Parasteatoda tepidariorum. The sequence continues at coordinate 41,517,903 of NC_141755.1, forward strand.
ATTTAATGGTATTTAAATAGTTTTCAATAATTTAAAATTTTTACCAACAACACTGGAGGTTTTTCATACTTCATATGAGTAAATTGTTGACTTCAAAGCTTTCTATTGCTGGAGAATCCAGCTACGTGATAAAAACAAGGTTAATGTCAAAACATTCCTCTAAGTAACAATTGTTTTTGCATACTTTTTGACGGAACATTGTAAAGTTTTGATAAACATTACCTATAAAGAAAAACTCGATAGAAAGGAAATTTTTGCTTTCTATCGAGTGGGCTGAGAACAAGAAAAAAAAATCAATTCTCCCAAGATAATGAAACAATGATACTTCAATGTTCCTGAGATGGTTGATTAAAATGTTAGATTATAGTAAAATATATAGCATTAAAAAGTCATAAAAACAAAAATAAAGCTTTTCACATGTTTTTTCAAATCTACAAATTTGCTTTGCATGTGTCGTCTTGTCTTTGCTAGTAAGGCTTTTCAATTAGGTTACAAATTAAAACGACGCAGAGTTAAAATTAATCTTACTTTTTCCCTTTATAAGTGCTACTCTGAATCGAAAATTTTCTGTTCTCTGTTTAAAACACTTTTGAACATTTTAATCATTTCATTGCAAATTTCCGTTTTTAAAAAAATAGTAAAAAATGTTTTAAGTTTTTAAGTGTTCAACTGTAACTAACAATCAATCATGGGATATATTTAATATGATAGATCATGATGAATCACATGATTCTTAAGAGGCTATTGGTGGCTTCATTGATTTTTCTCACCATATAAACTGGTTATTTTCTTCAAAAAGTCCAGTACGAAAACAAGTTTACACCCTTGCTTGATCCAAAATTTCTCTTGATTTCTAGGGTTGGGTTCAATATTACAAATTAAACGATTTCAGTATGCCGAGAGAGAGTTAAAAATCAGATTTGAAAAGATGTTCAAGGCCCATAATAAGTTTAAATTTTAATGCCATTGTCATATGAGCCTAGTTTAAAGTTGAGAAGATATGTCGATGCATTATAATACCACGTAAATAACAAGTGTTAATTATATGTACTAAATAAATAATATACTCAACACTAAATTTCGATCTAAGAACTACGATTTAAAAACTTTCGATCAAACTTTTCGATCTAAAAAAATTTGATTATAACAAAATATGTCATGTCGTTAAATTACATGAAAACGTTTTTATTTGTTATTATATTTGAACGCAATGAACATGACAGTTGAGTGCTTGAATTTTTAGAACATTTTGGGTGAAAATAGCTCAATATTTTAGATTATTTTAACGACAAATATATCCTACACAATACGCCAATGATTTAAAACTATTGCTGGGCATCAATTATTAATTTGATCAGTGTCTGAAGTACTTAAAATGAAAATAATTTACACTCAGTTCCCCAAATGTAAATCAGAATTGGAGGATGGAAAATCCGATTAAACTTTATTGATGTGCACGAAAGTCGATTACTTAGTTATAATCCCAAAGCGAAGGCCATTCTTAGAATCCAGAATTTCATATGCAATTAAATTTTAATCAATGAGTTCAGTTTCATTTACTTTCAGTTTACTGTAAAATTACCATAACTTACGTCGGATTGAGATGATTAACGAAACAATGTTTTGTGAAAAGGAATATAAAATTCAGAGGGATCGCCTAAATATCCGGACCATTAGCTGTTTAATACAAGTATTGCTTTTGTGATATTAAATTGATCTCTGTCAAATATTTATATTATCCTGGTTTTGAGAAATTATTAATTGTTCAATTATATTGGTTGCATTAAAATGTTGGATAATTTAATTTTTGAAAATAAACACTTATACTATCTTTTTGTGGTGTATATGTCACGGCGAAAGACCGAAATCGGTGGTTGCTGACTTTCACCGGTGAATGTCGACAAACACCAAATACGTCGGTGAAAGATCGAATATTTCATTACATTCTTGTACATTCGGACCCTCACCGGTGTATGTCGACAATCACAGATGTCACGGCGAAAGACCGAAATCGGTGGTTGTTGACTTTCACCGGTGAATGTCGACAAACACCAAATACGTCGGTGAAAGATCGAATATTTCATTACATTCTTGTACATTCGGACCCTCATCGGTGTATGTCGGGAATCACAGATATGCTTTGGTGAATGTCCGAAATATTTATTACATTCGATTTGATATGAATTTATTCGTGGATATAATTACATTTATTCGATATTTTAACCCTACACTGATGCTTTTTTAAGGTTAAGTGCCACTGCCCGGTATACATTTGCCCGGTATACCCTACATTGATGTTTTTTTAAGGTCAAGTGCCATTGCCCGGTATATATTTGCCCGATACTCCAAACACTGATGTTTCTTCTAATCTATCGTCGGTAAGTATTAAAATATAGAATAAATATAAATATATCAAATAAATATTATAATATTAACGAATAAATTAATATAAAATTGGATATAACAAATATTTCGGACATTCACCAAAGTGACTACGTGATTGTTGACATTCACCGGTCAATGTCGACATTCTCCAGATTTCGGTGTTTCACCGTAACATATATATGTTACTATTAATTACCAGAATTGGTGGTTGTTGACTTCCACTGGGGAATGTTGACAATTGCAGTCGCTTTGGTAAATGTCCGAAATATATACTAGGCCTAGTTAAGTGCCACTGCCCGGTATACCATACACTGATGTTTCTCCTAATCTATCCTCAACAGATATTAAAATATTGAAGAAATATAATAATATCAATGAATAAATCAATATCCAATCGGATATAACAAATATTTCGGACATTCACCAACGCGACTATGTGATTGCTGACATTCAAGGGTGAAGGTCGACATTCTCTTGATTTCGGTCATTCACGGTAGCATATACTTGTATATTGTCATTTTTTAAATTCCATTTATAAAATTGTTACAAATATTTGAAAATTTACTGAGTCATTTATTATTTACCGTTATAATTTGACGACCGTTTCTTTTTAGAATTATATCAGCTATATTAATAAAGATACCTGCTATATTAATAAAGATACCTGGAGGGAATCAGGAGATAAAGGGTTTGTTCCCATTGAGGTGACCCAGGTTCGGGTCCAAGCGATATCTAGTCGATTCGAATATTGCCCCGACTCTCACCACCCACAGTATTGACGTAAAATATCCCCAGTGGAAAGAATTTCGTCTTACAACTCCATAGGGCCAGACAGGTTTTTATGTTTTTCCTATCTCTTTAACGCAAATGCATGTTATTTTCTTCGACGTTGATTTGATCCAAGAGTTTATTCGTTTTTTGGGTTGGGTTTAAAACTACAAGGACACAGAATTAAACACTGAAAGGCACAAATCTGACATTCGCAGTCTGCTTAAAGTTTGGGGCCGGGGCAGTACCCAAGAAACTGCTTCCACGATTTGACTAATATTTTATCATTTGACTAATATTTTATCATATATTTTATTTCCGATTTTATTGGGATAAAATAGTATTTACCTAAACCAATTTCTGCTAAAACTTTTTTTTTTCTTGAAAAATGATTTTTAAAATTGCTTCAGTTTTGTTGCATAACAATTTTTCAGAATTTAGTCGGGATTTAATGATTTTATTTATCCGTTTACCAAACAAGCGTATCATCTGAATTGCAGTTGGAAAATTTCATTGGAGTTTATATTATAATTCAGATGAATTAAATTAAGTTTTCTTACTTATTGGTTACAACACAAAGAATTTTAAATGCGCATGCGTCAGTTCTGGTGAAATGCGCATTTATAAATATAATGTAATATAATGTAATATAATATAATATAATATAATATAATATAATATAATATAATATAATATAATATAATATAATATAATATAATATAATATAATATAATATAATATAATATAATATAATATAATATAATATAATATAATATAATATAATATAATATTTAGAAGTAATAAACAGGTAACAACTTTTATATGTTCAATCTGATGAAAGTTCAAGAAATCTGCATCTCCTTAGCTTATTGAGGATTATGCTGTGTTTAGGTGTTCAATGATGGATATTTGACCAAAGAATTACTTTAATAAAGAGCCTGTCATTTATTATGATTGCATAAAAGTTGTGATTCTAATTACCGAATATCAACTTTCTCATAGGAGATGAGATAGTATTTCTCCATTTATTTTCCGACATAAAGGAGTATAAGTGTTCAAAAGAATTCACTAAAAAGGTTACGTAAAAATAAAATGTTTGATTTCTAATACATCTTAGTGACTGTTATTACAACTATTTTAGTTTATTTTTAATGTTAATTTGGTTACAGACGCTCAACACAGTTTTAATTTTCTTCACTATTTCCTTAATGCGATTAGAAAATAAAGGGAAATCTTAGGGAACTAAACAAATTAAGCACTTTTTTTCACGTTGTAAGGAAATAATATATCTGCTCTTAACTAACACTTGAACATAGAACATTGGTAGTTCGAAATCCAAAATTGGGGTCGACTGTTGAACGACAGTAATAAAATAAAATTATTCTGATAATAATCAGTGATTTTACAAACCGTCGGGCACTGCATTAATGTTTTCTTTATAGCTTACCTTTCTATGATATTATTAATGTTTCGGTTCTAGCTTTGAAAAGTTTTAAAAATAATATTTAGTAACTAGGTTCCATAGAACAAATTTCAATTAATAAATCAAACAAAAGCTAATTGATCCAAAATATTGACTTGTTACTTAATATATATAAAAAATGAGTTCATGTAGTTCTTCACTGGTTAACATGAAGTAAGAAAAATCCATTTTCTGTTAAAAAGGAAGCCTTATGTAATGTAATTCCCATTAAGTTTTATTCTACTTCTTTGCTCCACTAATAGATGGCAGCAGTAAAAAACTTTCTAAACTACCATTAGTATTCACCTTCGTGCATGTAAGAAGGAGAAAGTCCCACTAAAAGCAATACGGATATTTTTTCCTCCACACTTGTCCCGATTCTTCACAATTTTATAAAATAAAAAAGCAACATATAAAGTTAAAAAAGAAGAAAAGATGTTAAAAAGGGGACATTTTGCTCCTGCAATCTATAATTTTTTTTCAAAATAAATTAAACATTTTAATTCTGAATCCTGAAATTTTTTATGAAATTTAATAAACAATATTCATTTCTTCTGTAAACTATTAAAATCCTAAATTTTTTTTACCACCAAAATTAATGTTAAGGAACATTAATTCTTATTATTATTAATTAATATTCTGAAAAATAATTTTTGCAATATGATATTTTTACAATATTTTACGTGTTTTGTCTTAATCGAGTCGGCTTAAAATATATACATAGGTAATAATGTCTCACTTGCTTGTCTAGAAGAAATTCAATTCTTCCCCTAAAATTATCTCCATTTTTCTTAAAAAAGGGAAGAATTTAATGAGGGGACTTTTCAGGTATCATTTATAAGAACGTAACGAAGCTTTTAATAAAAAGAATTCCTAGGTACTAATATTTTGGAAGAAAAGTTCTACTTTTTACTAGACTATTAAAGTTGTAAGTTTCACGATTAAATTCCACTTGTTTTTGAATACTTTTTTCTAAATATTTTAAGCATACTGTGAAAATATAGAAATATAAATTCAGTTATTTGTTGCTTGAGCATGTAATGTAGAAAAACAACTTTTATACTTTAAATGGGAAAAAGTTTTTCACCCGATTCCTCTAATGTAAATAGAACTCACGATTTTCGTAATAAACCAGTTAAAATGAAATTATTTTTCAATTTAAATTTCAAATATTTATTGGGCTTCATAAAAAATAGTCTGCTTTTTAAAAAGTATCTCAATTCTCAATTTTAAAAAGAAAAAAGTATTAATTAAAGAAATAATTGGAAGAAGAAAAAAAAGAAAAATATAAGAACACAATTCCTTGAGCCGAATATTTTATTATACAAATGGTTCGTGTTTTCAATTGTTTTCAAATTTTTATGCTTAAACACTTTTTTAATAATAATATCACGTCCTAATAAGAAATTTTTTGATTGGAGACAGTTATTGAAATATCAGGTTTCCTCATACCTGATTTCGATCAGCAATTTTAAACGATTTATTGTTGATGGTACAATCGATTGGGTGCGATTTTAAGTATATTTTTATTATCATTTTTTTTTTTGTTTTTGTTTTCTATGGTCTACCGTCGAAAATATTGCAAAAAATAATATTTTATGGTTAATCACGTTTTGATTCGATCTTTTGCTCTAAATCTTTCTATCCTTTTGGTGGATTTAATTATTATTATTATTTAATCATTTTTCTCTTACGAACATTTTTGATTTCTTTTCCATGAATTTTTCTCAATAATCTTAATTTATTTCTATAAATTTTTGATCTTAGAGTGATATTGATCTGAAAACCGAATCCTCTTGTTTACAATAATTGTTATCAAACACATGTTTATAATTGCACATGGGGCTAATGTATTCTCGTATAGTTGCCCTTCAAAATGCTCATTGATCTGCCAACTTCTAATATCTTAACATGGATATTGATCATGATATTACTTTTTTTGTAGTTAGTTTTAACTTTGCAATTCGTGAGAAGAGTTTAAATTGTGAGTCCGTCGTAATGAACTATAACTAAACATTCTTTGAATGAATGCGGAGCAATGAGTTCTCCCTTCATCGATTTGCTCTAATTTTCGTTCAAATGAAATGAATGCTAAAATGAATAAAAGAGAATTGAGTACTCAAATCAAATTGAGTACTCAAGGAGAATTGAGTACAAGGAATACGTGAAAGTAGTCAAAAGGAAGCAAGTGATAAATTTCTGATTGGCACAGCGAAGAAGTAATTTCAAAATCCTTAATTTATTTAATCTGTCTATACTCAACCGGGATTATTCAGACAATAGAGCCTCCAATTGAGAGTTCGAATCTTAGCCACATATCTGAATACTGTTTCTGGCTCGAACCGATTACATCGCTGTTTAAAATATCGCCCTTGTTGCACGGATAGCCCTTGTCGTCGGAGTAACCAGGGTAAGTTTTTACTCTTCATCTAACACAAAAGAGGGTGAATTTCAAAAAGAAAGTCCTCCACATGTTCTAGGTATTCCTGATATTTGGTCCAGGAGTCTCCTTGTCTTCAATGTCTCGTTCAGAATTAGAAGGTTATTGGAATTGAATATTGACTAAGCTAACCAATCACATTGCTAGCAGTGGCTACATTTTATTTTATTTTATAACAATCACCACACAGACCCGATTGCTGGGTTTACGACTTCTAATGTTCAACTACACAGTCTTGTAATTTTGAGCCCAATCCAGAAGACAAGGGATCTCCTGGATCAAGTATTGGGAAAAATTTGCCCTCATGGAGGACTTTTAGATGGAACTAACCCACGTTTGCGTTACATGTAGAGGACGACCACGAGAACCTCCCACGGTTAGCCTGACGGTAATGGGTACTCTAACCCATGATCTGTCTTCCACTGAGAATATTTCACGTCCGTTCTGCGGTCGGTGCGAGCTGGATACGGAATTCGTATCGACCAGCCATCACTGGTATTCGAACCCGATTCACCTCATTGGAATGCTAACTATCTATCCATGGAGCCATCGCGGCTGTAACAGCTGCTATAAAATAAAATTTATCTATTTCATAGCATTTTTAGACTTAAGGGTTGCATTCTATTTTGCTCGAAGATTGAAAGGTGTAAAAACACCGCCGACTGTGTGATGAATAATACTGGTAAACAAAAATTCTTTTCGTCTCCCCCCCCCCCTGAAATATAATAAACCTATCTGGTTGAAATTAGTCCTATAAATATCCCGGTTAACTAATATTTCACTTAATTTCTATCACATTTTTAAGGCTATATATTTTTAAGAAAGAACCAGAAAAGCCACTAAGTTTCAAACTCTCTATAAACCACTAAATAATATTTGATTTTTGCGGTTTTTCTCTCTCAATGCGGTTTTTTTTTTTTTTTTTTTATTAAATGGTATATACACAGGTGTGAGATATAAATGGTGATACATTTGTTCCAGTTACGTAATGCAACCTACCATTTTCTATTTATGTTTCCAAAACAGTGGCGTAGTTTTGGGGGACAAAACCCCCTCCGAAATTATAAATTATTTTATTAATGAGCTATTGTTCGGAAAGTAAGATGTAGTTTTAAAAATATTTTCACTATTGATTTCGTGTAGTTTACAGTTATACTTTTGGAGAAAATAGAATTTTTATATATTTTTTTCTTACTTCAATATGTTATGAATGTTAGTATATTTTTATTTTAACGTTTTAAATGAAAGGAATGCTTAGATTAATTTCAGTAAATATTTCTCTAAAAATATTTCATTTTAGATTTTTGCTTCTTTAATCACTTTTAACTATAGATATAATGTTATGGTTTAATCATTAATGTTGTGAAACTTTTAAAATATTTTAAATTGTGGGGGAGTTATAAAATTAGCGACGCATTTTACAAAGTATTGTTTAAATAAACTTTGTAATTGTGGTAAATTAACTTTATTTTCACTCGTGTTCGTTTTCTTTTTAACGGTTTTTTCAATCCATTTTTGCTACAATTTCTGTTGAGTAGGATTGTTGCTAGACATAAAGTAATAAAATAATGCACATTACATGTCATAAAATTAAGCAAAATGTGGACCTCTAACTTACAGTTTGAATTCTTTTTATAAATTTAGTAGACGATTCTTCTGAAATGAAAGAAATTATGCAAAACATTCAAGACTAGTTTTAACATTTTCACTGCTGACAAAGAACTTTGTTAAGAAAAATTTTAAAAGTATAAGTTGCTTAATTTTCTTTTGTGCTGAGATAAAATGTATTGTGTTAAAATAAAATATAGTCTTGAAAATTCTGAAATGCTTTTTAAACGTAAATTAGCAGTTTTATTCTACAAGAAGAAAATAATTCCAATCACTGTACTGCATGGTACTAGCATTTATGTTTTTTTTTTTTTTTTTTTTTTTTTTTTTTTTTTTAAATAAGTTTGGTTAATAAAACCAAAATATTAGGTATTTAAACTCTTCTCTTGGTATTTTTTCCGTTCATACGGTAACGATTTACCGAAAATTCTGATTTTTAGAATTATAGTTCTTATCACTACACATTTAGTAAAAAAAATTTTAAAGTAAATTTAACTGATTAAGTGGTTTTTATGCCATGCTTCAAGGTATGAGGAAAAATTACCAAATTTTACAGCAGTTTCCAAAATTTTATCACATATTATAAAACCATCTTTTATTGCTAATTTTGCACAAAATCATTACCAAGATGCTTTGGTAAAAATTATGAACTTTTCGGTGTTCCTAATGAGCTAGAAATGAGGTAAATTTTATCATATTCTCGTAGTTTTGACCATGCATTTTTCTCTATGTATATTGAAACAAGAAACACATTTCTTATTATGCGTTTTTAAATTTTGAAAATTTTTTTTCCTTCTTTTCAAAAACTTTTTTTCTGCATCGAAAAATGAAATTCAAAATATTGGTATTATTCCTAATTTTGAAAGTTTCACTTTTAATGTAAGTTCGAAAAGTTACGAGACGCCAAATAACTTAATATTTGTTCAGAATATTGTGCGATATTTTTTTAGTTAATAAACGTTTTATAATAAAATAAAGGTCGATATAGTTATTCTAAAACTACAAGTATATTAGTAGCGCTTTCAAAGATTATTTTGTTTTGCGAAGTAGATATGTCGCCGAATAGATCTGAAATTCGGTAAACATAAAATTTTTTCGGTAATTTCCAACATTCAAATTGCCGCTTTTATGAATTTTTAAAATTCAAGGTACGTACAAGGTAAAATTCAAGGCGCTTACGTAATGATTACCTATTGATTACCGTAATGATTACGTAATGATTACCGTAATGATTACGAAATGATTACGTAATGATTACCGTAATGATTTACGTAATGATTATGAATGGTAGATGTAGAGATTCAGTGGAGAATTTCAAGAACAAGAATTCAATTCCGATTATTTTTTCTTTACAATTTTTTCATCGCTAAATATCTGCGTATTTCCACTGAAAGGGCGGAATAACGGTATTTAACAAAAACATTTATTTAACATTCTCCCTCGATGCACAATGAACGTCGACTTTCTTATGAACGTTGGTGATAAATAATCAAATTAAATGAGCCGTAAATTTAAAATTTAATTTCTCAGGAACTATTCAACCCCTCTATTCGAGAATATCCAAAATTCGATCACTTAAATTATGTATTTTATTATTTTGTCACGCAAACTTACACTTTTAAAATGATGCAAAAAATTATATTCTCTACAATTTATAATTTTTCCGGTTATTTTTAAGTAAAATAATAAAAAAATTAAAAATATTTACTAAAAGTCATATTTTGCACGGACTTATCTTTTGATAAATTTTTTAACTTTGTTCAAAAATTTTTCAACTCACGTAAAAAGTTCTCGAGACATGGCGAAATACGCAAAAGTTCAAAATATTGAAAAATATTAAGGTAACATACAGTGGTGGCCAAGAGTGTGGACATTTTTTGAAAGTTTCATGCTTTTTAACTTTGCGTGCTTATAGAATATATTAATTTTCACTTAAATACAAACGTTTAGATATCAAATTGAAGGTAAAATGTAGAATTTAATAATAAATACAGTATTACAATATCTGTATTACAAAAAAAGTTATGCAACTAATAGTAAGATCTATCTTAGATTTGCATTTTTTTAAAGTGATACTTACACAATCCACACTTAGTAGGATAACCCTTATTTTTTAAGACAGCTTCACAGCGTCTTTTTGAACGAGTGTTCATCTTTCGTAATCACATGGTGCCAAAAATCAATTATAGCTTCAATAAGTTGTCTTTTATTGGATGGACGTTTTTTTCGTACAAGAATTTTCAAACGTCGCCACAAATTTTCAATTGGATTGAGATCAGGGCTGTTTCCTGGTCATGGTAATATATCTATGCCTTTATTTTGAAACCATGCTTTGCATATTTTTGCTGTGTGGCATGGAGCTGAATCCTGCTGAAAAATAAATGGTGCGTTGTTGGGGAAGAGATCCCTGGTGGAAGTTTTTCTTCATAAGTTAAAATATTAATGAACGATAAGTTAATTCAATACAGAGCCATGTCGCACATCGAATTATACATATAATTCGTCGCACATATAATTTTTCCTTGTCTACTTTTTTTATTCAACTTAGATTTATTATTTGCTTAGGTATTTTATTGTAGCCGTGATACTTATTTTGTGTACCAGGCAACTTTAATACATAATTAGTTTGTTTATGTTCCACATGGCTTCGTACCTGTCTTTGTGTATATAGATAGTGAAAGAATTGAAATCTTTCAGGAAGAATCTTTTCGAAAAAATTTAGAATGTGTCACTTGAGAGAATTGATACTTGACGGGCTTGGCTTATTCGAAATAGAATGCCAGGTTTCAACAGATGCCACGTTTTAACAACAGTTCACTTGACATCCCATTAAGATTTCCGATATTTATTAAAATTACTTATTTATTAATTTACTTTTACTTCCTATTTTTAAAAGAAATATAAGATCATTCACAAATAAATTTCTATAAACATTTCTGATTCTTTTAGCAAAAAATGTAAAATGTTATTATACTTTGGGAGATATTAAGAAATGGGAAAAAGAAATACTAGCTTTATATTGTCGGGGTGAAAACAATTTTTTTCTGCCATGCCTAGTTTTATTCGAAAATTGCGCTTCTTTTGTGTTATTTGAGTAACAGAATCTTATTTGTTTTAATGACCATAAAATTTTATTACGCCGACGGTCCCCATAATTACAAGGTATCCAAAACAAACAGACTGATAACAAAAGAGCTTTTGTCAAACATTCGAAGTTAAACAAAGAAAAAAATGTTGTCGAACTTTGTCACAAAACAATTAAAATAATAGATTGACTAAAACAAACAATATTTTAGAAGAAGTCAGCAAACTGAAAGGAATACCGATTGAAAACAACAGAAAATAGAAACAAGCTCGAATCAGCGGAATTCTAACGGAAAAATAAATTGCCGTTGAAAACAAAAGATCAACGCATCATTTATGAGTTAAGACGGCGCGGTGTGAAAGTGCAGACGATAACTATGGAATTAGAAGAAGAACAGACGAGAAAAAAATAAAAGCAAAATGATAAATAAATAAAAGACGAAACGAAGTGAAGAGAAGAAACGACGATTCGCGTTTGTTCGGCGCCGACATTAACAATGATCATTACTGCTGTTAATGACTTAATTTTTGTACCCCATGCTGTAAAGGGAAGAATAAGGGGTTGCAGTTTTAAAAGATGGGTCCCGCTGCTGCTTAAAGAAAATTATTAATGCCTTTCTATTCTGCTTCAGAGAGCGCGTGAACGTATTTGCAAATTATAAATCGAAAGGGAAAAGTGAGAGTAATAATGAAGAGTATGAAAAGAACCCATTTTTTTTCGAATAACGAATGTTATTCTACGTTTGAGCTGAATGTGAATAGTCTTATGCCACATTGGTATTCAAGAAAACACAGATACAGAGGGCATTTATGGAAAAAGAACTAAGAAAGAACCATTTATTTATTTTAATTCAATAGAACCAAGAAATTATGTTAATACATTTCATAGAAATGTGTTGAGACCATAACTTAAACGTCATTTTTTTTTCATCCTCCTTTCTTTAAAGAACAAACCTAAATGTTTATTGACGTTTAATATTGTTCCTTATATGCTTGATAGCTCCTTTGCTGTTGCAAAATACAATAGAAACTGCTTTCATTTTCATGTTTTTACGTCATTTATTTCTTTGATTCATTCTTCTTTTTTACTTTTAAGAGCAATCGAAACGTAAAGTTTGTATCTTTAATGTTATTTCTTAAAAGCTAAGACATCAGTACACACTTTTTAGTAGATTGTCAAAGAAAATTTTTGTTTAAGCTGTTAGTTTTTTTTAAAAAAGTAAATCGTATGGAATATATTGCAAGTAATTATTATAAAAATTCTAAACTGTTATCTAAATTTTTAAAAAAAAATTGAATTTGTTTGGATGATATAAAAAAAATCTTTTTAGTAGATTGGCAAAGAAATTTATGTTTGATCATTATTTTTTTTTTTTTAAGAAAAGAAATTGTATGTAATATATTGCAAGTAATTATTATAAAAACTCTGAACTATCATCGAAATTTTAAAAAAAAAATTAATTTCGCTTAAATTATATAAAATTAGTTAAAAATAATATAAAAGTAGAATAAAATAAATACAGTAGGGAACCGATTATCCGGATAACTGATTTTTCCGGTTTTCTGAATCGCTACAAAAAGCCGTTTTTTTATAGTTAAACCCAACTAAAAAAAAAAAAATTAAAAATAATCTTAAAAAGAAGAAAAAACGATGAAGTAATACAATAATGATTATTTCCAAAATGATGGTAAGGTAAACATCTTTCAAAAAAGAACGAAAAATCCTAAAATCTTATGAGGAAAAAAAATTTTTTTTTTTGAAAATAGCGGGAAAACTAATCGAATTTCGCTCCGGTTTTTTGGTTTTCCGGTTTTCTGATTTCCGGATAACGGGTTCTGTACTGTAAAATAATAAACCAATTTAAAATGGAACAAAAATAAAATTTATTTTTGAAAACTGTATTTTACACTCAGTTTTAAAAGGAAAGAAAAATAATTTGGTTTTTTCATTTTTCGTAGAGGACTTTTTGATGAAACTAACCCGCATTTGCGTTACGTGGAGAGGAAAACCACAAAAACCTTCCACGGTTTGCCTGACGGCAAAGGGACTCTTAACCATGATCCATCTATCACTGAGGATATTTTTACGTTAGCACCGTGGTCGGTGAGAGCCGGGTGTGGAATTCTCATCTATCTGCCTTCGCTGGGATTCGAACCCGGTTCTCCTCATTGTAAGGTGAATGCTCTATCCCCTAAGCCGCCACGGCTCTATCAACTGATATATAGCTACTGAAGATAGTGCCCTTTTTTTCAGTACTACGTTTGATCCTAATATTCGTACTTAGAACAATATTACTATGAAATTCTGCTTCAATCTCAATAGGGAATTAAATTAACTCCCCATGTTTAAATTCCCATTGAACCATATTATTAAGGAATTATAATGGGGAAAAAATGTATTATCTTGCAAGTCAAAAAAGACTAATGTGGAAGATAATATGGCTACACTTGTTACCGTTTGAAGCATATGCGAATAGTTTAAAATTTTCTAACAAGGTAAATCAAAGAAATAATTGTTTAACGTATTATGAATTGTACGTTAATATGAGTTAATAATTTTACTGACAAATAATATATTAAGTATTTAGTTGAAAATTCAGCTATTTTTCGAAAGCAATTCGGATAAAGAATTTCGCTAATGCAAAATAATTCCAACAATACGCAGCTTTTATCATTCTAATTTCATTGGGAGATAAACAGAAATAGCCTCATATAGAAATAGAAATGGCGTGTTCCGAGGAAACAAAGCAAACAAATCTTTGAAAGTCTGTATTTCATCTGGACATATTATCATCATTCTTGTCCAACCCATGAGTATCTCAGGCGTGCGCGTCTTGAGGTTTAGCTATCTCTTCTCTTTTCAAAATTAACAATATAAAGGCAGAGAAGGGGAATAATACCATTCTTACACTTCCCTTCATGTTGTCCTTCTCAGATTAACTTAGAGTTTTCCGCCTTTTGGTGAGTATTATTAGAGAGGGGATATTACTGCTGATTTGCATATTATATGTCTCACTAACATATCTAACCCACTGGTATTATTATTGCTTTAATTAAACGCTATTTCTGAATGTCGGTCTAGAATCGATGTTGTGAACAATATTTCCCGATGAGATAATAAAAAATCCCTTAATGGTCTGCCTTGGAGAACATATGAGAAGAAAAAAGAAGATGAAAATTTATGTGGATCATTTGGCTGGAAAGGGGAGACAAAAGTTATTAAATGCATTAATGGGGAAGCTAGCCGACAGGGTTCAGGGAAGCTTACAAACCGTAAAATTATTATTTCCCTCTCTGTGTGACAGAGAATATTCTTTTGTATCCTTTTGGATTTTCATTTGGAAGATCCAAAGATTGAATTATAAATCAGCGTTATGCTCTTATATGAATGTTTTTCCTCTGTAATGAGTGTAAGATGTTAATAATAATGCTACACTGTTGGAAATTTCTTGGAAAAATGGTTAAATAACAATTTATTTAATTGTCATTTTAATATATTCACACAAAACGGTCAAATAACCGTAAATAAGATGGTATTCAAACTGTTAACTGTGAGAAAAACCGTTTATTAACGGCTTTCACCCAATACGGTTAAAGAATTTGTATCCCATTATCTAGGCCCTTCTAGTGAAACCACTTAGTTTCCTGTAACTGAATACATATTATAACCGAGAGGGCTAATCTGTTCACCTCATGACCGTCAGAACGGGGGCTCGAATCCAGTCTTGACACTACCTCTTTTCCTTTCAACACAAAAAGAGTTTTCCAGTGTCTACTCACCAATTTGTGAACCTGGGCTATTTGAATATGTTACTCTAATTCACGGATAGATGGTAGCACACTAGAGTTGCTAAACTGTCTCCAATTAAATTTCCTTACGGTTTTGAAATTCTTGTGAATTTCTTCACGGTTCTTTGCTAGTTGCAAACGATCTCAAAAGCGCAAAGATAAAAAAAATATTTTTTACAGTAAACTTTACGGTTAATTGGATAGACAGACTGCTGCCGGTTATTTTACCGTAATTTTAGAATGGAAATTCTAACAGTGTAGGAATCATAGTTTTTATCTAATGATAATTAAACAACAAAATCATAGATATACAATTTATTTAAATGGTTTTATATACCACCTATTTCATCTATTAATGGGAAATTTTTAAAATTTTTAAGGGTACTGAACTCTAATATCGTTCAAACTTATTGTACCTTAATCTTGCTGAAGAATCTTTCATTTTCAACTTGTTGACATGGCGCTATGATTTAACTTTCTCAAAAGCATGATACAGTTTAATACCTTATTATGGTTATAGCAAATTTTCACCGTATTATGGTATGTTTCAACTTGGCTCAAGGGATAGAGCACTTGCCTTCCTATGAGGTGAACTGGGTACGAATCCCAGTGATGACTGGTTGGTTCGAATTCCTCACGCTGCTCCCCCCCCCCAGCCACAGTCCTGACTTAAAATATTATCAGTGGCAGACGAATCATTGGTTAGCGTCCCCTTCAGGCTAACGGTGGGAGTTTTTCGTGGTTTTCCTCTCCATATAACGCAAACACGGGTCAGTTCCCGGTAAAAATCCTCCACGAAGGCAACTTTCTTCCAATACTTGATCCATGTCTTCTCTTGTCTTCTGGATTGGGTTCAAATTTACAAAGCTACGGAGTTGAGTATTGGTAGTCGTAAACCCGAAATTGGGTCGCCTGTTCAACTACTGTTACGTAAGGTAGTGATATTGCTGGTCATACTTAAACCGATTTTTTTTTTGTTCTAGCAGTAAAATAATTGAACAAAATAAGGAAGGGATTGTTGGATGCACTAAACAAATAAATAGAAATTTAATAAATAAATACAAATAAATAAATTTTATGAAATAATTTGAGCTACTATTTACTTAGTTCCATCGAATTTCTTTCTGATTAAAGAGTGTGTAGTTATAACTGAAAAAGAACAAATGAATAAAATAACTATAAAAATTAATTTATGTCTTTTTATTGTGTGTGTTACCTATGTAAATATTTTTCATTTAATAAACATATATTCAAGTTGCCCATAAAATAGTAAAATATTGTAAAATAATAATAATAATTCGAAGTTAAACATTTATTTATAAAAATTTCCATTCTCTTAATAAACTTATATTGTTTAAAAAATTTAGCATTTAAATTTATTAAATATAAAAGTATAATCGAAAATTGTTAAAGGGTTCATTAATAATTCTAGTTGACCAATACCATTGTATTAATTACTTGTGTTGAGCTTGCGAGAAAATCTTAGTATATAAGTTTGGTGTGTCTAAAGCTTTTTTTTCTTAATGAAAAAAAAAAGCTATTTTTACACCTTAATTAATTTTTGTAAACAACACTAAACTTTTTTTAAAAAAATGACTTCATTCTTTGATGTTTCTTGATACTGTATCATGTTTCATCATTTCGTTGTGTTTTATTCGATGCTAAAACGAATTGGTAAAATGTAGAAATATGCAGCTATAACCGGTTATCTTTTCCTGTGTAAGAAATGATGTAGTTTTAATACGTTTCTAGATGTTTAAATAGTTGGTTTAATAGCTATTTATAATCCAAATAAAAAAAACAGGAATAAAAAAATTATGATTCTGTTTTTCATATTCCGTATCTATCGTTATTGCACAATTGTAATTTAAAAATAGCATTAAGAAAATAAATTAATTTAAACGTTATATCGACTAAATGTTTAGGTAGGTTAGTTTTAAAGTAGATATTGTAATTGCGTAAGTGTTGTGCGTAAGTACTGTGCGTAAGTGTTCTCGCAATTGAAACTCTTAAATTCTATCCAAATTCTTTTTTTTAAGATGCATATTAATACTTGAATCGCTGCTCACAATTGAATTGACAAAATAAGTGGTTTATAGTGGTGGAAGTATATCCCATCGAAAATAAATACATGAAAACGATGAAAACGATAAATGAAAACGATGACAACGATACATGAAAACGATATATGAAAACTATAAAAACGATATAGATATTTTTTTCAAAACTTTTTCCACTCCATGAATTTTTATGTAAGCATTTAATAAAAAAAAGTCAACAATTAGCGTAAGCAGTACTCATAATAACAGAACTCTGAAATTTACATCGAATATTTCTCATTTAAAAGTGATAAACATAAACTTAATAGATAGATTGCATTAAGTAACTGCTTATCTTTCAAATCTTGGAGATTACAAATTAGTAAACAGAAGTTTTTTAACTGGACTTAGTGTATTTTTCCTCTAATACTCAATAAATTTAACTTTTTTTTACTACTCAGTGTGGGGTCTTACTTTTGTTTTGCTATGATTAATATTTATTAATAAAATTAATGCTATATTAAAATGAATGTAATATAAAAATCTATATAATTTTTTATTCTTACACAAAGGAAAAAAATATGGTCAAACCCACCAGAGTATGATAAAACTTATCGTGTTTCTGGCTCTATGGGGACACTGAAAAGTTCGGAGCTTTGGTGAAATTTACAATAAAATATGGTTTTATTACCATGCTGTAGGGTATAAAATTTCGAAAAAAATTTGGGGAATTTATCATGATACCTTAATGCATAGCATAAAAACCACTTGCTCAGTTGAATTTTGAAACTACAATAATGAAAAGCAGAACTTTTGATGAACCTTTACCATCTAAACGGAAAAATTATCAAATAAAAGGTTTAAATAGTGTATACTTTGACTTTATTACCAGAATTATTATTTTTTTTACTAGGAATGCCATTACCATACAAGCACTATAATTTTAACAAAATTGTTTTTCCGTGTATTGTGAACTTTTATAGGTAATGACTTGGCCCAAAATAATTTATAGCATCTTCAAATTACGAAATTCTAATTAATTTCAAAAATAAGAAATTGTTTTAATAAAATTTTACACTTTGTTTAAGAAAGCTGCTCATGGCAAATTAAATTATTACTCTTTGGTGCATAGGCAAAACATGATACTTAAAATATAAATAATAATAAAAATCTCTGTACTACTACAGAGTCTTTTAAGTTTAAGATTCTTATCATTTTATTTTGAAAATCGATGCAAAAAATTTATTAAAAATTACTAATTTATAACTTTTAAATTGTTTTTTAATCAAGTTGATTTATTAGAAGTGACTACCAAAACGTTGTAAGAAAGAATAAGTAAATGAAAACAATTTAAGCAGATTTTAATTTTAAAATCAAGATCGTTGAGAAAACAATAATTTTTTTTTACTTGGTACCAACATCTCCTTTTAACTCCTCATCTCAAAAAAAAAAAAAAAAGAAAAAAAAAAGAAAAAAGAAAAAAAAAAGACTGCATATCTACGTAACGATGCACTCTAATCTACATAAAACTTTTCCTGTAAGAGAAAACATGAATATAAATTCTTTAAAGTATTAGACATACACAAAAAAACTAATAAAAACATTCTACCCATCAGACGATTCTAATAATGTTCCGAATATGTCGCCCCTAAGACTTGCCGCACTCCATTCATACCATCTTCAATCCTCCTCACTTTCACCCTTTTCTACCTTTACCTAATAATTCCGAGAGGCAAAGAAGCGCGTCAACCCCCCACCCCCCAAGTATTACATAATGACTTTCACGCTCTCTCGGACGTCCGAGCATGCCCTCTCTTTCCTCTTTTGCGCCCCGGTGCCTGCACCGCCCCTTGCCCCCTAAAACGTAATTTACGTCGAGGCTACATATATCTATGCTAATATGTCCGTCGTAGAAACTCGGGTTAATAAAGGCTTGAATAATGACGAATATATCATCTTCAGTGTGTATATACCTTTAAATTCGGACTGGCGCGCTTTTATGTTTATACTCCAATGCCTCTCCCACTACACGTGGGTTGTCTTTTCGGTACTGGGTTTGATTATACGGACTACACAGGACATTGGGCCCTGGTGTTATGACTATTATTATTATTATCATCATGAGACGATGGGTGTAGGATATTCTTTTGGGTTAAAGAGAAGACATGAAATTGCATTTGAGCCGAAGACACACTGGCAGTCTTTCTTTCCTCGTTACATTTTAGTGTACTTCATTTTACGTTAAACGCAGTTAACGCCCACAAGTTTTCGGAAGTTGGAAAAGTTGTATCTTTGATTCTTGAGGCATGTGAGAAAAATGATATGGAAATGAGATAAAAGTTTGTAATGAGAATTCCTCCCTCCCCCCTCTATTTTGGGGTTCACCATCCTAATACCTTTCTCATTTTTAAAGGAGTGTTTCTATTTATTGATTTTTATTCGAATATCCCTTTTCTCGCTCTGCAACGAAAAAAATAATACTCTCTATGTAAGAACTCTTATTTTTTTATAATGTTCGTTGTAAAGCATCTCCGTAACTAAACTGGAAACATCTCGTTTTTTTGCAATGATTTTATTAAATTTTATTTTTAGTATACTTATAATTAATAAAGCTGTTCGAGAAGAGTTGTACATTACTCTCTCTCTCTCTCTCTCTCTCTCTCTCTCTCTCTCTCTCTATATATATATATATATATATATATATATATATATATATATATATATATATATATATATATATATATATATATATATATATATATATATATATATATATATATATATATATATATATATATATATATATATATATATATATATACAGGGTTACTCATAATTCCCTCTGTTTACTACAACTGGCTTCAGTGGTACATGTTACTGCCCTCTACCGGCAACTGCTTAAATTAAAACTAGAATACTTTCGGAATAATTTCATACGTTCTTATTTGCCATATTCGTCTCCGTTTTTTTACTATAACGCTTCGAAACGCTGGAGGGAATTATGAATAACCCTGTATATAAAAAACAGAATTATATAAATTTAACTTTTAAGGAAATTTAATGATGCAAGGTAAAACATTATTATTTTAATATATTTAATATTGCTTAACAGCCTCCTGGAGACAGCTGTTGGTTGAGCAGACGATTTTCGTTGTTCTCAGTTGACGGGGTTTTTTGGACCTGGTGTAAGTTTTCTTACACCAGGGGGATGAGTAACAACAACATATGTTTAATCATTATTTTATTCAATAGAACTCATTGTTGCCCATATCAGGACATTGATTTGACACGTGATTAATTCAATATGTTATTTATAAAATCCGTATTTAAGATTGATATAGAGAGTTAGTTAAAGAGAAAATTCTTTGTTACCATTTAGATTTATTACCCTGATCAGAATATTGCTTAAACAAACCATCTCTACTACATTACCAAATAGCTTTAAAAAATATGTTAATACTACAAAAAATTCTAGTACAAAAATTTTGATTCCGTTATAAAATTACAAATTTCACCTTAATATGTACTACGTACGAAAACATTAAAAATTACTTACGATTTCAATTCGTGAAACGTTATTTGCTAGCAAATCTCATTACAAACTGCAAATTTGAAATTAGAGGAAAAAATGAAGTAATTAAAATAACTTGGCCAGCACTGCAGCGAATTTCGAAAGTAACGTAAAAATATTATATGAAATTTCTCAACCCACCTAACAAGTAAGAAAAAATGCAATTTCTGTTCATAATAAACTTCCCTTTATTAAGTTATATAATATTTTGAGCTGTTTTATAATTGTTAGGATGTGTGAGAAAATAAATAAAATAAAGTTAATTGCGCTGATCAATGATTTAGATTTATTGAAGTATTTGAAATATTTATGCAATGTTATACATATATTATTAAAATATAAGGCGTCTTGATAAAAATTTATGCCTACTCTGAAATTATAAATCTGAGAATAGCAATTAAAATAAAATCAATTATATATAAATTGATAATAAATTCTTAAATGACTATGTAATAACTTTTATATATTTTTTAAATCCTCCACTCCTCTAAAATATCAAAATCATTTGATAATCTTGAAAAATATATTAGTACACATTGCACAGAATGTTAAACAATCGCGCGACATTTAAAATTACTAAAAGTAATTAAGAATATTTGACTTTTGATAATTTTTGGAATATAGCTAATACCTGGCTTTCACATGTAATTTGTGTCTCGTAAATTACGCTTCAATTTAATTCTCTTTCTTTATAAAGTTGATATTAAAGAATATTAACTAAATTGTGATTTGTTATTCATTTCAATGTTTAATGAGCCATACACTTTGCTATTTTTGTTATCAATGTATCGCATTTTAATCATATATTTATTTTTTATTTTATGGATTTGTCACTAAGAAATAGCTATATATTTTTATGGCTTTTCATTTGTTAAAGAATGACAAAATTTTTCTCTCTCTTTCTCTCGGGGGTGGTGATGTGATCAGTTTATATATTATCCATTTTTACGAAATAGTTGACGAGAATTTAAGTAACAATTTATTTATTTCATTGATTCACTAAAAATTAAGTGTATAAAACACTTCAGAAAAAAAACCGAAAAAGAAAGCCAAAAGACTTTGTATTGTTTAATTGGAATATATTGCCATTTCGTTATATACTCAGCATTATCTTACTCGTTCGGCATTTTCTATGTTTATACTATTTTTATATTGTTTTCAATAGTATTATTTTGATTCAGATGGGAAAAAATAATACTACCGAAAAAAAAAACACTGAATGGAATTTTGATAATAATAGAAATTCAAAAGGCACAATGTTAGGAAAATATTACCATTATTATCATCTTTACTTATTTATATCTAAACCCAATCAATTCTAACTAAACGAACTTAACAAATTTTGATAAAAAAGTGTATCTTGTTTAAAAAACAAACAGTAAAATCAATTGTTTGGCAATAAAGATGCAATTATGTTTATTAAATACTTTTATCTCTTTTAAAAATGATAAACGGCAGCATGCGATTGCTTTAAATGAAAATAAGAACAAAAAAAAATTACAGAAATCATTCAAAAAATCAATATAATAACTTTCATCGTTTGAATTTTAAAAACTAGCTCTAAATTTTTAAAGCAACTCCTTTTTTATTTATATATGGTATTTTTTGAGAAAAAACTTGATAAGGATAATATTTTTATTAACTTGGACGTTTATTTATTCACAATATTTTCCCCTTCCGTTTGCTATGTTTAGCAGTTAAAGTTAAAAAATATTTTTATCTTCTATATTCATAAATAATTATAAAAATCTTTTGCGGTTACTCTCTTTTTATAACCCTTAGATACAATCGTTGTTATTTTTTTCTTTTTATTGTTAGATGGAAACAACGCAAATAAAGCAAACCTTTAATAGTTTCTCGAACAGAAAATTTTATTTAATCTTGGATATTTTAAATTAAAAAAAAGGTTGAATTATTTAAATCTAAAAATTTAAGTTTGCTATGAAATTTAGTAAAGTAATATTTGAATTTATTTTTACAAAATATTTCGTAATTTTTTTTTTCAAACTGTTAGAATAATTTGCATGATATTGAAATATCGTCTGCATTGAATTAAACTTTATTCGAGATTCGTTACCGGATAACATAATTATAAATGCTGGTTCTTCGTGTTTATTGGCAACATTCAGAAGATTCTGAATTGGAATAACTTTATTTTTGTTTCAAATTGGATATTATAAAATAGGTATAACTTTAAATGAAATCAGAATGCATTTAAATTAATGCAAATTCGATAAGTATTATGTGCAGGCTATATAATATTTAAAAATAAAACTTTATTGCTTAGAGACTAGTGAAACTTAAGCAGAATATTTAAAATTATATTTAGAGAAACGAATAATTTTAAATTTTATTAATATTAATCGATCGTTTTTACAGATTTCATGAAATAATTAGATTCTCGGAAATAGCAGTTGAAGTTATTTAGAAAATCTATGGAAACCTTCCAAAACATGAGTAAGGTAATCTTTTACACTCTATTTTTATTTAATTTACACTCTATTTTAATTTTAGACTCTATTTTAATTTAACTCTATCTAATTATAATTAAGAATTTTATTTCAGAAAGCATGCAGAAATATGAAACTTTTCAACACGTATTTATTTATCAAGTCGTGCTGCTTTATTGGATTTGATTTAAAAATAAATTAAAAGTAACTTCCAAAATCTACTGAGAAGTTTTAAAGAATATTATAAAGTACGAATATGCTGAATTATTCTAGATTTTCAGAATAGATATTGAAAATGATCCTTCCCCTCAAATTATAAAACACTATTTTATAAAATTAACAAGTAAATATCAGAAAAATTGCCGAAAACTTTATTTTTATTGTGACCTTAATTTCTGTAATATCTCCAACACTACTGATGGAAAATGCCCGATTTTGAATGCTATTTCATAAATACCCTAAAAAACTTAAAAGAATTTGAGAATGAATAAAAATTGTTCACAGAAAATTTACACCAATTAAAATATAATTTGAAAGTTGCTTACTTTTATGCAAGAACACTTAGAGGAAAAAGAACACTGTAGTGACGTGAATGGTTAGTTCAGTTTATTTAAATTCATTTTCAATTCAGAACCTATTTTCATGCACTTTTTAAAAATAAATTTTGCTTTACTTACTTACTAGCAATTGTTATAAAATTAAGCTAAAATGGCGCTATCTTAAATTTAGACTTATAAAGCGTGATTTTTTGCCTATGGTATTCTTGTACACGATAAAGAAATAGAATCTAATATATCTTCTTCATAATGTTTAGAATGTTTTGATAATGCCAGAATCTTAATAACATTACAATGAAGAATTTATTTAGAGATATTAATAAAATTAATGTTTTATATAAAATGGTATACTATATATATTTTTTCATTTGAAAGTATTTAGTCATATTCTTTGAGATTATTACCAGTGTTATAAAATGTTGAGAAAATTATAATGATACATTTTTAGAGCAATTTTTAAAAACGCAAAATATTTTATTTTATGGTTGCTGTATTACAAAACTGTATTGAGAGAAAAAGCTAAATTAAGGGAATTTCAATATATTATATTAAATAAAATTTATCTGAATTCCTTTTTCACATTTGTTTGTCAATTATATATGTGCATTGTATGTAATATGAAGTGGACTGTAATGTTTTGATTAAACATTTATTAAACAAATCTTAATCAAACAAATTAGCAACGGGTGTCGCAACTGCAGTAAACAATGAAAAGTAGCTCATGAGAAAGCTGGCAAGTAAACTTGTTCGAAGTTATTGAGTAAAAAAGATGCTTGATTCTCGGACAGCGATGCAAAGAGGGGTAGGGGGAGCGATAAGGGTAAAACGCGTAGGCGTATATTTTTCATATCTAACATATGTAGTTTATTTCATGTTAACTTTGAATGTGTGGTTTAGCTTGATCTGAAATAAATTATGTAAGCACACAATATAGTTTTCTTTAACTGATTTTAATAACTATCGCGAAATGTTTTATTAAAGCTAACGTATAGTTGTACACGTTTATTTATGCATTTTCAATCTTTTTAAGGTTATGAATAAATAGAAGTGAGGTTAGCTGTAAATAAGTTCATTAAATTTCTTTATATGTGTGATTTAAAATTGTCGAAGCTGTAATGATATGTTATGTTACTCTTTTAGAAATCTTTGAGCATGTGAAACCATATTGCCGTTAAAATCTTGATCTGAATCTTGATCTGATTCAACGTGATCGAAAGCTTCGTCTGGACTGAAATAAGCTAAGTCTGCATTTCAACCACATATTAAGATTGCGACAAATTCGAGCCATATTCTGGCTTAAGTTAGTTATATTACGGTGCAACGTTGAACGGATTTTTCTAAGAGTGTTCTAGACAAAAATGTGAGGGTACAAAGTTTCTCAGAAATTGTATTTTCATCAATTTTGTTTCAGACTCAACTATTTTTTTTAAAATTATTATCTCAGAAATTATGTTACCTGAAAATAAAATTTAAAATATATAATATCGGGGCAACAATTCGAAAATTAATTAAAAAAAATATCGATTATTTCATCAAAAATGTATTTCCTAAAATTTAAAAAAATATGTTTATTATCCCTGTTTATAGCGGGCAAGAAAAGAAAACTTGGTGCAAAACAAATGTTTTCAAAAGTTTTTGTCTCCAAATCCACCCCATGAAACAATCGTCCGAGAAGGGAATCCAATAGTATTCTCCTATTCCTTACAAACATTCGAGATGACAACAAACACCCACTTCCCATCATTCTTCGGCATCCTTCCTCTATTTTCTATGATCTCGGAGGGGGAAAAAAATCCCTAAAAGGGAGAAGAGAGAGAAAAGAGGGTAGTAAAAAATCAGAATAAGATGGCAGAAAAGAGAGAACAAAAAACACCGACGGCTAACTGGAATTATAAGCTTGGTTCGCGTGTCGATGACGTCATCATCCAACAAGTCCGCCCCTCGCGACCTGCCATTGGCGGCAACTCCACTTCGGAGGTTGATCCTTCTCACTCTCACCCCAAACATCCCCGCTCCTCAGTCTAAACCACGCGAACAACGCATCCTTGCGGGCGTAGTTTTGTTTTGGGTGTGCAGAACAACGCTGACCACGCGGTTGTTGTTGTGAAGTCTCTTCTCTGGAACGTCTTCCCAAACCGCCACGTGCGCTTGCGGTGATTTTTAGGTGGTCAGTTAAAAAGGTATGGATGTGGGTCAGGGGATGTCATCCCCGACCACTGGCATGACATCGTCTCCAAGATCATTGCAGACACCACCAAACTTAGACAATATGACACTTGGAGGTGGAGACGGTAACCCTTCTTCTAACGGGGGGATGGTGAGCCCCAAGCAACACGTCACCGGACTTTCTCAAATGGGGTCACCAGGATCATCCTTAGGTCGTAGCTCTTCCGTAAGTCCACCAGGTCCGGCATTGTCCCTAGTGACCACCAAGCCCTACCAGGCTTCATCCTCCCAACCCAACGGTGGATTGCCACCTAGTTTACCTCGATCATGCGGACAAAATCTCATGCCACACCACCAGGTGAGCCATCCACAGATGGGGCACCCACCTTTGGGGTACCACCGGTCACTTCACCCCTCTTCATCCCCACCGGGTATCGCGGCCGACATGACAACGAACGATTGTCGTCTCATAGACTACCGGGGCGCAAAGGTGGCAGCCTTTTTAGTGCATGGTGACTATTTGTTATGCTTGCCCCAGGCTTTCGAACTTTTCTTGAAGCATCTGGTGGGTGGACTACATACTGTTTACACAAAACTCAAGCGACTCGACATAACTCCTATTGTTTGCAATGTAGAGCAGGTTCGGATCCTAAGGGGTCTAGGAGCCATTCAACCTGGCGTTAATCGATGCAAATTGTTGTCTTGCAAAGATTTCGATGCTCTTTACAAAGACTGCACAACTGCCAGGTAAGATATCTTTTATCTACACATTTAACATAAATGAAAACTGCAAAACGATATTATTAGCTTTATGTTATATACCTTAATTGCTAGCGATTAATTTAAAGGGTCATTTTTCTTTTACTATAATGGAAAGTGTTTAATTTTGTATCAAATAGAAATGGTAAAGAACTACTAAAGGTGTGACGATGAAGAAAGATATAAAGAAATTTAATCTTTTTTTTTATTTTTTATTCTTGAAAGCTCTTTGCATCAGATAGATTTTTTGAAGATAAAAAGCAATGAAATTTAACTTAGAAAGAAAGTTAATACATTTGTAAAATGACAAATTATTTTTTTTTTTTTGAATAATATAGTGATTATTGAGCCATAATTTATAGCTAACATAAGTCGTTTACTTGATTACTAATTACAACTTTTGCTCTTATAAACTTTTAAAACTGCCTTAAAACCTTTTTTTATGCTTGTTTGTAGAAACTTAAATATTATACAACAAATGTAAATAAAGAATGTTCGAAATCAAAAGGAAAAAAAAAATGTATCCGACTTAGTTATACTGAGTCGTTAAATTTAAAACAAATATATCCTACATTTTACTTAACTAGTACTCGTTAAATTTTATCAAAAATGATGGAAGAATTATGATATTGATCTATTATTGAATGAAGGAAGGTATTTTAATTAATCGAGTATATTAATAATTTAAGGGTATATATTTAATTATGAAACTGAATCATATAAGATATTTTTAAAGTAAAGTGAATGCTAAAAATTAAATAATTTACTATCTTTAAAAGTGAATTGATTTATACTATTTATTGTTTATAAGTCGTTGAAAGAAATGTCTATCGTCGAAAATAATTTAAGGTTACAACACAATATGGGGCGGACATAGTTTGTCACGATTCGCAGCAAGTATTACTTCATGTGGTACCGCAAATATAATTTTCAATTTTTTGCTTCATAATAAAGTTCACATTTAGAAAATCAGGAAATACTGTTAGTTTATAGTAAGTTTAGATTTAGTAAGTTAGATAAAAGTAATTTGATAATTTAAAAAAAATTTGCTTTTTCCTTCACTTGTTCCTTCGGGAGCTTTCTTTGAATATTGGTAATGTCAACATAAAAGAACATTTTTCTCTAAACCTACTGTAACAATAAATCTGAATTTTCAAATATGTATTCTTTATATTATATATATTAATTAAATGTGAGCTTTAGTTTAAAAGTTACGTGAGATTTAGTCAAAAAAAAATTTATCAGTAAGAATTTTATGTTTTCACAACGTTTTTTGGAAGACTTTATTAGATGCAAAATAAGTATTTTTAAAAAATATTTTAATTAAATTTTTAAATAAGTTTTTTCTAAATTGAGGAAAAGTGCATACTTATAATTAGATACATTTCAAAGCTCACCTTTTAGTCAAGTTTTTGAAAAATTTTACAAAAAATTGAAATTTTTTACAGTATATGAATGGGGCTTTATGTGTTAAGAATCATGGAAAGATGAATCAAATAGGCTTAGATTTTAGAAAGAAGCACATCTATGGAAAAAAAGTTATTATAAAGTTATTTATTAAAGTTGTCGAAATCAGAGTATAGTGAAGATCAAAAATCGCTTTCAATAAAATGCGAGTTAATTATTTTAAAATTAGACAAAAAAAATTTTTATACATCCATTTAAAGAAGATATACGTTTTTGTTACTTTTATCAAAACGATAATAAACACTTTAATCTGTGTAAAAGTTAAAACACTTTTTATGTGTTACGTTAATACTACTTTTTGTTCCTCAGTTTCTTACAAGTGCATGCTTAATTTTCACTAGAAAATTATATAATTATAGTTAAGTTTCAAGGCACTTTAATTAAATAGCTTGTTTTTAAATTTGTTAGAAAAAATAGTTATCAAAAATAATTATTATTAATAAAAGGAATTTCTTAATTTTACAGACAGTCTTATGCAATTAATTTGCTAAAAAAATGTTACAAGCCATATTATTGTTTAATATCCATAGTTTTACTGAATGAAATTTGAAAAAAAAAGAACTGATTGTTGTTTTAAAATTTGTTGACTTTTTTTTTTTATATAGATATATAAAATAACGCAAGATTAAGAAATAGAAACTGCGGTTAACTGAAAAAAAAAAGGAAGTCGATGACGGTTCGATTTGGTCCCTTAAACGCTATGTAAATTATGATTAGAAGAAAAAATTACTTATAAAACAGATTACACAAATTAGATTAATTCATAGTTGAGTCTACTCATAGATGATAAATTTTTATTAAGACGAAAGTAATTGGAAGTTATTTATGATGAGAAACACCATCTGCCAATAAACAGAACAAGAAACATCTTGAACAAATAAATCATTTGAACATTTTGATGGGTCAAAAGTAAGGTTTTCCAGAGTTATAATTTGAAATGTTTCATTTTTATTAATATTCTATCATGTTATTTTTTTTTTCAAAATTGAATAGTTATACATTGCAAAAAACATATGTTTTATGGAAAGTTAATAAAAATACGAAAACAAAGTTTCTACATATTGGAAAAATATTATCTAACTTTTTACTAATACTTTTTAATGCTTTTTTGGAACTAATTAAAAATAAAAAAAAACTTTACCTTCGAGAACTGTGATGAAATTGCTCCTTTGAAAAAACACTTAACTGTACTTCACTGCAAAAAAAAAAATATTTTTTTACCACAAAACTGATTTGACGTAGATTACTTTATATAAGCATTATATCCCAAGTTAAAATTATTATTAAATAAACGCTTAGTGAGAAAATTTTGGAATAAGGTCTCTGTTCTCAATGAACTTTGTAATTACATACATATTTATAAATGATTCATAAAAATGACAAATTTCGGAATTATAAATTGTTTTCTAGCAGTATTTTGTAATCTATTTGAAAAAAGAAATTTTTTTTACGTATTTCTTATTTACTCTTTTCTTGCGTCTGATACAATAGGTGAACCAGAATAGCTTCAACATGCTAAGCGCCGTAAAGAAAGGGTTAAGAATGGATTTTAATACTTTGATATTATGGAAAAATGACTCAAATTTTTTGTTTAAAATGTCAACAAAAAAAAAGGCTTACTTTAAGGTAAAAATTCCTCCTATGTTTCAAAGCAGAATTAATTTGATACGGAATTTTAGGCTAATACAGAAAGGAATTAATTGATAAGAGTTATTTAATAAAGAATTTGATAAGAACGAAAGAAATTTGCCGAGAAATATGACGATTAAAAGTATTAAGATTAAAGATTGACGATTAAAAGTAGAGTATTTTAAAAGTAAAGCTTGAGAAAGATGGCGAGTAAAAAAATTACAAGCGTAAATCAGAAAAAGTAACTCTCTTTTATTTCTCAGACAAAAACCTAACATATTTAAGCATTTATCAGAATGAATAATTTGAAAATCAAATACATTCAACATTTGATTGCATAAATTGGTTAATCTCAAACAGCTGAAATTTTTTTCTAATACTATTAAAAAAATAGAAGTCGACAAGCCACTAATAATGACCAGATAAAGAGAAATATTGTCAAGTTCAATCAAACAGTTTGAGAATGCTCGATTTGTTAAAATTGGAACTGTAAGAAGACAGATGTGCTATAATTTTTTCCTTAAAATTGGATTCCATATACGTTTAAGAAATTTCAAAGTTCCGAAATTCATGGGAGGAAAAAGTAATCATGAAGTATAGTAAAATCAAGTTGTAACATTTTGTGATTGTTGGCATAAAAAAAGTCAGAAGAAAAGTTTAAAAAGAAAAAAAGTAGGAATTTCGTATGATATTTCCTTAGGAAGTTTTGGTACTTTCATATTAAAACTAATAAAGAAATTACAAATAAGAGTACAGAGCTTCAAAAGTAACGAAGTGCAAGTAAAAGTACGTACGCCATTACTTTTGGTTTGTACAGGTAATAAAAGCGAAAGAACTACGAAGTAACGCGTTAAAGTAGTTGAAACTCACAGTTTCGAAAACAAATTGCTTAAAAAAAATTTTAAAAAAATTAATTTTTTTTATGTGAAAATATTTGTATACAAACTATTATCCTGATAAGAT
The DNA here is from genome assembly GCF_982258835.1 of Parasteatoda tepidariorum. Classification (NCBI taxonomy): domain Eukaryota; kingdom Metazoa; phylum Arthropoda; class Arachnida; order Araneae; family Theridiidae; genus Parasteatoda; species Parasteatoda tepidariorum. The sequence continues at coordinate 41,549,040 of NC_141755.1, forward strand.
TATCTCAGTTTTTTTTTTCCTTAATAACTCTCCCTATTAGCTAATTTTTAAATTTGCTTTTAGCTGATAATTTTGCTTCTTAGCTTTAGTTTTTAATCTAATTCGCTTTCAATCAAGTCATAAATAAATTTCCTTAATGCGACATTAATTTTAAAAGTATTAGACCTTTTTTTTATTTACCATAAAATATTAACACATAAAAGTTGTCAGAAAATTTTTGTTAAATGAGCATTGGCGTTTTTGTTTCTTTGGTTAATATAAGGATATTTGAAAGTTCGTTCAGAAAATGAACTATTTTTTTAATGCATTTTGTAAAATAAACAATATTTTACTTTAAAAGTTAAAGTAAAAGACAAAAGTTCTATTCTAAAGTTTAAAAATTAAATTTATTTTAAGAGATTTTTAGGATTTTGGTATTTGAATGAAAATAATATCAATTCAGTTACGATTTCAAAATATTCTCCCTTCCTTATTTTTTTACAATATTCTTTATTTTAGCTAAAACGCTATACCACTTTCATATTATCTTTTGCTTGCAAGTAAGCAAGAAAAGCTGATATTAAATTTATTACAGTATTTTAATGAATCACGTCCGGAATGTTTCGAATTCAAAACAGATTAATTCTAAAAAACATAGGACTTGATGTAACAATATTGATAATACAAAATTATAAATTAAGATACAAAATTTGTTTGAGCTCAAAAATGCTTTAAAATTCTTTTACAAAGCTCCAAAGCTCCTTCGTTTGCTCACTTTTTTGGGATTAAATAATGATGGTATAATTTTGCATTAAGCAAATTGACTTAGAAGGTGAATTAATTTATCCTTAGTTATCTTAATTTTTATTAAACAAAATGAATAAGTTTTGGTTATTAATTTCGATTAAACAGAATGAAACTAAAATTGGTTATGTGTAGAAGCGAAAAAGGATATAATTAAAATAAAACATTAGTTAAAAAAACAGTTGAGAACTATTTAATTTGTTAATAAGTTAACATTAGAAAGCGAAATGTTCATAGTACTTTGGACTATTTAATTTTAATAAAAACCCATTTTAATGTAATATAAGTTGAAAACTTTTAAAGAGTTGTTTCCATATGAAAATAGACTTGAGATGAACTAAGACATCACTTTTACTACGTTAAACACATTGAAATAACTAGTATTATCAAAGTAGCCTCTTATTTAGTCTACATTTTATGTCTGTGAATTTTATTTGAATAAATTTGGGCATCTGCTTTTATTTTTCTAAACTTCTGTTTCATTTTAAAATGAAGATTTATGTTATCCGCTTCGACGCTGTTTTATATCTGCTGGTCTGAAATCAGCTAACGTGACTGTTTTGTTTTTCTGATTGCTACTTGTTATCTCTAAATCAAAACTTTTTTTTTCTCTAATGAATTTCAAGGACGACGAGCTATCTCAGATTCATACTTTTGAGCTATACATTAATTAGAATTGACAGTGATAGAGGAAAAGTAGATTAGTGTTATAATTATAGGTTTCATTTTAATTCTTAGTGCATCGGTTTCCACTAGATATGCATTTCATTTTAATGAATATAGTAATACTTTCTGATGATATCTTTCTTATTTCAAGGTGTTCTAGAATTTTTGCTTTCATTTCAGCAAATATACTTGAATATTATTTCTTTGTCCCTAAATTAATTGATTGATATTAATCACATTTACTGAATAATTAATCCGTTAGAAGTAAGATTATTTATGATAAAATTTGCTGCAGTAAAACATTTTAATAAAATATTTTTTGCTTCATTTTTTATTAACTATTCCTTCAATTATATTAACTTAACTGGATATGTCGATTAAAATTGTTTTGAATTTTTAAATATTTATTAAATCTATCTTAAACTCCTATTTTTATATTAGTAATAATATTTTCAAAATAAAATTAATGATAAGTTTTAAGTTTTCTGTAGCTTTTCATTAATTTTTATTTAACTTTAAAATTTTGCTCTTTATGTAAAATAAATAAATAAATAAATAAAAAACATTTGTAAGGAATAGTTTATTTTGGTAAATTAAACACATAAAATAAAACGAATTTGATAAAATATTATTTAGTGAACTAAAGTTATATTATATATTTCATGATAGTTACTGTTAATGTTAATTTAACTTTAGAAGTTTAGTATTAGTATCATTAAAGCTTAAGTGATAATATTAAACGTTAAGTATTGTTTTGAACTTTCTTAATAAAGCATAAAAATTCCGCTTAAATTCTTATTTCCAAACATTATAGTTCAATAACAACGTATATTATAAGTTCTCTTGTTGTAAAGACTTCAGTCACACCCATTCAATAACTAATTGTAATTTTTTTAAAAATAAAATGGAATCAGTGATAATTTGGTATTATTAGTTCTTATGAGAACTTATTAACTAAATTCTTTGTAAAATTAAAAATACTTTACAATTTAGGACTATGAAAACCATTATATTTTGTTGAGTACTTAGAGGTGAAAGAAGCGGTCTTTGAGAAAACAAATTTACAAAGTCATCGGAGATTTAAAAAAATAAAATAAAAAAACTTTAAAAACAAGTCAGCCTGAAAAATTCAGTCGTGTGAATGTGTTTTTTGAAATGTAATGCTTGTAATATAAATAGGTCTATAGCGTTGAATTATATCTTCTTTTTTTTAAAAAATTTTATCAATAGTTTTATTATATAAAACAATAATATGTGTTAAGATGCATGTATTCAAGTATTATTTTGAACAAGAAATCAAAAATAATTTAGTTAACTCCGATTCAACTGGCTTGATTCTTTCTATTAAAACGTTTTAAGATAAAGTCTAATTTAGCCAGTATTATCAAAATGCTAGATTAAGAATAATTTTGTCTTTTGCAAAATTGTGTTATACAAATTATCAAAAATTATTAGTTTTTCTTTGTTTAGTTATCTTGCTAAAATAAAAATAGAATATTATTGCTCCTATATATTTTCCCCTCCAGTCATGCTGGCTGCACATAATAATTTGTTTTATTTGTAGAGTAACATTCTACGAGATACTAAGTAACTTTTTATTTTATTTTAAAAACTGTAAAACTTGAACTCTTCTTCAAATCTTTATAGTTTATGAATTCAAAAAGCTTGAACTTTTTATCAAATGAAACTTACGATGCTACATTTTAAACATTTTATATCAGGTGATGCATATTAAATAGTGATACACCTTAAATAATTTTCAATTCTTTTTAAATTTTGTAAAATTTTATTCATGTAATTAAAAAAAAAAACATTTCATAAAGAGCCCGATTTTAAGCATCCAGAGAGCGTTTATGAAGCAATATTTTTTATTTCAAATAAAACTTACGATGATACATTTTAAATCCGGCAACATCTTCCAAACTATAACTCCATAAAGCAATTCCTGCAGTAAAAAGTTAATCCGGAATGGAATCAGAATAGCGTAAGAATTACGTTTCCCAAAAGCTCCCATCCAAATTCGATTGTTCCAATTGCTGCAGATATCGAAAAGGGACAAAAGAACATAAAAAGTGAAAAAGAAAACACCCCTTTCATCTCATTCTCATCTAAATCAAATCCAACCCTTTCCCTGAGTCAAGGGATGAGGGAAGATAAGGTCTCCCTCCCTCTTCTTACGCACAGAATTGTTAAGAACTCTGGAATTGGTAAAATTGAAAGAACAGTGCAAATGAAAGAAAGGATTGACATTGGGCATTGCAGTGAAAATAGATAAAAGGATAAAACCAATGACTCATTGCGGTGAGTTTTGCCCCCTTTTTTTTATAACCCTGAGATATTATTATTATTTTTTTAAACGCAAAATGTTTGGGGAAGGGTTGCTTGAATTCGGGGTGAGCTGAAAATGAGGAGTAATCAGATAGCCAGAGTCGACAAATGGGTACGGTTGCACTGATGTCTCTTTTTTTTTTTTCGCTAGGGATAAATGGAAAATAAAACCCGTGAAATATTTTTTTGATAGAATGCGTTACTATTTTTTTGTATGATTAGTTGTTAAAATAATAAGTAAATTTTTGTAAATGACTGACTTGTCAGAAGATTAAGTAGAATCAAGTTTGAATATTATGTTACAAAACATCCTGTAGATAAAACCTAACTAAATTCGATGGTTATTGTTATGGTTAAAATGTTTTCAAAAAGATTAAAAGGTCTTTTCATTTGATTAAATGTTAGTTGTTTAGAGAATACGTGGTTTAAAAGTTATCACTATCATAAACATGCACTCGAAATTCAACCGGATCAAATTCCTCGGCGTTAATTTTAATAATAATAAAAATAAAAAAAACTTACATTATCTCAGAAGATTTTTGTAAAATCTTTTGCTTAATTGCATGGTACTCAGAGATTAAGTAAAGAATTATTAGAAGTTTAGTGAATATGTAAAAGTAGAGTGAAACACCATTATAAAAATACTCACAAACTATATCGAACTAAATTTAATGGTTACAACTGTTAAATCTTTCAACTAATATGTTATTGCATAACATTTTTATGACCAGAAATAATTTCTTTCGTTTTTTATTGGATTGGATTCAATTTGTTTAGATATAGATAAGGTCAGGATTAAATATTATTGGAGAAATATGTTAGATCAAAATTAGATTAAATTAAATTCTCCCGACCGAATTTTTTATTTTAATTCACATTTAAAACTTTTATTAAATTAAATTTTAAATAAAAGTGGAGAAACAACTTTCTATTGTATTAAAAAAGGAATTAATTAATAAGAGTTATTTAATAAGGGATTTGATAAGGATTTTTTTTTAAAAGTAAGAACTAAAAATATGACGATTAAAACTAAGTATTTATGTAAAGCTTGTGAAAAGTGACGAATAAAAAATAATTATAATCGTAAATCAGAAAAAGTAACTATCTTTTATTGCTCAGAGAGAAACCTAACGTATATAAGCATTCATAAAAAATAAAAAAAAGAATTTGAAAATTAATTACATTCAGCATCTTAATTCATAAATTGTTTGAACTCAAACAGCTTAATTTATTTTTACAATATAATTACAATAAGCAACTTATTATAATTTCAATTTAGAAGAGCAATTTTTTTTCGTAATACTCACATTTTCATAATTCTAATTTTACAACTATCTATTTAAAAACAATAAATTTAGTTTTTATAATTGCTCTTTTAAAACATTCAAAAAAATATTTAATATTAAGAAGTATTTTGTTTCTATTTTACATCATGATCAAAAACTTTTAGATTTATCGATAGTATACAAAATTTAGCTTTTGTTATCGATATTATTCTAAATTTAGAGAGCTATTTCAAAATAAGTAAATTTTATTTAACTTATTTATAATTATTATTATGTTTTTTCTTTCAAATGAAAAATTAGCTCTGAATAAAGATAAATTGGTCTTAACGCTTTCGAATAACCTTATTTAAGTGAACAAGTGTGTATTTTAATTTACCAACGTTGATACAATAAATTATTACAATAGTTAAGTTTTTGAAATTGCGTGCATTTCATCAGTTATTAATCGGCGTTTTTAACTATACATTAAAAACTAATTCAATAAAAGATTTAAAGAACTGAGTAACTTTCAATACATATTAAAAACCTTTCAAGAAAATTATAAACGTTATGACATTTAACGTTTTTGATAATTTAATGCTAAGTATTTCCTTTTTCAATTTTGCAAAGATAAATTATGGAAATGTATATCAACAATATAAATGTAGATTGAAAGAAAAAGAAAAAGCTTTACGTGATTTTTTTTTTTTTTTCCAATGGGTGATTGAAAAATCTCAGTTGTTTGAATATTAAACATTGATTACTCTAAAATATACTGAATCAAATAATAAAAACTAATTAATATTAATACTTAATATTATTTAAACATTCACAATATACATGCGATTTTTCTGTTCTACTGCAGTGGGACTAAACTATCAGTTGAGTTTCAACCTTGAAATTACAGTTCTTCCTATATACGAGGTCCCATATTATCCCCCACTTTTTCACGCTAGGATTGAATGAAAAGATGTCGTAGGTGTGTGTGGGGGGAAAAGGGTTGAAAATATGATAGAGGGGGAATAAAGGAAGAACATACTAGACACAATAGAGAGAAGAAAAGGGTTTTAGACGGAGAGGGGTTTTCCACCTAATCGCCATGAAACAGACCAATCCCCCTTTTCGGAAACACAATTCCGATGGCTACTCCCGTGGCCTACCTTTGGGATGCGGTGGAGGACAAGTGGCTCAACGTTGGCAGATTAGTGAAAATATTTTAAACTTTCGTTTCAAGTGTTATATAATCATGTAACACTTGACTATGGTAGAAAAACTACATAATTTTTGTAGTTTATTATAACTATTTTATTATAAATGTAGTTAAATACAAAAAAAATTTTTTTTTTTTTAAATGTAGTGATTGCAAACTACTTTGAAATTTAGCAAGTGCTTCACTACTTTAAGGCGACTATCTTTGCTGAAGAACTTAACTTATATCCGAGTTCAAAATAGTTTTGAATAAGAAATTGGTTTACTTTAAATATAAGGGAATAAATTAAGAAATATTTGTTCATGTTTATATGAGCCGGCTTGTTATTTCAAAACACATATTTCTTTTTTTTGGCTTTGTTCATTTGGCTTTCAACTTTTTATGTCTTTTCCAACAGCGAATATTTAATTTAAGGATGCGAAATTATCATATACCAGTAAAATTTTTATTGTTTAATGCTCAATTATTCCTCGAAGAAATTAAGCACACCGAATATAAATAATATCAATGTTTTACGAGTGTGAGTTCATCCTTTAAATAACATCAATGTTTCAAGAGTGTGCATTCGCATATGAAAGTGTGACCAAAGTTATTAATTATATAATTTTCGTAATGGCAAGTTTAAAAAAGTTATACGTGGTTTCAAATACATGATTTCAGTTTAAGCTCACGGAGTCATTTTCATAGTATCTTTTGACGAACCCGCAAAGATTTCTACCCTTCATATTCGAAAAAATTAGTAAAGTTAGAATCATGTTTCTCTTCCAAATTAATGTCAAAAGTAGTTGCCAAGAATCACTACAAACTACTGCTTTTTTTTTTTCATTTTCTTTTATCGCACTCTCACTGCATTGCTTTTTTAAAAAAAGTAGCAGACTGCACTACGAACTGCGAAAAAAAGTGGTGACTGCAGTAGTTTCTCTACTTGTAGTTCGTTACTTCCGACCACTGCTCTTGACTCTTAAATAGCAAATTATAAAATAATTTTTGTTTCTTCTGTCGAAGTAAATTCTTAATTATCTGTTCTATTTCTACTTTAGACTATTTTAATTCTTTCCTTTAAATAATAGGATGTATCAGTGGTCGGGAGTAGTGCGCTGCAAGTAGCGAAACTACTGTAGTCGCTACTTTTTTTTTGAAGTTTGTAGTCTACTTTTTTAAAAAAAGTAGTGCAGTTTGAAGTGTGTTACTAAAAATAGTAGTTTGTAGCGATTTCTAGCTACTACTTTTAATGTTTAATAAAGGAATAAAGTTCAAACGCAAAATATTTTTTGAATTTGGTTGGTGCAAATCCCTCGCTGGTCCGTCAACGCACGCAATGAGATTACTTCTGTGGCAAAGCATTAATAAAATCTACGTCTGATGATCCAGAGCAGCACGTTTCTTACTTCCTTTTTTTCATTTTGGTTAGCAGCAGTTATTTTTTTCATATTACTAAGTTATTTTATTCATTTCTTTCAATATCCTTACAAAACTTATAAACAAAGGAATCACTGAAAATCGAACCATTAAGATTGAGTCCTAGAACGTAAAGATCCGTTCATTAGATATAAAGTTTATTTTGCGCACTGTACTTTATTTCTTGGAGAATATAAAAAAGCATAGATCACTTAAATCTCAAATATTTGATAATTTCCTATTATTTCTTAAATATGATATTCATTGTCAAAAGGAGAGATAAATTTTGAAAGTTAAAAGAACAAATTCGTGAAAAGTGATTTAGAATAACAAACTATATCATGTAAACATGAGTTAACATTTTCTTTAACTTCTCTTACTTAACTAAGCCAACTTTTATTCAAAACCATTTTGAACATTATTGTAAATTATGTTTACCAACAAAGTGTGTCTTCTAAAAGTAGCGAAGTAGTCACTACATTTCGAAAGTAGTTTGTGGTTGTAGTTAACTGCAATTGTAATAAAGTAGTGTTGTAGTTAACTACAGAGAAAATGTAGTTTTTCCAACCACTGGTATCCCTCGACCTGTAACCACTGGTATCCCTCGTTTCATTATGTTATTTATCAATATACATTTTACATAATTGTGACTATTGATTTGCATCCCCCTTTTTCTATTAGCTAAGTGAAATTAAACTTAAAGGAAGAAACATCTTTATGGGGCTGATGAATGTATTAGCAACATGCTGAATTAATTTGATATTTAATTCCGGAATTTTTCATACAAGTATCATACATTTGTTTTTATTTTATTGGATAGTAAGTCAGAGTCTGTAAATTTTTATTCAGTAAAATGTGCGTTAGAAACCCATATTATAAATACTTATGCTACGCATTCGTAGTTTAACCTGGTTTTGTGAATATCAAAAATAAAATGTGTAATCCTATTTAAAGTAAAACATCATTGAAAAATAACTTAGCTGATTTCTTTCTTTTAAGAGAAACTCTGAGTTTGCCAAGCTTTATTTTCTTCAAATACGAGTATGTTCCAGGTTACGTTTGGCAATTAATGAAAATATTAACGTATTCTTAGTGTATTTTATTTGGAATGTTCCACTATTCTAACAATTATGGATGTCAAGTTTGCAGACTTTAAATGAATATAACTCAATTCCTGAAAAAATAAAATAAAATACTTCTAATAAAAATATCTCTTGGTTCTATTTTCACTTACTGCCTTTGAAAGTTTAAACCAATTCCTTTTTTTCTATGTAGTAAAAATATTTAAAATCATGAAGCAAACTTTTTACTAATTGTGTTTGAAGAACTAACTCGAAGAGTTGAGCTGATTGTATCATTTCAAAAATACAGAAACAAATTGGTTTAGCGGGAAAAAAAAATCTGAATAACTTTCGATTTAATAAATAGATTTTAATATAGTAACATATAATCTGTATGGTTAAAAGGACAATACTTTATTCTAATTAATAACTGCAGGAGATGTTTTAATCACATGTAGAAATGTACTTTTTCTGAACTAATAAGCAATTGTTTCTGAACAAACAAGCAATGAGATATACTTCCACACTAAGTTTTCTAAGGTAATGTGCATTAATTATGTGTATTAATTAACAAACACAACAATTATTAGAACGTTTATCCATTCAATTACGTTGATTTTTAAAAATAATTTATTTGCACTCGTTATTTAAGAAACGGGATTTATGATTTTAACAGTGAATAATAGGACAATACTTTATTCTAATTAATTAGTGCAGGAGATGTTTTAATCACACGTAAAAATGTACTTTTTCTGAACTAATAAGCAATTGTTTCTGAACAAACAAGCAATGAGATATACTTCCACACTAAGTTTTCTAAGATAATGTGCAATGATTATGTGTATTAATTTACCAACACAACAATTATTAGAATGTTTATCCATTCAATTAGGTTGATTTTTAAAAATAATTTATTTGCACTCGTTATTTAAGAAACGTGATTTATGATTTTAACAGTGAATAATTTAGAAAAAATAACTTGTGCTTTAATACGTTTTAAGTACTCAAGATTAAAATTATAAAGAGCTGATGACTTATATCACTGTTCAGCATCTGAAATTCGAAAAGAAGTAGATATGGCATTCTTTCATTGGAATGTTCCAGTGACTCATTTCGAGAACAAAGAATAAATGGGGTGGGTGGGTGAAATTACCGTCTCTGAAAGAGTTTTATGTTTTTGTCTATGTCGGGAGCCGCGTAAAACCGAGTTAGAAGTTTCCTACTTCAATACTTTATTCGGAGTGAGGGGTGTACCATCCCTTCATCTTAATGCAATTTTAAAACCATTCTTCCTTTGGTCTATAGGAGCTTCTGTATTCGTGTGAAATTCATAATAAAGGAGGTAGCTTTAGGGAATAGGTGTTTATTAGGCTTGAAACATTTCAAATCCGTGATTATTGAGTGTTAATAAATAAGCAATAAAAAGTAAGTCAAATTAAAAAGTAATATCAATAATTTGTTAATGAATTTAAAATTATTAACTATTTTCCATAATATAATTAAACGCGTCGGGGGAAAAAAACCATATAAAAATTTATTGTACATATAAAGAACTTTAAGCTATGCTTTTTGCAAGGGTTGCATTTTTACACTGTTTCTCAATATTTTTTTATAAGCACTTTAGAAATTACGGAACTAGCTCTAGATGACAGTTCAACGATTATCATCATTATCGATATGACAACTCGGAGTGGGACTTGGCCTTCTTTAGGTCACTTGTTCATATCCTTCACCATATAACACAATATAAAGGAATATTTTATTTCTTACTTGCTAATCATGGTGTTTTTTCCAAAAATATTGCTCTTTTGGAAAACTTTAAAGAAGAGGTTTATCATAACATTGTCCCACGCATTTCATGTGTTAAAATAACATATACTTCCTACCAATAATTTAGTTTTTTTTTTATTCACACGTTTATTTTTTATTTACATATTTTTTTTTAAAAATTACCCTATCGGTCAAAAAAGTGATTTTTATTTGGCTGTTTTGTCAATTTCATATATTTTTGCATTTTAGATTGGGTTTAACTTATAATCCTTTTATTATAACCTTTATTAGTTTAAAGTTATAAGCCTAACTTTTAATATGACATACTTCGCAGTAAAAAAAAAATTTCTCCAAAAATAGGCTACTATCTTACATAATATTATTAAAAAACAGAAATATTTTTGATGCTTGAAACGAATAATTAGCTTTCAGTAACAATTTTTTAAGTTTTTAGGAGAAAATATTTCATTTTCCTCGACAGCCTAAACTCCCTTATTTAAAATATAACTTCACCTCTGATAAATACACTTCATTTGTATATCCTTTTTTTTATGCGTCGACTAGAGCTATAAATATGCATAGGGAAAAAGAGAAAAAGTTCCCCTACTCTTTTAACATTCGAATTATAATTTTCAGATGAGAGTACCAACTAATGCATACAAATCAAACATTTCACATTAATCGTGGAAAAATTTGTTTTCTGGCTATCTTTCCCCTCTTTAACCGAAAAGAAAAGAAAAAAAAGGAATAATGAAATTCCTTTTTTTCATTCTTTTTCAACTGAAATCAATCAAATGGATAGTCAAACCTACAAAACCGAAAATAAAGTGGACTTAAAGAAAAAAACGAGAAAGACTCATCGCTCTTTCGAAAAAGAACTTTAAAAAAAAGCAACAATCTGAAGAACAAATGTAAATTCATTTGCGTATTTAGTGAACGATGCTTTTAAATGATAAGAAAAACTGGCGGAGGGTGGCGTGGGTGTGCATCTAAGCTGGAAAGGGGGGATGCTAAAATTCAGGCTTTTAGAATCGGAATAATAAAAAAAACACACAAATAGAGTTGGAAAAGATTAAAAAATGAAAAAAAATGGCGCAAGGTTGAACGTGTAAAGCGATATGGCGGTCATGACGAATGGGGGTGTGTGTAAATGTGTGTGTGTATTTTTTTTTGTCTTAAGTGTGCACATAGAAGAAGAAAAGTAAAGCGCTTGGCTGAGCGGTAAGAAAACAAAAGACGAACCTTAAGTAGAAAATTTCATTATTTTATAGAACTGTCAGAGGAGACTAAGCTTGAGCAAATACAGAAGATGTGCTTCGAATACAAACGAACGTAATTAATATTGATTAACGTATTTCTTGCACACTACGGTACCGCATTTTCAAGCTTCGCTAGAGTTTCGGGGGTGGACGAGGGGGATGAAAGAAGGTGTGGGGGAGATCAAGAAAATGAGTTAAGAAAAACAGAAATAATCAGATGACAAAAGCAGGGGTGAAGTGAGAAGTGCGATTCCAAAGTACTCGGAGAAATGGTGTAAAAGAAAGCTCTTAAATTTCAAGTTTTTCTTTAGATTTGTTGGCGAATGAAATAATAAATAAAAGGTGACAAAAAAAGAATAAATCCAAAATTTTTAAAATCATATTTTTTGTGGAAAAAATATTTAATCAAATTTTTTCTGCCAAGTAAAATCAAAATAACTGGATAATTTAGATTTTGACTTATATTAGAAGTAATTTAATGACGTAATGCAATTAATAATGTGCTGTTGATAAATCAAAAAAGTATGGTAAATGGTGCTGGATATGGAGGAAATGCATAAACAAACGATTTAACAAACGTAGAAGATTTCGTTCTTCCCCTCCTTTGTAATTCTAATTACGTTCGTTCCTTTGCACCATATATATATATATATATATATATATATATATATATATATATATATATATATGGTTATATTCGGTGTCCATTATAAGCCACATAAATGTGAATTAGCCGTTAATCAACAGTGGGAAATTAAAATAAGTAAATTATGTCCCCAAATTTTTCGAAAATCAAGTATAATTCTTTTAGAGTATTTTGAAACCAATATTTTTTTTATCGCACTTAGATTTTTTTAAAGGTAATATATTACTATTAAGAATTAGGATCCCTTTTTCCAGTGATCTAAATGAAACGAAAAATTATTTAAAATCAATTACCCAGAAAATTTCTGTATGTGGTATTCGGGTCCTGTTTCTTAAACATATATGGCTTTGTACACATTATTGAAAACTTAAACAAAATTTCAAACTCGTCTAGCATTTTTCTAATTTTTCTAATATGTTTTTTTCTACTAAGTGCAAAAATATTAATAGAACTATTGTTGTTTAATGCAAGTGTACGCCAACATTCATTATAAGCATGAAAAATATTATGTTGATTTATAAAAGCAATGATTAATGCAATGATACCACTATTTTGAAAGAATCGAGTTGTTTAATGGAATTTTGAAAACTCAATTTCTTTTCAGTTTTAATGAACAAGTATAAGAGGATAAGTTTAAAATTAAAATAAAAATTAAAGGTAGAACTATTATTTTTACGAATCACATTTAAATATAAAATCAGGACCAATTTAAGTTAGTTTTAACTCTTTTTATACCACTTTTCCATTGAAAGATAATTCGAAAACAACCCGGAATTTCATTCCCAGCGACCAATTAAACTGTAATAGAAAAGCATTACGATTTTCTTTCTTTTTTCCCCGCCAGCTTTACACCTGCTTTTTCTTTTAATTGTGGCTGATAGAATTAAAAATGGAATAAACAGATTACTGAAGTAAAAGAAAAATGTCTTGTTAAACATAATTGTAATCTGAGTTTGCGTAACTTTTTATAGTAATAGTTGAAGAAGTATTCCGAATTATTGAATAGATCTAGCAATCATTTTTTTTTTTTTTTTTTTAATGAAGAATTAAATGTGTTTGAGAAAAATGTCAAAACTTGTTCTCATTTAATTCTAATTATTTTAAGATTTCATAGGAAAAGATTTTTACTGTAAAAAATGCAATTGTTTGCTTTTACTTTCAGCAAAAATGTAAGACAATTATTTATTATAGTTAGATTCAACTTATTTTGTTCCTTTTTACTTCCTTTCTTTTTTTTTTTTTTTTTTACATTAAATTATTTAGAAACATTGCATATTTCAATACATTTCTATTTTACTTACTTTTGTTTTCGCACAGTAATACAGAAATCACCGAAATGCGCAACAACGATGAAATACTGATAATTTTCTTAAATAAATTATTATTAAAAATGAAAATATTGGGAATGTGATATTCTATGAAAGTATTTTTAATTAATAAAAATTGCTAAATTATCTGTTTTCTCCGACTTTTTTTTTTTCAAATTTTTTTGGGAGTGCAGTTTTTTTTGTTCCTGTATGAATTTGAATTTTTTTTTTAAAACCTGCTCTTAACTCCAATCGAATAGCTCTTTTAAATTTTCTAATAATCAATGCGAGCTTTACAACTTACCCAATCATGGCCAAGCACCTAGCCCCCTTTTTAGGGCTCTATCTTTCAACGGCTATTGTAAGAAAGCCGCGTAATTTTAACCCTAATCAAAGGACGTGTGCAGTGCCAGAGCTGGAAGAAAATGTAGACTATGGCGAAATTATGGGCTATGCATAAGGAAATTTTTTAACGACAACCTTTATGGTTTATAAATACTGGTTTCAACCTTTATGGTGTTTGGTAACTCATTTCAATTCCAGGGAATGCACCAAGTTGTAGAAGGATTTAATATCGAAATTTGACTATGAACATGGAAAATTTCTAAAGATAACCTTTCGAGCTTACCAATACTTCAATTTTTGGTAACTCATTACAATTTCAATTGCGTTCCTTTATTTCGTTTCCGCTGCCAGGAACTGGACTTCTGACCTCCTTTCACTTAGTACCCAAGACACAGCATTGATGGAACTTCGAGCATTTACTCCAAAAATCGCGATTAAAATTACCGAAGAGCAGGAAATAGTTTGTTTCCTGTAGCAGATGGGAAACATTTTTACGGTTAAATTATCTGTTTATGAAACAAAACTTTTCCTACAAACCAAACAGTGACTTGCAAACCTCACTCGTCAAGGATCGTGACGTCATTAATTAGTCTGGGATGCTGATTAGCCAAAAACAGCGGGAATATTTGAGTACAACTGTTTAATCGTTTGAGGAGGTCGCGGCGATGACAAATGGATTTATGAGAGGGTGTTCGACGAGGGCATTCCGGAAGCTCTTTTCCCGATTTGGAATTCAAAAGTAAATATGGATTTTACTTCTCTTTTGTATTTAGAGAAGAACGATTTGTATTTTGAAGTACAGCTTCATAACGGAAATAAACTCCCGAATCTGAATTAAGATAAAGATTGCAATTAGTTGTATACAATTCATTGCAAGGTGTTTATTATTTTCATTTTGTGTTATTTTAATTTTGGCCTTGAAATTCGTGGTGTCATTCATTTTTCTTTGACAGTACTGTGGAAAACTTTAAAAATCTTTTTCTAAAATAGTTTAACTCATAAATATTAGTATATTTTAGAAGAATTAATATATAGCTCCGTATAGGATTCTTTTCTCTATTTTAGAGTTTAAAACTTAGTTAAAAATCTTGTAAGAATTTATTTTTTAATATTGTAACGCATATAAATTGTTCTAAAGAATCAAATTATATTTTTTTCATAACTTTTAAAAGATAAATTTTGAAAAAAATATTACATCACGTATTTCTCCAATTTTAAGTCTATAGAATTCAAAAGTAAAGATGAATTTTACTACCATAAACGAATCTGATCGAAGAAAAATTAAGATAAAGATTACAATTTGTTGTATACAATTCACCGTAAGGTGTTTATCATTTTCATTTTCTGTTCTTTTCATTTTGGCCTTGATGTAATTTTCTTTCTACATGTTCTTTTCATTTTGGCCTAGAATTTCATGGTGTCATCCATTTTCCATTTGAGAGTACTGTTGAAAGCTTGAAAAGTCTCTTTTTTTTCAATAAATTGTCTCACACATAAATATATTTATATATTTTAAAAGAATTAATATGGCTCCAATTTATCAACAAGCCAACGAATTACTATAGTATATACAAAAATTTTTTTCTCTACATTAGAATTAAAATTTTAGTTAAAAATCTTATGAGCACCTTTTTTTAATATTGAAACGTATAAAAATTTTTCCTAAAAATCAAATTAGTATTTTTTAAAAGTTAGATTTTGATAAAAATACTACATCACATATGACTCCTATTTTAAGTCCATATGATATTAAAGACGTAATTAATTTACAAGCTCATATCACTAATTTCTATACAAAAAATTTATTTAGCAAATTAACATTTGTTAATTTCTTATAACTCTTTGTCGACTAAATGTTTTTATTAATTTCTAAATATAAACTGTTAAGAAAACTTTCAAAAAAAAATTATAAAAAAAAGTTTCTTTTTTCATGAAAGGTCTTTTTTTTATGAAAAAAAAGTTATTAGTATAATAAATGATATTTTTGTTATTTGAAAATAATGAAGTGAATGCAGGTGTGACTTTTCTTTGTAGTAAACGCATTATGCTTTATAGAAAACAGTTTGAAAGTGGTTGTGAATACAAATAAAATAATTGTAGTTTACAACAAATACAAAATTATCACATGCTAAGACAAGGGGAGGCAACGGAAGATGGATGGATTCTTTTTCTTCATTGTTCCCTTCTTTTTAGCAGGGAAAAAAGTACTTATGTGCTTCCATAGTCTTTTGACTGAAAAAATTTCGTGACGGGTCGACTTGAAAAAAGAGCTGCAATAGAAAAGAAAATAAGTTTATTGGTTTTCTTCAGAAATATTGGATCAAACCAAGAGAAGTTTGTTAATTAAGGTATTTGGATTGTGTTTAAAAATGGTGATATTAGATTACCGAATAATACCGCGCCCGTTAATGCTATATGAAACTGAGATTTGCTAATAATTAAACGAATAATCGAAATTAAAAACGATTGCAAGTCGTACCGGGAAGTGTAGTTTATATTTTTATAGGACTCATAATTCTGTTATAATAATTGTAACAGCTTGAAATAATATCACCTTTCTTATTTTGCTATTAAGCAATTGCTTTAGGTTGCTTATGGTATGCTTATACACTTAACTATAAATAATCAATTTTTTTAGTGGTTGTTATGATTTAGGAAGAAGGTGGTACAAATTATACAACCAGTTTCAAAATCGTATCATTGCAAACCTTGCAAAAACAATTATGCAAAAATATTATTATTAAAAAAATAGAAAAATATTATTATTAGCTAAATAACTGTGTTCAGTTCTAAAATTTTTCAAATTTAATTATCATTGATTTGTGTCTGATAAAAATTTAATAGTGAAAAGTGTTAAAATTTAAGCAACTTCACACTATTGTTGACAATTTCAGAATCTAGCCCTTTAAATATGTCGCCACCATTTTATAATACATTTGACTAATTAGGAAACACTACAGTATTTCTATTCAGACTAGTATTTTTTTTCTTATTTTAATCAGTTCGTATTTTTTGATGCTAATCTAAAAACATGCGAAAAATCACTCAACCAGCCTGATTTTACTTCTGCTTATTGTGAAAGAGGCTTTTCCCCTGCCGGCTTTTTATTTCATTCCAGTAAGTCACTAATTCAAACGAAATTATATTTCTATTTTTTTATTTGTTGACATTTTGACTTATTTTATATGCATAAAGTTATAATTTTAGATTTTAAAATTTATTAAAATCAATAGATGTATTAAGTGGGTAATTCATCCTGCCTTGAAAATAACAAAAGAGTTTTGTTAAGATTTTTTCAAAGCAGTAAAGTTGAAATAAATGCTTGTTATAGGTTGTTATTATTTTTTATGTTTTATCTCCATTTATGCGAAATTTTTATTATTTTTCTCAAATAATTTTGAAGAAAATGAACAATTTATCTAAGATTTTATTTTTCATAATTTACCTCGCTGATAATTTGGTAGTATTGACTAAAAGTAATTATTTGAAACATACAATAATTTTAAAAATTTGAAGACTGTTTTCATTTTTAATAAAGCGATAAAGTAAATCAGAATTTAAAAAAAGGATTTCAAAAAAAATTAGAAAAGAAAATAAAGTGTATGTCTAGTAAGCCAGCGCATGAGCTTCTACGCATGTGCACTGTGCGTTGTGATCTAGATTTTTTGGCATGGAAATCGTTTGTTTTCTCTTCAAGTCTGATCTTTATAGATAAATATAATAATATGCATTTTTGAATAGAATGTATGATGGAATGTTTTGTGAATGGCTGCTTCAAGTTCTTTCCATTGCCTCATTTAATTGAACACGAAATACACAGTAAGAAAAATCACATTTAATAGAATCTGCATTATACACTTAACCAAAATTGCTTTCTGGAATATTTGAACAATGCTGCTTTTATGACAACTACTGAGATATGTTTAAATCAACACTGTATTAGAACTATTGGAAAGTTCTAAAATATAACGTATTAAAAATTGTAAACGTAATAAATTAAATATACAAACTTTTGCGCGATGAAACGTAATTACTAGTCATAATCATAATTAATCATAAATTACTAGCCATTAAATTTAGCGATCTTGAACTATAATATGTATTATTACCACGAACCATAATATTGTTAAAATTGATGCAATTTTGATAAGGTGTTAACAGGAATTATGTTTGGTTCATGTTGAACTATATCATCGTATAATCAAATCAAGTTTTGTTCGATAGTATCGAACAACTTGACGCAACGTTGAGCAGCCGATTTGCCCGGTAATTTCTGATGTGATTGTGATTGAGCACATTTAATAATTTCTGATAGTAAAAAGCTTGATTGTAACAGTTTAATTACGTTAATGGATATCTGAAATTACGAGGCATTTTGTAATGCTAATAACTTAAATTTAAATGATATCAATACTAATAGCTTTACCCATATTTTGAATCACACTAATAGTAATTAATTATCAAATTTAAGACTTACCATTCGCAGAGTTAACTCTGTACTCCCGAAAATCTGCTAATTACTCATGATTAGTTAAGCGATTTAGTGGCATATGATATTTCATTATTGCACTCTAATGAAAACCAAGGCTCAACGATGGTATCACAAAAATAAAATTGTTATTAAGAACTGTAATGCAACGCATACTAGCTACTATCTTATTAAAAGATTAGATTGAGCCATGTTTTTGTTCAAACTTCAACCTAATATCGAGTTATTAAGTTTTAGGATTCTTCACCCTATGAAGGCTGTAGCAAATTCGATACAGCTCAACATGCACCAGAATGTCTGACAATGTGTAGATAGTCACTTTATTATTATCGTTGATGAGGATGGGAAGAACTTAAACTAGCATTTGTTTGCATGTAGTATTTTTAATTTTTGATTTTTATTTTGTTTCTCTGTTTATGTGAAAACTTTTTATGATTTTGTTTGTGTTATTTGCCTGCTGCTTCACTGATCTGCTGCTTTCCGTTTTCTTTCTTTTTTCTACTGTAGGCGATGTTTTAGTGCTGGCCGAGACATCCCGCATCATGAGCTGGCAGCCACATCATCAATATACGGTCCCATTGACAAGTAGGTCTTACATACATTAGATTATAATACGTAGTTTCTTGCTTGTAGTTATTTTATTAGACGTAGTGAGGCTTATGTTTCGCTTTCACTGAGCTATAGTATTCGTTAATAATTGACTATAGTATACATATTGTTATTTTACTTTTTAAAAAAACTTTATTTGTAGAAAATGCTTTTAAGTTATGGCTTATTTCCATTCTACTTAAAAATTAAAAAAGAATAATGAAGAACACTTTGATGCTATTAAAATTAATATACATGTTTAAAAAATTTTATGTT
Source organism: Parasteatoda tepidariorum (assembly GCF_982258835.1). Classification (NCBI taxonomy): domain Eukaryota; kingdom Metazoa; phylum Arthropoda; class Arachnida; order Araneae; family Theridiidae; genus Parasteatoda; species Parasteatoda tepidariorum. The sequence goes on from NC_141755.1 coordinate 41,568,431, forward strand.
GTATTAAGTACCCCCGTTCTCCTGCACCACACAGATAAAATTCTGGTAAAATTACTGTACTGTACGACAATCGGATTTCCGATTTAAAAAAAAATAATAACTCTAATACTGATCATGAAAAACAAAATAGACTGCATTTAAACCATTCATTTGGTAGTTTTTCCATTCCTATGGTAACAATTTACCGGAAAGTCTGCTTTTCAAACTTATTACCACATATTTAGTAAAAAAACTGAAAAATAAAGGTAATTAAATAAATGGTTTTTATGCTCTGCTTTAGGATATCATGAAAAATTTCTAAATTTTACCACATTTACCTCATTTTATAAAACTATATTTAATTGATAATTTTACTGAAATCATTACCACAGCGCTTCGGTAAAAATTACCAAGCTTCTTGACATTGCCAACAAGATACATTTTACTATTTTTGTTCATTTTGAGCATAATATTTTTCAGTGCACACTCCAACGATTTCTACGCAATCAATTTTATTTTGATTCGTACACTGATTTTACATCAGAATAACAAAGCATTAAATTAAAATATCACAATTTTTTTATTATATTGACATATATTTCGTTAAACAGGTTAAGCGTCCAATTTATTGGAATCAAAATTTATACCTAATCAAATTCCTCGGTGACCATTGCATCTTCTTCCCAGAATTTCTATTTTAAATCGATATTTAAGCTTTGTTTACTATAAAAAATTGTTAAACGTTTTTCGCTATACAAAGATTGGTGCAAAAAGTCAATTCCTAATAATGTTTTATTATATTTTGTTCATTATTTTATTTACATATATTGACTTAGCACAATTTTACGCAAAACTTATAATGAAAGTAAATATAATTTATTTACCGTTTAATAATTTTGAAACTATTAATAAGTTAGATACTGATTAAAATGTGTTTTTATATTAACTGCGTATAATAAGGCAACATCATACGGCTGCTTTATAAAAAAGAAACATCGCTTTTAGCCTTAATTAGAATAACAATAAAAATCATAAATGAATACGAGTAATATCAGAAAATACTAAGCATAAAAACAATACTTCTATATATAAATATTTTATATTTTTAATGAATAAAAGCCTTTGAACTAGGGATATTTTAGAGGTAAATAATACCTTTATGACTTTTATTAATTTTATTCAAATGACAAACCAAATAAATCTGAATCTTATTGTGAGAAAGCTGAATCATATCATGTAGTTTATTTACTCAGTGGAAAAACAAGAACCGGTAATCAGTTTTGCCTTATTTTTATGTATATAGGAATGTATTTATAAAAAATATAAGCATTTAGTGGAAAATACAAGAACTTTTTTATGACAGTTTAAGACAAATGTTTTTATCAAATAGAATAAAAACAAATACTAAAACTAAACATAAAATTTCAGTAAACAGTAAATAATAGGATCGAGTAATAGTAGAATGATAAAAAAATGGATCGGACTGAATCCTTTTGCATAGTAAATTCAACTTCAGAAGGATTATCTGTTTCATAATTATTCACAGTGAGCGAAAATTCATACAATAATATAAACACATTTGTCAATTTTCCTTAAAAATTTCAATCCACTTGAAATATAT